>NW_026907677.1:933738-1244984 GCF_028389875.1 Rhea pennata
GGACAGCGTGGTGCAGGGGGAGGCCTGGAGCCTGGCTGAGGGGCTCTGGGCAGCTCCCTGCCCAGCACCAGCTCTGCCTGCTCCCCTGCTCCCTCCACCCCACACCCTGGGGGGCAATCGGAGCTGTGGGCACATCCCCCTGGGGAGGGCATTTCCCTCACACCACTCCCTCCTGCTGCTGCCCTCGCGGACACAGGTGACGCACACAGGAGTGCTGCCTGCGCTGGCAGAGGTGACTCAGGGAAGGGGCTTGCCCCTCTCCATCGAGCCTCCCCTGGCAGGGCCAGAGCCTGGCAGCAGCATATACAGTGACACTCTCCTCCTGACCCAATTAGCTGCAGAGATGCTGCAGGGGCAGCGCTCTGTGGGGTGGCCCTGTGCAGGAGCAGTCCCAGGGCAGAGGCAAGGCCAGCTTCCCCCGCGGCCTGGCACGAGGGTCTGAATGGAGTTTTCTGGGGAGGGTCTGAGGGCAGCAGGGCACAAGGGGGCTGTGCTTGTCAGGGACATGGCATGGGAGGAGAGGGCACCCTAAAGATCAGCCCCCAACGACATATGCCATGTGTAAGGGGATGTAGCTCAGTGGAAGAGCGCCTGCTTTGCATGCAGGAGGTCCTGGGTTCAGTCCCCAGCATCTCCAGCAAGGACTTTTGTGCCTCGCTGTGTTGTCTTCCCAGCAGATATAAGGGTGGTGGAAGTCCCCTGGGTGAGCCTGGGTCTCTGATTGGGAGGCTGCTTCCTGCTGTCCATCAAAAGCCTCATCAACTTCCTCTTCCTGAGCTGGTGGCTTGTTGTAAACACCTACAGCAGTGTCTGCCATGTTAGCCTGCCTAGTCATCCTCACCCATAAGCTCTGGACTCACTGTTCATCCACCCCTAGCCTTCCATGATGGAACGAGTGGCTGGGGAGAGAGCGGGAGAGCAGTGGAGGTTGTCTCCCTTGACTTCAGTAAGCTTTTAAACACTGTCTCCCATAGCATCCTCATAGGCAAGAAGTGTGGGCTAGATGAGCGGCCAGTGAGGTGGAATGAGAAGTGGCTGAACGGCAGATCTCAGGGGGTTGTCATCAGCAGTGCAGAGTCTAGTTGGAGGCCAGTGATGTCCCTCCAGGGCTCCGTACTGGGGCCACTCTTCTTCAACTTAGTCGCCAGTGACCTGGACGAAGGTACAAAGTGCCTCCTCAGCAAGTGTGCCGACGATAATAAACTGGGAGGAGCAGCTGATGCATCAGAAGACTGTGCTGCCATTTGAGAGACCTGGAGAGGCTGGAGAGGTGGGGGGAGTGGAACCTCATGAAGTTCAACAAGGGCAAGTGCACGGTCCTGCACGTGGGGAGGTATAACCCCATGCACCAGTGCAAGCTGGAGGCTGAGCTGCTGGAGAGCAGCTCTGCGGAGAAGGACCTGGGAGTGCTGGTGGACACTAAGTTGACCATGAGCCAGCAATGTGCTCTTGTGGCCCAGAACGGCAGTGGCAGCCTGCAGAAGGGATGATTGAGAGGGGATCTTATCAACGTGTACAAGTACCTGAAGGGAGGGTGTCAAGAGGATGAGGGTCACACTCTTTTCAGTGGTGCCAAGCAGCAGGACAAGAGGCGGTGTGCACCAGCTGAAACACAGGAAGTTCCACGTGTGTGTGAGGGAAAACTTCTTTCTTGAGTGACCAAGCACTGGAAGAAGCTGCCCAGAGAGGTTGTGGAGTCTCCCCAACTTTCTCTGAATCTGCAATTTTCTGATTGCCTCAGTGCCCCCCACCCCTGAGTCTGGTCCTGGACAACCTACCAGAACCATAAGTTCTGGTAGGGCAGATGTAATGATGGAGTGGGGCAGCCATAGATGCCTGCGACCCTCTTTGGGTCCCTGGCTAGTGCAGTACCAGCAGGGTTTGGTCCAGGTCTTTGCGGCCCCTTCTCCTCTCAGTCCACCCCTCCTGGCCCTTTCTCTTCCTTGCTTTCATTTTGCAAGATCAATAGATGTTTTAGGAGGACCCAGAGAGTGGGGGGCAAGTGGGGCAGATGATTGGCACTGTACTAGAGGAGGTCCTGGTGCGGAGGAGACAGGGAGGAGCCACCCAAGCTGTGCTCCTGGCTGTGGGCAGTGACAGCTGGGAGGGCTGTGGGTGCTCCTGGGTGCCAGGTGCTGCTGCGGCACAGCGGAAGGCTGCGACGGAAACCTTTTGAAGCAAAGGAGGACTCCAAAGCAAACACCCTGAGTGCCCCGTTCAGCCCCATCCCGCTGCAGGGTTAGCCCTGGCCAGGGCCCTGGGGGTGATGGGGGCCGTGCCTCTCTGTGACACGGGCTGTGGTCACAGGAGACATCCCGTGTCACAGCCACAGTTGCCCTCCCCCACCCAGACCCGGCCTCTCCCCACATGTCCCAGTGAGGCTGGTCTAGCGCAGGCGCTGGGGCTGCTCTCGGCACCTCTCTGCTGCCAAGAGCTGCCGAGCCTGAGCAGGAGCCAGCGAGCGGAGGTCAGGGCAGTGTGGGGTTGTACAGAAGTGTGCAGGAGGAGGAGGAAGAGGAGAGGAGCTGCTTCCTCATCACCTGCCACTGCAGGGGTGACCCAGAGCACACAGGACCAGGATGGAGCTCTGGGACGCTGGCCACGGGACACGGCATGGACAGGGGGTGCCAGCACTCCCCACCTGGGGTAAGACCTTCCGGAGATCCTCCTCAGGTCTAGCAGGGATCCTCCCCAGGTCTGGCAGGGTATTGCCTGGAGGCAGTGCCCACCTCAGCCCCTGTAGGGAATGGGGCCTGTTTGGGGAGGGGGTGCTCTTGGAGGACGCTCGCACTGCTCATCCTCCGGCTGAGGCAGGTACGGAGCAGCTGAGAGCTGCCCCCAGAGCATGACGGGTCTTTCCCTTCTCTTCCAGAGCAGCTTGCTGTCTGGGAAGGGGTGTCTGACTACACTGTGCGGCAGCTGATGCGGAACCAGGTGGGTGTGCCTTGCGGGGCCTGCCCCGGGAAGCCTTCTCCTGGAGCTTGTGTGTCTGTGGGATGACTTCTCTGCTTTGACTGGTAGAGTTGAGAGGGTGAAGAGGAGGGGGATGAAAGCATCTGGAAAGGTCTTCCAAAGAAGGGCCCCAAGGTTTCTCCAAAGCTTTGTCCAGCGCTTTGTCTGTCCGCTTTGTACAGCAGGATGGAGCAGGGCACCGAGCACCATCCCCACGCCCTGGCAAGTGCCCGGCCTGTCCAGCTGCCAGTCTCATCGTTCTTCTCTTCCTTCCTGTTTGCAGGGAGTCCGAGTTATTCGCCTTGGCACATTTGACGTAGTAACCGAACACGTCGGTGGTGGGAAGCGTGCTCTTCTCACTGTTCGCAGGCCCGTGTTCCATCTGTCGCGGAGTATTGCAGAGCTTCCCGGCCTCGCCTATGACATGGCCTATGCTCCTGGTAAGAGGAGAGGCTGAACCGCTTGCTTCCCCTGGGGACATCCTTGGGGTGTGCCTAACTGCTGGGCAGCAGTGACTGTTAGGAAGCTAGAATTCCTTCAGCAGCTGTGGAGAACAGCTTCAGGGGGTTTTAAAGCACCAGGACAACGTCATGCACATTACAGCTCCCTCTCTCCCAGACTTGCTTTCACAACTGTCAACAAGCCAGATGTCTTGGGGCTGCTGCTTCTCTGCTACTGACTGCGTTCCCCTTCTGCTGCTTCCCAGGTCATAAGCTCTCCGAGCCCCTCAAGTACGCTCACATAGCCTCGGCCCTCTCTGTTCCTCGGAAGACAGTGGAGGCGTGCATAGAAGAGACCATGCGGCTTTTCTCCCGCTGCCTGCAGAGCGGGAAGAACGTGGCCCTTGTGCTGAAGGGCCTTGGCACGCTTGTAATTCAAGGAGCAGCTGTGAAAATGAGGTTTTGCAGAGACTTTCTGAAGAGGCTCAATGGGACAGAGCAGCTGCTGGAAGCTCTTCTCGCGGTGAGTTCCCCATTCCTCCAGCACTACCTGTCGTCCTCTGGAAAGCACCAGTGAATGCAATGCTGTCAGCCTGCTGTGACCTATCCAGGTGCATGGAGAGTCCCAGCTGAGAGTAATGCCAGCTACCGGGACAGCTGGTCCTGAGCGTCCAGAGGACTTGGCAAGGATGGCCCTGGGAATAGCTGTGCTGGCTCTGCCCCAAAAATTCATCCAGCCCCAGAGCTCATTTTCATGTGCATGAGGGAAAAGTCCCAGAAAAGGGCCGGTCCTGTGTGCTTTTTCCACAGAGACTTCCCTCCTGACAGAAAGCCATGGTTTAGTGCTGCTTTGTGTCAGGACCACATCTGAACCCATGTCTCCCTGGACTGTGTCTGGGACAGTAAGGCAGCGAGTTCAGCACTTTCCCCTGATGCTGGGTGACACTATTTCTGCGTGTCCCTTTGGGAGCTCGGCCTGATGCCTCCATGGGACATTTTTGCCCTAGGGTGGAGTGAGGGCAAGGGAGTGATCCCTCCTCCCCTTGCCTGGGCCAGCGGGCATGTGAAGCAGCTCTGTGAAACCTCTGCTGACCTCAGTGCTCTCCCTTTGCAGCTGGAGGGCCTGAGTGTCTTTCATCTCTCCCATGGGGCAGCTGCTCAGAATATTGGATCCCCCTGGTCCTCTTGCTCTTTGGCATTTCTACCTCTGTCTCTGAGTAGGTTTGTTTTTGCAGGAATCATTGCTCGCCCCACTCTCTGGACACGAAGCAGAGGCTTAGGCAGACCAAGGCCCCTGTGCGACCAGAGCCCTCTTGCTGCTCCGGTCTAGTTGTGCTGAGCAGCTCTTGCCAGGGCCCTGGAGTCTCGCCACCATGAAGGGCGTCTTTCTGTCCAAATGTGAGCATTTGCACGCTGCTAGTGATGGCTGCAGCATGTCGCAGAGAGAGTCGTTGGAGCCCAGTGGCCTTGGCCAGGTCTCTAGTGCAGCCCCGTCCTTCAGCGTGGTCCTTCAGGTGCAGCAGGAAGGCTGAGATGTGAAAGGAGGCTGAGCTGAGCCTCCTCTCATGGGTTAAGGCAGAGATGCAAGTAGGCTGCAGGCCTGACCTCTGCACTAGGCAGGACCTGGTCTCCTGACTGCATCTCTCGATTCTCAGCCTTGCAAAAAGCCTGGCAGTCTTCTCACCCTTTCTCCTCCATTTCCTGTAAGCTGCTCTGCTGCACAACTGAGGGGCTGCGGAGAGGCACAGAGAAATTCCATGTTTCAGAGGCAGCTGCTTCTCTGAGCAGTGGGAAAGTGTGCTGCCTTTGTGCGCCCTGAGACAACTGTCTTGGCATCATCTCTCGTGTGTCTCTCCCCTTTGCAGATGCCAGAGATGAGGGATTCAGTCCTCTCAGGCTCCGAAACTGCTGCTTTGCAGACCCGTTCTGGTCGTGTCATTGTCTTTCCTGAGTGAGTACATTCACTTCTTAGCCCCGGCTGGCCAAGCCAGCAGCTTCTCGGGACTTGTCTGGTAGCCCTGTGTTGCCAGTGCTTGTGAAAGCTGCTCAGGAAGTCATTGGAGAGGAATACTTTCCAGTGTGGATCAAAGTGCAGGTTCCTGCTGGTCACTGGCTCAGGATGTTTTCATGTCTTCTGTGAGACATGCATGAATCAAATGTGTGCTGAACATGCTGTCTTGGGTCAAATGTCTTCTGTGGGGAGGCCTGTCTAGGGCAAAGCGAAGCCTGTGGCAGTGGGGTTGTGGAGAGCTTTGTGCTGGCTCCCATCCTGCTCAGTGTTTTGTCCCATTAGTTGTCTGGGAGATGGTGCTTCCTTTTTGCAGAGGCACGGAGATGAGATTTGGAGAGCCTACAGGTGATACGGTGGGTGAGAGGGGCATTAGAACTGGTGCTGCCAAGCACCCCTTCTCACAGGAAGGCTAGGGAAGCTCTGCAAGAGGCAGAGAAGGAAGCTCCTGCCCCTGCAGATGCTGGAAGTCTTCACAATGTCTCTCAGCTTGCTGATACACTCCTCCAGCATCTGGCATGTTCTGCCTATTGTGCTTTGGACAAAGAGGGGCTTCTTGGTAGCTCCCTAATGCCCCTCTGTCCCCATTATGGACACAAGGTGCAAAGGAAGTGTGGTGCCCTCCCTTTAGACTGGCATCTTTTTCCTCTTTCCAGGTACAATGCTGACAGTCCATCTAGAAAGCCCCCTGTGGCACCTGCAAAGCCCCCGCAGGAAGAGGAGAAGGCAAAAGAGGACACCAGGGCCAAGAAAGGTAATGGGAAAGCTGGGTCCTGGCAGGGGTTTGTGCCTTCTGCTTCCGTCCTCTTTGGCCAGGCAGTGGAGGCAAGGCGACAGTGCCATGGCTCAGGTAGCATCAGGCACCGGAGGTGACGCTGCGTTCCCAGTACGGGACATCTGGAGTGATTCCTGAGGGAACACGACCTCCCGGCAGCCCAACACTCCCAGCTGCAGCTGATGCCTCCCAGATAAACTTTCCCCCTTTGCCACGGCACTCAGTGCTCTGGGGTGCACTGCAAAGTGCTCTTGCGCTGGAGGTGTTGGTGCAGAAGGGAGGCAAACGTGAGCACTGTCCTTGTGCAATGTGAATCCTAAATTGTGCCGGGAGCTGCAGGTCACAGAGAGGCTGAGCTATTTCATGGGACCAGTGAGTTGTCATTGAATGAGAAAAGCCCCTGAGAGTAGGTTGGGAAAAACAAGGCAGAGAGAAGCCAGTGTGCGGAAGGGCCAAAGACCACCCAGGAAAGAAGGCCTAGAAGGAGTCATCTTGAGGCCTCACACTGTTATCACAGGCTGGAGCACATCTGAAGAGCCTTCCCATTCCAAAGGCCTCCTCAATGCTGTCCTGAAGTGTTTTCTTCTCTCCTGCTTACAGGAAATCTTCCCGCCAAGCACCTCCCCCTCAGAGCGAGGCATCCTCCAGCCAAAATAACAGCTCCCACGAAGCAGAAGGGGAAAGGGAAGAAAGCAGAGGACAAAGCGCCTGCTGGCAGGTGAGAGCCGTGGAGGAGTGGGTGAGGGTGAGCCTGTAGCCTAGTGCATGTCTGGGGGAGATGTTTCCTCTGCACACAAGGTTCACAGCAGCTCTGAATGTCCTTTATCACATGCCCCGGGGACTCCTGAGCCCTCGATGGCGAGAATGCCTTGACAGCCCTGACCACTTTCTCCTTCTTTGACCCTGCGTCTCCAGGAACAATCTGTTCTCCATGCCTAAGCACAGGGCACTGGGGACCGCCAGGCCATTTGTAATACATTTGGCAGGATGGGGTAAGGGTGTCTCTTGGAGCCTGTCTTGGTAGAGAAGGCTGCTCCTCTCCGGGCTGCATCCAGAGCGAGCCCGTGTCTGGGCACGCAGAGCGTTCCCGAGGGCACATCCTGCAGCCCCGGGCATTTCAGCTGGGGGTGGTCTCTGTCCCTGTGGGTGTGAACACAGTCAGCGGAACCCATCTCCTTCTCTGGCAGAAGGGCCTTGTGCCGCAGAGGCAGGTGCCCAGCCGGTGAGTGCAGGACGGAGACCCAAGTGCCCCTGTGCTCCCAGCACCTGCCCACAAGGTGTCTTTTCAGGGGGCTCCCGGCCATCGCAGGCAGCTGCTCCAGGAAGGTGGTGCAAGGCAGGAGAAAGGGCAGTGCTGAAGCCATGCCCCCACCGGAGAAACTGGTGAAGAAAATCCAGAGGTGGCCAGGAGAGGTGCGTGCTACAGCCTGAGGTCCTGCTTGTGCCACGGGGACGTGTGGAAAAGCGTAGTCCTATGGGCAGTGGGTAGGAGAGATCCCTGCCTGCGTGTTCACTTGGCCAGTGACCAACCACATCTGGGCCTTGCTTGAAAAGGTGCAGGTCACCCGCTAGTTCTGGAGGGCATTTGTCCCTCCGGCATTCTCAGGAAGCACCTCAGAAGCCCCTCTTTGGCCCTTTTTCCCGTGGGAAGGTACCTGCTGGGCCTTTCAGGGAGAGGCCATGGGCAGTTTCCCTTTAGTTCTGTGATTATTGAGCTCATTGGTGAGATCCAAACTGGGATTTTGAGACCTGCCCCTATGAGCTTCGGGGCGTAAGAGCGCTGCCGGGAAGGCTCAAGCCAAGCGGCAGGAGAGAGGATGAGAAATGCCCTTTGCGCCCTGGGAAAGCACAGATGCCAGCAGTCCTCTTTGCCGTTTATTTTCTGTGGCCCTCCAGGTGGAATATCACTTCCGGGTAATGGGCGAGGGCGTTCTTGTCTTTCCTCCCATCTGAAGCCCTGTGAAGATTTCCCCTTCTGGAGTCCTTGGCTGGAGACCCAAGCAGGCAACAGAAGAGAGAAGAGTGCTTTGGGAGAACTCCCCTGGAGAAAGACCAGCATTTCCTCCAGAGCTTTTTTCCAGAAGCATCTGTAAGAGGCAAGGACCCATCAGGAAGGGGGCTTCTGCTTCCATTGACAAGCAGTTAGTCTTCTCCAAATTTCCTTTTTTTGGGGGGGGGGGGGTTATTTATTTCTTAATAAAACTTTTCCTGAACATTGCACAGAGATTTGACTTTTGCGTTTTCTGTCCCCTCACGACCAGCTCATGGCACCAATGCCTCCATCCATCCTCCCCACTTCCCTCACCCAAGCCTACTCCCCCATCTGGCTGCCCAGCCCTGCCCAGCCCAGCTCCAGCTCCCTGTCCCTGCACAGAGGGAGAAGCCCTGCTCCTGCCGCCCCACAGCAGCTCTTGCTGCTGCTGAACCCTGCTCTCCCAGCTGGAGCTCAGCTGCGTCTACCACCCACTGTGTCCCGCTGCGTCTCCAGTCTCAGCCTCTCTCCAGCCAACAACTCAGGCCAAGGATCAAACACAGGCTGGGTGGTGAGCGCTGTCCTCTCCACCCACGTTGTGCTCAGGGCAGATGAAGCACTGTCCCGGCTACAGGGGTCTCTGGCAGAGCCGCCTGCACAGCAAGCAGAGCTCTGAAGTGCTCCCACATCCCTGCACGGTCACGGCAGCAGGGACTCAGCTGGCCCCTTTGGCTGCCCCATGGCACTGCTCCCTCCCTTCTCCCCATTCAGGAAGCAGAGGTACAGACATGACCACCCAGCACGGGCACATGCTGATCCCTCTCCTGTCCTTCCTACCAGGGATGGGCATGGCACAGCACAGCTCAGCTCAGCTTCAGCAAGACACACATGCATCCTCCGTGCTGCTCTCCTGGTCCCCTGCCCATCCCATTTGGTCCAGAGGGACATCCCCCAGGAGCGTGCATGTGCTACCCTCCAGCAGATGTGCTGTCCCAGAGACACCTGGCCAGGGCTGGACCTCTGGAGAAGTGGGGAGGGAATTTTGCCTTTTCCCTCTGGGTTTCCCATGTCAGTTCCTGGGAGTGGAAAAGAGCATTCCCTGCGAGCAGGGGAGGTGCAGGGAGTTTACCGCTCATGAAAGAGCAGGGAGGTGTATGGAGGTGGCATCACATGAAGGGGCTGGTGAAGACGGGGCCATGAGATGCTTTGGGAACACTCTTGGGTTCCATTTGTGTCTGCTGAGGATTGCCTTTCTGCTCTTCTTTGCGGAGGACAGAGGGCAGAATGGATAGTATTCACTAAACCCTGATTTACTCTCTTTTAGCCCTAGCAAAGGGTGTGCCTTCTGCTTGGTGCTGATCCTAAACACTTCTGATTCCTCTCCCCATTCCCTCCCGGTGAGCCTCCCCATCCCCCCACCCCCAGCAAGACCTACCTCTGCACACACACACAGGGGTGAAGGGGAAGGTCAGTGGCACCAGCCCAGCAGCCGTGACCCCCCTGCTCACAGCAGCCCTGCCTCAGGACACAGGTCCTTCCCTGGGCCCTGGGCCTTCCCCAGCCTCCGTCAGACCCCTGAGGTTCCCACTGCTTTGACTGGGATCCTTCCTGGGGACTGTGAGCAAAATCCAGGGTGCTGAGCAGCACAGTCCCCCAGGCACCCCACCACGGGGGAACCGTCCCTGGGTGGGCTCCAACCAACAACCTTTCTGTTTACAGCCGAACGTGCTGCGTGCTGTGCCACAGAAACCCCCCACCTGGGGTTGTGCCGGGGGCTCCAGTGTCAGCACTGTCCTGGTGGTGTGGGCATGGGAACGTCCCTGAGCCCAGCCCCATGCCCAGCCCCAGGCAGGGGGATGCTGCCCTTTGCCCATGGCCGGGTGCTGGTTGGCAGTGTGGTGCAGGGGGAGGCCTGGAGCCTGGCTGAGGGGCTCTGCGCAGCTCCCTGCCCAGCACCAGCTCTGCCTGCTCCCATGGTCCTTCCACCACACAGTCCAGTTCATTGTGAAGGGGGTGCTCTTGGAGTACGCTTGCACTGCTCATCTCTTTGGTTAGGCATGTGCACTTTGGTGTGTGTATGCACACTGTGGGGTGTGTGTATACTACGGTGCATGTGCACACTTTTGAGTAAGTGAGTACTTTGCACGGTGTGTGCACACTCTAGTGTGTATACACATGCTGAGTTCCTTCTGCATTTTAGGTGCTGTCAACCCCCTCTTTGCCCTGAGGCTGCTCTCTCCTGCCCAGCCATGGCCTCTGAACACACGTCCTGGTGAGGCTGGGGGTGGCCAGGCACTGCGGCTGCTCTCAGTCCCGCTCCGCTGCCAGGAGCTGCCAGGCCTGTGCAGGAGCTGTATAGAGGAGGCTGGGGCAGTGTGGGGCTGTGGAGAAGTGTGCAGGAGGTGGAGGAGGAGGAGAACAGCTTTTTCCTCATCACCTGCTGCTGCGGTGCAGGTCCTTCCCTGAGCCGTTCACTGGCCTGCGTCAGACTCCTGAGGTTACCACCGCTTTGGCATCAGATATTCCTGTGCTGGTCATTTTGCACCAAAGGTTTGGGAGAGGCCGAAGGCAGCAGGCTATTGCTGAGGCCTGGTGAGTGCCTTGCCCCCAGCAGCTCAGTGTGCTCCCATGGGACAAACCCTGTCTGAAAGGGGCTTTCAGAGTTGCCCTGGGATAGTTCTTTCCCTCCTCCCCTGCCCCAGGGGAGAAGATGTGCCCAGCTCCAGAGTGATCCCCAGCCCCAGCATGCCAGAGGGAAGCTTCCCTCTCCCAACCCACCCTGCTGGTGCCAGTCCAACCTCCAAGGCTTCAGCACAGACCTCCAGGAAGCTGGAGCTGCCTTGGGCCTCAAGGCAGTCTGGTGGCAGGAGGGATAGGCATGGGCACAGCAGCAGCAGTGCCAGGAGCTAGGGGAGGAGCAGGGCAATTGGGGTGGAGACCCCTGTCCTTGGCTACATAGCTGGGACACTGCATGGCTGATGCCTCTGTGGGCAGCCAGGGTCCAGGTTCGGGGTGGATGGCAGCTTGAGGATCATAGCACTGGGATTTTAATGGACTTCCAGTGCAAGCATGGCTGTGGCGAAGGCAAGTGGGCAGAGCCAGGTACATGCAACTGCAAAGGATGGGGGGTGGAAACGGCAGTGCGGGGCTGCTGGAGGCCCTCCCTCTTCTCCCTGTGAGAAAGAGAGTCCTGGAGAGATGGGAGAGGAGCACAGGGCAGGGTGAAAGAGGCAGACGGAGCCACTTGGGGTGCATCAGGGAGTTTTCCAAAGCCCCGGGCTCTGCCAGAGACCTATGAATCTTCCCCTGAAACTCTCCCAGCAGCGCTTGTTCTGTCCTGCCCTAGTGGCTCTTGACCCCACACCAGCCATACTGGAGCAGAGGCTGATGAGCTGGAGGTGCCTCAGGGCAAGCTGTGCCAGCCCCAGGCAGCTGGCCCTGAGCATGGGGCAGCCCAAGCCCCTCCTCATATGTCCCATCCTGCTTGGAGGGCAGCATGCGAACCGGGGAGCAGCCTGTTCCTGCCCAGGGGGACCTTTCGCAAGGGAGGCAACTGGACAGCCGTCGCACTGCAGCAGCACCCACTGTGGCCCCTGCCGCAGCCCTGCCACCCCGGCCCCTGCCTGGCCTCCTGCCTCCTTTGCTTCTGGCTCCCAGCCCCTCTCTTTGCACTGCACGGACCAGCTCTGCAGGCAGCAGCTCAATGAACTCTGCCCCTCCCCACCTTTCCCCACACCGAGGATCTAGCCCCAGACAGGCAGCAGGATGCCAGCCTCCCCTCAGCCCACCGATAGGCTCCCCCAAGCCCCTTCTCCCTCATGAGGTTGGTGGAGCTGAGCTGGCCCGGGGTGGCCAGCCAGCACCAGAGCAAGGACAGGGCAGGGCGGGGAGCACTGGGGCAGGGTGAGCAGCCCAACTTGGGGCCCACCAGCTGGACGGGGGAGGACGGAGGCCACTGAGGCCTGAGGATGCTGCTCTGGCAGCAGCTCCATGCTGGGAGTTTTGGGGTTTCACCCTGTACAGGGAGCAGCCTGTGGTGGGGCTGTGAGCAGAGCACTACCCTGGACCCAGGCTCTGTCCTGCTCAGAGGTAGAGGTGCATGAAGGAGGGTGGGGCCGGCCACGGGCTCTGCCCCTTGCTCATCAGTAGTGCAGCTCACAAGACAGGCGGAGCCTGGCTCTGTGCTCAGGGTCTTTCCATTCATGCAATCGCAGAGGAGTTTTACTGGGAAGGGTCCTCAGGGCATTTCCAGTCCCAGAAAGCAAAGGAAAGTGCATATGTCCAGTTCCTAGGGTGCCTTTAGAAATGATCCCTTTCATCAGCATATGTGGAAATATGCGATTAGTGAGATTACATCCACAGCAAAACAGGCAGAGCAGTGGTAACACGAGTCAACGGCTGTATTCTTCTCCTGAGACTCATACCCTGCCTGAAAATTTACATTAGTTCCTCATGGGGAACACTGACATTTATATTAAAATCATTCAGTCATCTTAGCTGATGAGTGTGTGTTCTTGTTTGGCAAATGTTGAAAACGGTTCTTCACCTTTTCAGGCAGAGCTCAGGCATCTCACTGCAAGCATCCAGGGGCCCTTGGAGAGGCTCTCGTATATCTGAGGTACCTGCCCGGCCCTGGCAGCCCTCCCAGAGGACCTGCAGAAGATCAGAGACCCTTGGAGCCGCAGATGGAGGCAAGGCAGAGGGGAACAAGGTACCTACACTGGCACTGACACCCATGACCCTGTGACTGCATCCCACCGCAGTTCCGAAAATCACTTTCCTTTAAAAAGGAAGAAAATCCCCCCCCCCAAAAAAAGACCAGTATAATAAAAAAAAAACGACAACAAAGTGAAGGACAATAAGAACACAAAGAATTTTAAAACCTGAAAAGTGTAACAAAACCCCTCTTCACCTGAGATCATTTTCTGAACTTCCTGGCTCCAGCCGCCAGGCTCCTGGTTCCTGTCAGGGAGGGAAGCGCCGGCCCCGCCCGCGCCGCCCCCGTCGCCTGGCAACGGCGCCTCCTGCTGCCCCAGCCCTCTGTGCTGCCTGTCCAATCAGCTAGCGCGGGGAGGCAGAGAGCCAATGAGTGCCTGGGAGGGGCGGGCTGTGCTGTGAGAGACATGCAGAGAATCACAGAATGGGTAAGGTTGGACGGGAGCTCTGGAGATCATCTAGGCCAACGTGCCTGCTCAGCAGGGTCACCCAGAGCAAGTCAGACAGGGTTGCATCCAGGCGGGCCTTGAAGATCTCCAGAGAAGGAGACTCCACAACCCCTCTGGGCAACCTGTTCCAGTGCTCTGTCACTCTCACAGTGAAGACATTCCCCCTCACGTTCAGGCGGGACTTCCTGTGCTTCAATTTCTGCCCATTGCCTCTTTTTCCTGTCACATGGGAGTACTGAAAAGAGTTTGTCCCTGTCGCCTTGACACCCTCCCTTCAGGTACCTGTGCACATTGATAAGATCCCCCCTCAGTCTTCTCCTCCCCAGGCTAAAGAGGCCCAGCTCTCACAGCCGTTCCTCCTAGGGCAGGTGCTCCAGTCCTCTGATCATCTTTGTAGCCCTCCGCTGGACTCTCTCCAGTAGCTCCATGTCTCTCTTATCCTGGGGAGCCCACAACTGGACACAGTACTCGAGATGAGGCCTCCCCAGGGCTGAGTAGAGGGGCAGGATCACCTCCCTCCACCTGCGGGCAACACTCTTCCTAATGCAGCCCTGGAGGCCATTGGCCTTCTTGGCCACAAGGGCACATTGCTGGCTCATGGTCAACTTGTTGTGCACCAGCACTCCCAGGTCTTTTTCTGCAGAGCTGCTCTGCAGCAGGTCAGCTCCCAGCTTGTACTGATGCCTAGGGTTATTTTTCCGTAGTTGCAGGACTCTGCACTTGCCCTTGCTGAACCTCATGAGGTTCTTCTCTGCCCAGCTCTCCAGCCTGTCCAGGTCTCTCTGTATGCAGCACAGCCCTCAGGTGTGTCAGCCACTCCTCTCAGCTTGGTATCATCAGCAAACTTGCTGAGGATGCACTCCATCCCATCATCCAGGTCATTGTTGAAAAAGTTGAACAGGATGAGACCCAGTACTGAGCCCTGGGGGATGTCACTAGCCACAGGCCTCCAACTAGACTCCACGCCACTGATGACAACCCTCTGAGCTCTGCCTTTCAGCCAGTTCTCAATCCACCAAGGAGAGCACCCAATGGCATGCCCCTGTGGGGCTGTCCGTGCTCACCCACCCGGGCCAGCCTGGCCTAGCACCCGCCGCCCGCCACGTGAGGCTGGGCCGGAGCTCGCCATCCTTCGGTGGCAGGCATAGGGGTCTGAGCTTTTCCGGAGGGCACCGGGAGGGTGCCGGGGGCACCGGAAAGCACACTGAGGGTGCTGTAGGGGAGACCGGGGCTCACCCCGTGTGTATTTTGTGGTGCGTGCAGAACAGAGTGCCTTTGTGCGGTCAGGCGCAGCCGTGTTGCTCGTCTCCCAGCACATCTCTCTCGCCCAGTGCCGGTTTCAGGCCTCATTTGTGTCCCAGCTCTGCCAGGGCTCAGCTTGGGTTCACAGCCAGTCTGTCTGCAGGTGCTGTGGCCTCTCTGCAGCTCCACATCACCTCAGTGGACATGGGGATGGAGCATCTCAGTGGCGGAGTGGTTTCCTATTGCCCCTGCCTGCACACATGCCGCTGAGGGACAGAGGGATGGAGGTTGTGGTGTATTACCTGAGGAGCCATCGAGGAAGCCCTTGCCCCCTGCCAAGTCCTTCCCTCTCTGGCAGCACTGAGCCCAACCTCTGCTGGAGGAAGAAAGAGCAGTATAACCATCGGAGCCCCCTGAAGTGGCCTCTGGGAAGTGTAAGCCTGGTGCTAAGGTAGAAGGAGCTCTTCTTCCCCCCCCATCCAAGAAAAAAAAAAAAGTTGAAATGTTTTTTGAAAATAACTATTGCAGCATTTACATTTCCATGTATTTGTTTAAACTGATGAGTATTCACATCATGTAATCGATGGTTATAGCATTTTCTTAACGTTCAAAGAGGAATATTGAGATGTAGCTTAAGAATGGGGCAGATGAGGACCCCAAGGGAAACAGACCCCGACCAGAGGGCTGGGGGCACAGGAGGCCCCTGCGGCCCAGCCAGTTCCCACTCCTGGCCCACCTGCTGGGCACTCTCCTGCCTGCGTTACCAGTGCATTCCAGCCCAATGGACTGGGAGTGCCCATGGCTGAGCTCTCTGCTTGCAGGAGCCATCCATCTCTCCTGGTGCTCCCTCTCAAGCACACCCTTTCCTCAGCAGCAGCAGGGAGCAGGGCGCAGGAGCCCCCCCACAAGCCGTGTTGTCCTTGGCGCGTCTCCTTGCTGCCCCTCCTTGCCGTAGTCTGTTGAAGATCAGCGGTGTAGCAATGTGGGCTCCTGATATCAGCTTGGTCAGGGATTGCCGTGTCCTGCAATCACACGTGCTGGGCTCAGCACTGGGGAAGGCACCCAGAGCGATCCTCCCACATCCCTCTGAGGCCTACTGCCATCACGCAGGTGGCAGCGCAGCCTTGGTACCAGGACCTAGTGGAGCATGGCGCAGGCTGCTGTGTGACATGGTCCTCGGGAGAAGGAACAACCTGGGGCACACCAGTGCCAGGCCTGTCTCGCAACCCCTAGCCACAAGCTGTGTGGAGACAAGTCTCTGCCATGGCTGTTGGGGCTGAGCAGGAGCCCCATGTCATCCCTTACTGTCAGCCCCAGTCTGTGCCTGACTGCTGAGTAGTGTTGGGGATTGGCTGGGCTCAGGGAAGGACAAGAGTGGCTGGGAGACTGTCACAGCTCCACGTATGCCTGATAGCTGCTGTATGCAGGCTCTCAGGTTCTTGACATCCTTGATCTGGCAGTGGCCTCTTACTTTTCTCATTTTTCCCCTTGTTTCAGGGAACCAGTCCATTGACCTGACAGGAGCTGAAAAAATGGAGGCTGCAAAAACCTAGGAAAAGAGATGCCTTGACTGGGGGCTTCTCGCATCAGAGGTGAGCTGGCTGGCACATGGGCCTGAATACTATGCTGCCAGCATGGCCTCAGTGCTGTGCCTTTCCCAGGAGCATAATGGAGCAGCACATCCAAGCCCCAGCTGCAAAGGCAGCTTGTTCCTCAGGGAAGGGGTGAATGCACCACATGTCTGTCCCAAGGCTGGTCCAAAGCTGGATTCAGAGTGAGGCAATGGAGAATGTAGGAAAGGATGGGTCTCCTTGGCAGGGCCATGAGAGAGGGCAAGATGATCTTCTCTTCTGCCCAGGCTGTGGCTGCTATGATTAAGCTGTTCTGGTGCAGGAGCTGAACATGACATTGAGCTCGTCCAGGAGCCCAGGACCTGTGCCCAGTGGCAGAGCCCAAACAAAGCCCCTCCTGCTGAGGTCTGTGGCCTCAGCTGTCTGCTTAGGTGATACTTGGGCACCGATGCCACTGTTCACCATGTCCTGCTCTATCTGGGTATCTGATGTGGTCCTCTTGGCCCTCTTTGGTGCCTGAAAAAGGAAAGGAGGCATTTGCAGGTAGAGGGATGAAGCCAGCCCTCGTCCTGGGGGAGGGGCTGGCAAGTGGCATCATCGCTGCGCTGCTGAGCAGGCTCCCATCTGTCCCCAGTCCCTTTTCTAGGGGAGAGAAGTGAGGGCAGAGGAGAGGCATCTCTCATCTCTGCTGAGAGTTCAGCTATAGCATCTGTCTCTTCCCTTGGCTCAAGACCAAGTTGGAAGGTTTTTTCCCTGGAGCTTTCCATTGACAGCAGTGTCTTTCCCAGGGTGAAGAGCAGCCTGGCAGGTGGCAGAAAGCTGTCCCCAGCACTGCCACTATCACCCCTGGCCAACAGATCTGGCCCAGCTCCCCATAAGCCCATCTCCCTGCTCTCGGCATGTGGAGAGAGATGTGCCTATGTCCTGCCTGCCTGCTCCTGGCATGGCAGTGATTTCCCCATGGGCATTGCCAGGGGCTGCTGCTGGTGCCAGGCACCTAGCAGCATTTGCGGGAGGGGCTGCTTGAGCACCAAAGCCAAAGATGCCACAGTGCTGTTAGGGTTCCACCTGGCCTCTTCCTCCACCTAAGACCTGGGGATCAATCACAGGTAGGGGCAAAGTTGGGGTGGGGGGTATTGTGCTGAAGGGAGCTGCTTTCTCAGCTCCCAGCCTGTTTCCTCCAGAACAGAAGTCATCCAGCCACACCTGCTGCATTCTGAGCCACCTTCTGCCTAGTGCTGTCTCTTGATTAACAAGGTCTTCAGGAGTGCCAACCCAGATTTTCACTAGGGAGCTCAAAGGCTCCTTCCTGAAAGACCTCCCTGTGACTGTCCAGGATTCTGCTAGCAGTGCATCCTGGATCCTTCCAGGGAAACTTGAACAGGCATTGTATCGTCCCTTCCCATCCTGTCGCACTGGCATAGACCAGCTGTCCAGGTGCTGTGGGCAGTGGAGAGAGTTTTGCGCCTCAGACACACTGACACAGGCTTCTAGACGTCAGTGCAGATCCTAGGTCAGAGCAAATGAGGCAGACGATGTGGTGGGACCCACTGTGCCCCCCTTCAGGGCCCTTCATTCAGATACACCAGGAAAAGGGCCTTGGTCCCGTTTCCCAAGCCAGGAGTGGGGCCGAGCTGCCAGCACACTCTGCTGCCCTGTCCCAAGCCCTCACCAGCTCTGCTGTCTCCTATGCAAAAGGCAATCTACATCACTGCTTTGTGTGGAGCCTCTGTGGGGTCTCGCTGGCTGCAGTGGTAGGTTTTGTGGGCAGCACCTGCAAAGCCAGGAAGGGCAGATTGTCACAGGACATCAGCAGTGGAGTGAGGGGGAGGAGCTGGGGCATCCTCAGCAGCACTGGGAGGACAAGACTGGTCCCACAGAGGAGATGGGCATTCTGGACACTCAGGTCCTGCTGAGGGTGCATGTGTGTCCCCTCCTCAACTGGGAACGGCTGATCATGGTCATGCTGTGGGGTCCCAGTGTGACACCAAACAGAGCAGCCCTGGTATACTCAGTAGAATGCTGAGCTGTCTGGGTACAGAGGAGGTTTGGGAGGAACTGGCAGGAAACCTCATCTTCCTGTATCCGCTCTAACACTCAGCTGTGCAGAGCATGAATTGCTCTTGGTCAAGTTGAGGGCACCCAGTACAAGAGGGTTCTTTCGCCCCGCTGCAGCGTTCCAGCCTGACACTGGGAAGGGGTGAGCGCTCATATCAAGAAGGGCCTGGCCACATCATCCCGAAAGAGAGCTCTTCCCCATGTGCATGGAGCACTCTGCCAGGGCGGGCTGTAGCGTTGACTCTTGCTCGCTGTCGAACAGGGAGACCACCTGCACAACCTGGATTTTTCTCACTCTGGCATGGGCTGTGGGATCTTGGCAGCACTCTCGTAAGAGAGATCCTCCAGTCCTCTAATCCTCTTTGTGGCCCTGTGCTGGACTCTGGTAGTGCCATGTCTCCCTTGTACAGAGGAGCCCAGAACTGGACACAGTATTCCAGATGTGGCCTCACCAGGGCTGAGTAGAGGGGAGTATTACCTCCTTGGACCTGCTGGCAACACTCTTCCTAATACACCCCAGGATACTGTTGGCCTTCTTGAACATAAGGGCACATTACTGGCTCATAGTCAACTTGTTGTCCACCAGGACCTGCAGGTCCTTCTCCTTTCCAGCAGGTCAGCCCCAGTCTGTACTGCTGCCTGGGGTTATTCCTGCCTAGGTGAAGGACCCTGCACATGCCTCTGTTGAACTTCATGAGGTTCCTTTCTGCCCAACTCTCCTGCCTTTCTAGTTCTGCTGAATGGCAGCACAGCCCATTGGGGTATCAGCTACTCCTCCCAGTCTGGTATCATCAGCACACTTGCTGAGGAGGCACTCTGTCCTTTCATCCAGGTCACTGATGACTAAGCTGAAGAAGACTGGCCCTAGTACGGAGCCCTGGGGGACATCACTAGCTGCAGGCCTCCAACTAGACTCTGCACCGCTGATCACAACCCTCTGAACTCTGCCATTCAGTTGTGAATGCACCTCGCTGTGCACTCATCTAGCCCAGGCTTCCTAAGTTTACCTGGGAGGATGTTATGGGAGAGGATAGTGTCAAAAGCCTTGCTGAAATCAAGGGAGACAATATCTGCTGCTCTCCTATCATCTACCCAGCCAGTCGTTCCATCACAGAAGGCTGTCAAGTTGCTTAAGCGTGATTTCGCCATGGTGAATCTATGCTGACTACTCCTGATGAGATACAAGGAACCTCATAATCAGCATCCAAGACATGTGCCTGCTGCTGGTCTATCAGCTACTAAGGCAGGAGTGACCTCACATGCCCATGCTCCAGCCATGATGCTGCTACTAGCCTATCAGAGGCTGAGACAGAAGTGATCTCATAAGCAAGAAAGGAAACTTGGTCCATGTGAGAAGCTGAAGGGTCATGAGTGTCCACACGAGCTTGGTAGATGATTGTAAGGTCACCTCTGTCTGAGCAGCCCATAGGTCTGCCCTTGGCTCATGCCTCAGGTAACTGTTTGTGTGGTCAGTTCTGTGCGAGGACCTGATCGGCCACCAAGAGGCACAGGGCTAGGGTGTTGATTGTGAGGTCATTCAGAACATGCTGAGGTCATTTCTGTAAGGGAAGATGAAAGAGCAGCAGCAGGCCCATTGGCTTGGTAGGTGATTACAAAATCAGTTGTATCTGGTGAGCTAGTAGGCCACCAGGAGACTGATATTTTTGTGACATTTTAATGAGATTGTTTCTCAGAAGCTCCTAGATGGGAGCAGGCCCTGACCTGGGCCCATGTTCTGAAGGTGACTTTGTGACTTCTGTCTCTGCAGGTTGTGGACCGGGAGCAGGAATATGGATGGGAAAGTGGTTGTGAGGTCATTTCTATAGGTGAAGCTGATGGGAGCACTTGACTTCTCTCTGGGATGAGTGGTTGTGAGGTCCTGTCTGCCTGAGTAGCTGATAGGCCACCAAGAGGCATAAGATTGTCTGGGTTTGGGAAGTGAGGAGGAAGGTTGTCCATACATGTCTCCTATCAAAACTACTGCTTTTCCTCCATGCTCAGACTTCATTCTGGCAGAGACACTCCGGGTTACTATGATCTGGAGAGTGTGGCTATCACTTTCTCTGTAACCTGAAAAGTAAAGAGAGCTTAAAAAGCAGAAGCCCTTTCTTTTTCAGGTGTTCATTGACAGCTTGCTCTTGTAAATACACTCCTGAAACCTCTCCCATGAGCCGCCCAAGAACTGAAGAAAATCAGGGGGAGTGAGATGGGTTACTAGGGCTTTGAGTATTTTAATGACCCGTCAAGTGTATTTGGTGCTGAGTCCATGAGCCTCGGGTACTGAGAGGAGACTGAACAAGCCTCTCAAGTAGTTAAAGTCAGCAGCAAATGCCAAAGCTTCTTGGAGCATTAATGAGTCCCACTGAGGGCCATTACTCAGAAAGCCTCCCCACGGGGCAATTACACCCAAAAGTTGGAGGCACTAGTTGCAAGTAGGCAAAGGAAATGTGCAGGTGGCCCCAATGTCATGCAAAGCTGGGTGAGTTTTGTCAATCAAAATGGCCAGGCACTGACACCCTGGCCCTGGGTAGGGTGATGCTTTCCCTCGCACTGTGCTCAGGCCTCTTCCTAGGGCAATGTGAGTGTGGGGGTGCACCATACCGAGAGCAGGACAATGGTACAGCACCTCCTGGGTTTCCCGGGGACAAGGAGGCAGCAAGGCCTCAGTGCCGTAAGGAAACCTCTTCTCAGAGGCCTTAGTGGCAGAGACAACAGCCATAGCCAAAGGACAAAGACCTCAGTTCTGCTGGGAGCTTTCAGCCTCGGCTTTCACCCTTGGTTGTTTCCACCACAGGCTGTCCTACGCTGTCTCATACCGCCTCCTCTTTCCTTGCAGACTGTAGACACCCAACCTGCTCCCTCACCTCACTACCACTGCAGGATCTCTCTGCCTTTACTGATGTCTCCCTGCCCTCACTTGCTTTTCCTTGAAACACAAAGCCAGTAGCTGATCACAGACTCCCTCAGGGTGACCTGTTGCACTAAAGCACTACACTTCAGGTGACATTTCTTTTCCTGAAGTCACATCTGCACGTTACAAGCTGCAGTTTGTAGTTGTTTCCCCTTCTCATGCTGTTTGCCAAAACCAAGAAAAGCTCCATCCTGTCTGAAACTACCTTTCAAGCAGTCTCTCCTGAAGAGTTTGGACCCTGCCCTCACAGCCCTCTAGCTGTATGAGTGGTCCCACCACATCTCAGTTCCATGAATCCATGCTGACTACTCCTGATCACCTTCTTTTCCTTCTAAGCATGATCATATGCTTAGAGGTGACCTGCAGGGTGAGCTACTCCATCAGCTTTCCAGGGATGGAGGTGAAGCTGACTGGCCTGTAGTTTCCTGGGTCATCCTTCTCACCCTGGCTGAAGACTGGAGTGACACTGGCTTTCTTCCAGGCTGCAGGCATCTCTCTGTTCTCCATAATATTTCAAGGATGATGGAGTGTGGCTTAGCAGTAACATCCACCAGCTCCCTCAGTACTGGTGGGTGCATCCAATTGGAGCCCATGGATTTGTGGATGTTAAGTTTGCCTAAATGTTCTCTAACCTGATCCTCCTCAACCAAGGGAAAGTCTTCCTTTCTCCAGACTTTCTCTCTTGTCTCCAGAGTCTGGAGGGGTGTAGGTCCCATGCTGTGTCTGCTAGAGCGGTGGTTGTGCTGGACACCCCGAGCATCTGACATGGTCCTGCTCATCTATTTTCTGTCACTAAATCAAGTGTCTGCCCTGAATTACATTAACTATCTGCAATGTAGAGATGTGCACGAGTCTCAGCTTCCTAGAGAGCAGAGCTCTAGTCATAGTAGGCATCCAGTGTCATTTCGGGGAGCCAAGAAAATTCCTCACCTGGCTCTCACCTCAGGCTCTAGAAGGACACGGGGCTCACAGCTTCTCTTTCAGAGTAGGTAGACACTGTCACGTATCTTGGATCACTGCTGTCTCTTCATATTTCACAAGGTGCTTTTGTCTGAACAGTTGATTCCCACCCTCCATCTCCATTGATAATAATGGGAGTGTAGACAGGGAGCTTGCATGCAGACATCTGTGTTGTTCACAGTTCAGTGTGGGCAATGAGAATGCCACCACCTGTGTTTTGTGGAGTCCAAAGGAGGGATCTGAATCCCATTCCAGACCAGGGACTTCTAAAGGGCATATGATGCCTGGATTGATTCATCTGAACTGTACCTGAGCCATGGGGAAACAAACTCCCTTCTTGTCCCTCTTGGGGTGTCCTGAGCTGAGAATAGAGTCTTCCAGAGTGGGACATTTCCACCTCTCTTAGAAAACCATCCCCTGATGTGACAAATTACAATGCTGGAATCGGTGTCTCTTCAGTCTCTCCAAGGGAGAGACTAGAGATGATTGTTTCAGTCTGCTTCAGTGAACATTTCCCAGGAGGAGGGAGTCCGAAGGACAGATAAAGTCACACCTTCAGCTGGGCAACTATTCCCAAGCAGGGCCAGGCTCCTGAGATGGAGGGATGAGCTCATGGCAATGTGGCAGCACTGCTGAGAAGCAACTCTGCCCAGGAGCAGCTCCTCTGCATACAGCAGCAGGGCTGCAGGTGTGCACTTGGCAGGTGCGCAGAGGAGACAAGCAAGGTGAGCAAGATGAGTGAGACAGAAGGAAGTTAAAGGCAATCAGGAGTGGGAGGACAGCTGAGAGCTCACTGGGAGATAAATCCTTGCCGCCCTTAACACAGTAAGTCTGTGGCTGCAGGGCAGTGCAGGTGAGGTACCCTGAGGCTTTCTCTGAAGCTAGCACATTCCATGGCCTATAGGACCTTTCACAATGGGTATCCCCATTTTTCTGGTGTGGAGCAGCTGGTGCTTCAGAGCAGGGATTCCTAGGGACCCTGTCAGAGGGACGGGGCATCCTGCTTCCTTCTTCCAGGGATGCTGCAGGGCTGTGAAGCCAGGGAGTGCACTCAGGTCTGCCCAGGGCTGTAATTCAGAGCAGTGTTTCTGCACCACAGGGTGCAGTGCGCCCAGGGCAGTGACTCTGCCACCTGTGAGGGTCAGCACTCAGCGTGCCCAGGGAACTCCCCACAGTGCTGTGGGGAGGAGCTCTGGGTGGGAGGATCACACCCCTGCAGGACAGGTTATTCTGCTGTGGAGGGGATGCTGCCTGGGTCAGGGCTGCTCACAGCTCCTGCTCACCCTGCGAACATTCTGGAGGGGGGTTTCCAAAAGGAAGGTCAAGGCAGGCCATACTTGAAAGGGAAGGGACATCCATGAGTCTCTACCTTCAGTCATATTGTCTGTGGGTGGGATGAAATGTTGCTGGATCTGTCAGATTTAGACAGGCAACTGAGGCTCCAAAACTTGACAGTGAGCGAGCTGCAATTCTGGAGGGAACTCAGCAAATCTCTTCATCCACCCCACAGCCTACAGACAGAACGAGCATCACCTTTCCAGCCTCATCAGGGTATATCTCACCTGCTCCTTAGCCCCTGTGTCACTGAGATGCCCCTGGGCAGTTGCCTGTCCCTGGGAGGTGTCTGCAGGGCAAGGTTGAGTGCCCCATGAGGGGAATGGGGTTTGTGAGCAGTGACAGGAGAGAGACGTGGGGACAGAGAAACACCTCCCTGCAGGGATAGCTCCAGGTAGCAGTCATGGTCAAAGTGCGGGAGGAAACTGCAGACTTCAACATCTCCTCTTCTCACCCATCAGCTCACCAAATCACAGAATGGGTAAGGTGGGAAGGGACCTCTGGAGATCATCTAGTCCAACCTCCCTGCTCAAGCAGGGTCACCTACAGCATATTAGACAGGATTGCATCCAGGCGGGTTTTAAGTATCTCCAGAAAAGGAGACTCCACAAACACAACCCCTCTGGGCAACCTGTTCCAGCTCTCTGCCCTCAAGCCTGTAGGATCCATGGCATGAGGTTTTTCCTTGCCTGATGGACACCCAGGAGAGGAGAAAACCCTGAGTGTTCCCCTGAGTCTCCATGTTCCTGCCTCCCTCAGAAGAAATGCCACGATACTGCCCTGTATTTCCCTACCTGTCTATGCTGTTCTTGTCCTTCCACTTGGACTCCCTGGGCAGGAGTGTTTGAGATGCAATTCAGACACTGACCCTGCAGGTCCTGCCATAGAGATGCATATTTGAGAAAGGTAATCAAGTCCCCCTCCAGCTTCTGGGGCTCTGGGCAGTGCTGGGGCGGGGGGAGGAGCAGGGGAGAGGGGCTAGCAATGAGCCAATTCTCTCTTCAGAACATCCCATCCTTAGGACCTTTAACCATTTGACTGTGGGATATCTGGCTGGGCTGCAAACCAAGGTGGGGACAGGTGATACATGTTTTTGGAGGGGCAGAGTACTAAGAAATAGAAAGTTTGGCCCAGAGAATTCTGTCCTAACTTGTCTATGTCTTGTCTTTTTGGACGATCCCCCATGCGTAGGGGGAGCAAATGTCCAACAGCAGCTCCTTCAACAGGTTCCTCCTCCAGGCATTTGCCAACACGCGGGAGCTGCAGCTCCTGCACTTTGCGTTCTTCTTGGGCATCTACCTGGCTGCCTTCCTGGGCAATGGCCTCATCATCACAACCATAGCCTGCAACCACCACCTCCACACCCCTATGTACTTCTTCCTCCTCAACCTCTCCATCCTTGACCTTGGCACCATCTCCACCACTGTCCCCAAGTCCATGGCCAATTCCCTGTGGGACACCAGAGCCATTTCCTACTCAGGATGTGCTGCCCAGCTCTTTTTTCTTGTCCTTTTCATTTTTGCTGAGTATTTTCTTCTCACTGCCATGGCCTATGACCGCTATATTGCCATCTGCAGACCCTTGCACTATGGGACCCTCATGGGCAGCAGAGCTTGTGTCAAAATGGCAGCAGCTGCCTGGGCCAGTGGTTTTCTCTGTGCTGTCCTGCACACTGCTAACACATTTTCAATACCACTCTGCCAAGGCAACATCCTAGAGCAGTTCTTCTGTGAAATTGCCCAGATCCTCAAGCTCTCCTGCTCAGACACCAGCCTCAGGGAAGTCAGGCTTATTGTGGTTAGTGCCTGTTTAGTCTCTGGGTGTTTTGTTTTCACTGTGCTGTCCTATGTGGAGATCTTCACTGCTGTGCTGAGGATCCCATCTGAGCAGGGCCGACACAAAGCCTTTTCCATGTGCCTCCCTCACCTGGCTGTGGTCTCCCTCTTTGTCAGCACTATTACGTTTGCCCATCTGAAGCCGCCCTCCATCTCCTCCCCATCTCTGGATCTGGTGATGGCAGTTCTGTACTCTGTTGTGCCTCCAACAGTAAACCCGCTCTTCTACAGCATGAGGAACAAGGAGCTGCAAGATGCAGTGAGGAAGCGGATCAGGTGGGTACAATGTCGGGAGCAGTAACTGCCCTATGTGCACCTCTTCCCCATTTCCAGCGTATTTGGCATCAAAGCAATGTGTTATTTATTTTTTTATTATTTACACTCCTGAAAAAAAAAAAAAAAAAAAGAAAAGTGCTACTTGTCCTCTGGAATCTCTCATTTGAATCTGACCCAACAACTGTGCTGAAGGAGGAAGCCAGGCTTCCCCCTTCATCAGCAGGGAGGAGGGAACCTCAAAGGCATACTAGTCTGAGCTCCCTCGGATGCCCCAGTGCAACGAGGAGAGTTTCCCACTGCAGTGTCTCTTTCAGCAGTGATACCAAAGGAGCTCGGGGGGAAGAGTCAGGCTTGCACAAGTACAGATGGGTTGACAGCATGGGTCCCATGTGCATTAGGAGAGCTCAACTCCCCTGGCCACAGTCAGAGTGTGATCTCACATGCCTCTTCTGCAAGGGTGGCAGGCAGCTATCACAGTGGGCCAGTCCCTTCCCTCTACAGGGCTGCAGTGCACAGAGCAGAAGTGGAGGAGCGTCTGGATGCAGCCTGTGGGGACAGACCCTATGCTCTGCAGGACCATTCTCCCTCTACCACAGCAAGTATTTCCTCCCTGCAGCTGTCACATGGGGGCTGCAGCTTTCCTGGAAACACGTCTGCCCAACAACAGCAGGATTTTCTCTGTTCGGAGCTGTTCTCTTCATTGCCACACTGTGCTGCTGTGCTCTAGTGTGTATATACAACCTAAGAGCTCTCCTAATGTGGTGGTGGTACGGTTATGCTTCCCCGTGCATTCCTGTGAGCACAGGCAGGACGAGGCAATGGGCACCTTTATGTCAGACCTGGGGTCCCAAATAACGTTTTGTAATAAAAGGGGATCTCCTGCGTGCTGTGCCGTGAGTCTTGCCTTTCTTCAGAAAGGAGAGTAAAAAACACACCCAAGGGTTGCAGCACAAAAGGGCCTGCTGTCCTGCTTGTGAACTCCATGGGCCCAGCAGGATGAGCTCAGAGTCCCAGTGTGATCCACCAGGGACCGAGGGCTGGATTTGGGGCTCCTTTCGTGGTGACCAGTGCAAGCAGAGATGGTGAGTGGTCTCTGCGTTGCCTGTCTGGGGCTGCTCACAGATGCCATCCTTCTGGAAAGGAAGCTGGCCACCAGGAGAGCTCGGGGGATCTCTAGGAAGAGTGTGTGCCTCAGGGGTGGGCAGGGAGTGGAGCCTCACAAAGTGAGGGATGTTTCATGGTGGAGTCACATAAAGCCCTATACCCAGGTATGCATAGGAAAGGAGGGCTCTGCAATCCCTGCAGAAGCAGTGGGGACCCAGGACACCTAGGGAAAGGGGGCTGGAGAGTGATCCATGCACTCTCATGTAACACCACAGGCCAGAGCTAGGGCACACAAAAACACATCTGCTGCCATTGCAAACACCCTGGGATCACTCTCAGCACATCCATGAGCACAAACACGTGCTAGCAGTGTCGGTGGTGTTGAGCCATGTCTGTCTGGTTCTCCTTCCTACCCCAACCAGCACAGCCAGTGAGGAGTCAGGGGTCACCCCACGGCGCTGTAATCCCACCATCTGATAGCACTGCAGTGTAGCAGTAGTGCAAGACCCTGTGAGGAGCAGAGGGGAGGGGTGCATGAACTGCTGTGCAGGTCAGCACAGACCCACTCACCTGGGGAAAGACTCTCTGGGGAGCAGGGACATCCCAGGAGACAAGCAGGACAGAGCTCAGAGAGAGAAAATGAGTGCAAGAAACAAGTTTGAGCACCATCTCAGATCAGAGTGCGCTCTGCCTGGGGCAGCAGGAGCTACCGGAGGTACTACAGGGTCAGGGCTCTGGTGCTGTCCTGGGCAGCAGGCTGGGCAGTGAAGGAGCTGCAAGCCACTCAGTGAGTAGAAAAGTACAATACCTTACCAAATGTGAAGGTTTAATGGCTCTGAAATGCATGAAGGTATGCAATAGCAGCGCAGTGGGATGGTGTGAGATGCCATACCACTAATGAGAAACTGCAATGAGAGGTGTGTGCTGTTTTGCATAAATGGTAGTGTGTGGTGGATAGGAGTTAGAGAGAGACAGAGAGGTCCCAAGTGCTGATGGCCCTGGGCTGCAGTGGTGCTGTGAGCTGTGAGCACTGGGACTCTGGTGCACAGGGGACCCCTGTTCCCCTGCCTGGCCCTGAGTAGAGGGGCCCAGGAGTGTTTTGGTCACCTGCGGGGAAAAGGCCACCTCTAGGACCTGTTTGTGGCACCTGTGTCTGCAAAGGCAGCAGGAGCAGCCCCTGCAGCCCCATCCCTGGGAGCAGGTGTGAGGCTGGAGCTGGCACAGTGGCTATGTGCTGTGAGCCTGCTTGGGGAAGCAAGCCCAGAGAGAAACCACTGTCTTCCTGGCTTGGGTGCTGCTGCAGGGAGAGCATGGTGCGGACTGCTGAGGTCTCGTGGGCTGTGGTTTGTGCGCTTACAGAAAAAGCTTTGATCTCTTGATGAGCCCCAGCGAGGGAATAACGGGCTGTTTCTGGGAACAGCTTTTTTTCCTGGTGTTAATTTTTCCTTCCTAAGCTGTGATTTGTATTCCCTACTTTCCCCATTGCTACTTTTTCCTTCCTCACTTTTGTCCTCCCCCTCACCCTGCCTCTTACGCATCCATCCTCCACTCATTTACTGATTTCAGCCTTCCCAGTCACAGGAAAGCATGAGGCCATATGACTGCTGGCAGCTCTCCTCTCCCTGCCAAGCTGCCCCAGCACAGCTCACCTCTCCCCCGCGGCAGTCACCATCAGGCCGGGAGACAAAGCCAGACACGTCTGCCCAGAGTCTGGTGCCTCTCTCGAGGAGGCAGACGATAACCCCCGCAGCCCCAGTGCTGCCCAGAGCTGGCTCTGCTTCGCAGGAGGGTTTCAGCCCTGGGTCCCGGGAGGGGCAGCTCTCCTCTGCCCTGGCAGCCAAGCCACAGCCCAGCAGTGGGGTTGTGTGAGCCCCCTCCATCCCCCAGCATGGGCAGGGCAAAGTTGGGCTCCCTGCTGGGAACAGCCAGAGCTCTGCAGCACTGCAAACAGCAGGATCTTGGCCTCCAGGAGAGGAGGGAGGCAGAGGCTGTCACCAGCACCCTCTCCCATGGCAGCACATCCCCACGCTGGGCTGGGAGCTCCTCCAGCCCTAGGGCCTGCACAGGCCCTCTGTGGGCAGTAGCACATCCTGGGGCTGGGGATATTTTGGCTCCACTCCAGACTGGAGCACTTGTGCTGGGGCCCCATGTATGGAGCTGGGAAGCAGTTGTGGGAGGGGCCTGGATCCCTAGTGTAGATGTGAGGGAATAATACCACTGCTGCTGATGGTGGCGGGGATGGAGTCACCAGCACATCCCTGAAGCAGTGGGGCAGGGCAGGGGTGACTCTGGGGGCTCTGGGGAGAGCCAGGACTCAGATTTTGCCTCTAGTCCTGAGACCAGGAGCCTTCCTGCTGACAGCCCCTGCCCCAAGGCAGCTCCTACCCTCCCAACCCCCTGCCCATCTGTCCCCGTGGAAGATGCAGGGCTGAAACTTGAGCCCCAGGAGGAGCAGGAGTTTCCAGGGGGATGAGGGTTGTGTTTCTGCTGCCCATGTGCATTACTCACCTCCATGGGGTCTTACTCTGCAAATGCCTTTCTCCTGCTCAATGGGACTTTTGTGAGGCTCAAGGGACTAAAGTGTGTCCTGCCTGGCTTTGTGTGGTGTTGGAGGGGTGCTGGAGGAGGGCTTTCTTGGGAGACTGGCAGGCTGTGTGTGGGGCCAGCAGTGCTGAGTAGCTGTGCTGATGGCTGCAGGGCAGACCTGAGTGTCCTCAGATGCAGTGCCAGTGAACGTGCGAGTGGCTGCAGGTGAGCTGGAGGGCAGGGCAGGAATTTGCAATGGTCTTGGGCTATGGGAAAAGGAGTGACCTGTGTGTCCTCGCCAGAAGGAAGGTGAAGAGGAGAGGAGAGCTGGTGTGTGAGGGCCGAAGGAGGATTTGTGTTCGGAGGACCTTCCCTCCAGGAAGGACAGCAGATTGCTGGCACCAGCTGATGGAGGGGACGGTTGTGCCCCGCCAGGCACTGCCAATATTGCCAGTGTCTCCTGCCTAATGCAATGTGACAACCCCCAGGCTAGAACTCTCTCCATGTTCACGGCTTCAGGATGTGTCTGCCAGCTGCTGTGGGTCCAGGCAAGGCCTGGAAGCAGCAGTTCTCCTCCCCTGTGACCCTCTTCATCCTCCCCGGGGCTTGTTTCCAGCCAGAAATCCCTCTCAGCACAGACCAGCCATCCTGTGACAGCAGGAGCGCAGGACTGTAGAGGAAGGGCCACGTGCTGTGGCAGCATGGTTTCCCATGCCCCTCAGCTGACTGTGACACCACCCGCTAATGTCCCCTCCTGACCACCCTAACAGGGGGAAAAGAGCTTAGCCACAGCGCTGACCTTCGGCAGGTGGGCTTGATCGTCATCATGGTCATTTACATGTCACGAGACCCCTGCCCTGCAGTGTGCTGCAGAGCCAGGTCGTAGCATCTTCCCGCTGCCCTCTCCCCTTGTACTTGTCTAAGTCCAAGTGAAATCATGCCCCTGAGTTGTGTGTCCATGTCCGTGAGAAGCTAATACCATGGATCAATTACAGACTATTGCCTGACAAATTTTAAGGGAAGGGAAAAGTGTCTTTTGTCTTCTTGATCTCCGTTGCCTGCTTTGCCTATAGCAGGAGAGCAGCATCCTGTGCAACTTTGTTCATAGCTCCCTTTCTTCAGGTCTCTGCTTTCTGCACCTTTGCAATTCCAACCTCCTGCCCTGCATCTCCCTCCCCTCCCCCGTCCCTCCACACGCATGCACGCGCGCACACACACACACACACTCTCACTTATCTCTTTGCTTTGCATCTTTTTCAAGTGAGCAAACCTTGACAGAGGCAGCCCAACCAGAACAGGCCGATGCCCAGAACAAGAGCAAGCAGAGTCGAAAACCTCTTTCTTGTGCTCAGCTTCTTCTATGCCCAGCTGTCACTTGGCATACGCAGGCTTCAGGTGAAGTTGTACGAGGTGTGAAATACAGGAATGCCACCAGAGGAGAAAGTGTCACTCATGCACTTTGAGGCGTACTCATGACACACAAGCTATTGCAGTGTGACAAGCCGGGAAGGGCTAAAGGGAAGCAAGATCACCGTGATTAGAGTTAGATCTTCCTGTGTTTCCGTTTTTTGCCTGTTAGCGGCTATTCACTGGGCTTGCTCCAGTAGCTCCATCTCTCATACCTGGGAATGTGGAACTGGACTCAGTACTGCTGGTGTGGCCTCAGCAGGGCTGAGCAGGGGGGGAGGATCACCTCTGTCGACCTGCCTGCAATGCTCTTCCTAAGGCAACCCAGGATACCTTTAGTTGCCTTTGGCACAGGGGCACCTTGCTGGCTCGTGGTCAGCTTGGTGTCCGCCAGGTCCTTCTCTGCGGCACTGCTTCCCAGTGGAGTCTGTAGTAGAGCATGGGGTTATTCCTCCCTAGGTGCAGGACCCTGCATTTGCTTTACTGAACTTCATGAGGTTCCTCTCTGCCTGTTTCTCCAGCCTGTCGAGGTCCCTCTGAATAGCATCAGAGCCTGCTCAGCAAACTTGTATCATTAGCACACTTGCTGAGGGTGAGCTCTGTCCCATCATCCGGGTCATGAATAAGCTGAACAAGACTGGCCCCTGTACTGACCCCAGCGGACGCTGCTGGCTTCCAGCTAGACTTTGCGCTCTGCCCTCTGAGCTCTGCCACTGGGCCAGTTTTCAGTCCACCTCACTGCCTACTCCTCTTGCCCATACTTCCTCAGCTTGCCTACGAGAATGTTACGGGAGACAGTGCCAAAAGCCTTGCTGGAGTCAAGGGAGACAACATCCACTGCTCTCCCCTCATCTCCCCAGCCAGTCATTCCATCATAGGAGGCTATCAGGTTGGTTAAGTATGATTTCCCCATGGTGAATCCATGCTGACTGCTGCTGGTCAATATCACCTTCTTGCTCTTCATGTGCTTGGAAATGGTGTCCTGGAAGAGCTGCTCCATCACCTTTCCAGGGATGGAGGTGAGGCTGACTGGCCTGTAGCTCCCTGGGTCCTCTTTGTTGCCCTTTCTGAAGACTGGAGTGACACTGGCTTTCTTCCAGCCCTCGGGCACCTCTCCTGATCACCTTGCCCTTTTGCAGATGCTTGAGAGTGGCCTTGCAATGACATTGGCCAGCTTCCTCAGCACTCCTGGATGGATGTCCATGTCAGGGCCCATGGACTTGTAGATGTCCAGTGTGCTGAAGTGACTGCTAACCTGATCCTCCTCCAGCAAGGGAAAGTCTTCCTTTCTCCAGACTTTCCCCGTGTTCTCCAGGGCCTAGGATTGCTGAGGGCTGGTCTGAGCAGTGAAGTTTTACTGCCGATGTGAGGAGTAAAACCTGAGGCAAAGGCAGCACTCAGGCTCTCTGCCTTTTCTGTGTCCTCTGTTGCCAGGGCCCTTGGCCCATTCAGCAACCTTTTGTTACAGATGTATTTCTAGAAGCCCTTCTTGTTGGCTTTGACATCCCTCACCCGATTAAACTCCAGATGGGCCTAGGCCCCGTCTGTGTGTCCTGGGACATTGTGACTGTTTTCCTCCCAGGCTACCTGTCCCTGCTTCCACCTTCTATGTACTCCCTGTTATGTTGGAGTTTTGCCAGGAGCTCCCTGCTCGTGCATGCAGGTCTTGTGTCCGCTTTGCTCGACTTCTTGCTCCTTGGGGTGGACCACTCCTGAACTTGGAGGAGGAGCTCCTTGCATGTTAACCAGCTTTCTTCCACTTTCCCCTCTTCCTTTTAGGACCTATCCCATGGGATTCTCCCAAGCAGGTCCCTGAAGAAGGCAATGTTTGCTCTCCTCAAGTCCAGGGACAACTGCCTCATACTGGCCTTCAGGTACGGAGGCAGCCGTGACCTTGCTGTCAGCATAAAAGTCAAGTGCGTGCTGTGGGCCTGGGAGACACTGCAGCACAAGTGACCTCAGCAGCTCAAACAGAAGCAGTGTTGCTGCTGTTTTAGCCTGTCAGCTTGTGAGGCAGAAGTGACCTTGCAAGCATAAGCAACAGCAATGTGCCTGCTGCTTGCCCATCAGGTCCTGCAGGGCAGGTCCTGCCCCAGGGGCAGTGGCAGGCTGCTCAGAGGCTGGACCTGGCACCTGGGCCAGGCAGGAGACCCATGTCTCAGGCACACAGCACTCCTCTAGAGCCAGGCGCCGGGGCCAGAGCTCATCCACGCTTTCGTCAGCATGTCTGAATGGAGTTCCTGCCCTGACAGCAGTGTGGGGAACAGCTGCTTTTCCAGCCCTCATGGGCATGCATGCTCCAGCTGTGGAAATACTTGGCTACATTTTTACAGCTTGCGGGGCTCTAGTCTCCTGGCAGCTCTAGCTTCACCCTTCCTACTCCTAAGAAATCAGAAGCAGTTAAAGCTGCTTCCTCTCCAGCAAACGCAGCTGCAGCTAGCTCCAGCCCTTGCGCTGGCAGAGCCTAAGCCCAAGCCCAGGGCAGGCACTGCCAGCAGAGGCTGTCTGAGCCACAGAGGACCACGGCTCTGTCTCAGTGCTCCCACAGCCCAACACTGCATTTGGCAGGAGCGCTGGGTCTCCTCCCCTGCTCCCACAGGCGCCATGGAGGCTGCTGCTCCCGGGGGAAAGCTCCTGGCCCCTGGGAATGGGCTGGCTGTGCCAGCCAGGCCCCAAGGAGAGGCAAGCACCTAGGGGCCCCTGGGCCCCTGGGGTGAGGCCAGGCAGGGCCTGGCAGCAGGTGCTGACAAGCATCTCTGCCCCCAGGAGGGCTGGGGCACCTCTCTGGCCTCTGTGGCCCTAGGCACAGTGGGCCATGCTGCTGCCCTTCTCACTCACCCTTACAGCCTTACAGCACTCAGAGCTGTTTGGCCCCAGTGCCACCAGCCAGGCAGACCCAGCATCGCTCCTCACCTCTGTGGCTCCTGAGAGCAGCAGCCAGCCAGGTCAGAACAGGCCAGATCCATGGCCAAGCCACTCAAGGTTGTTATGTCGGGCACCACATCCTTCCAGCCAGCCCTGAAGACTCTATGAAAGGAGCCGTGCGCCAGCCCCAAGTGATGGCACCAGTGCCCAGCCCCCAGGAGAATAAGCATTGGCAGCTGATCTCAACTGTGCTGGAGATGCCACATTTATTCTTTAGGTTCTTCCTCCTCTGCCTCACTGTGGAGGCTGCTTTGGGGGCTGGGAGTCGTGGCGTTGTCTTCACCCTGCATGCTGGCAAGACCTTCTTCAGGGTTTGTTTCAATGGGCTGGTCTTCACCCATAGCTGTTGATGAGCAGCTTGGAGATGTGCTGGCCCAGCTGACAGGCAGAGATTCTTCTTCTTCTTCTTCTTCTTCTTCTTCTTCTTCTTCTTCTTCTGTCTCTGGATACTGCTCTTCTTCACAGGGCTAAGAAATGAGAAAGGAAGAGGCTGTGTTATGCACAGGGCGAAAGGCAGAGGCACAGTGCAGGCTTGTCCAGGCCACGTATCTTTGGATGGGCTTCTGATGGTGTGTCCATGCTCACCGCCCCTGTGTCCAAACAGGGTCGCATAAGCAGCTCCTCAGCCTGGGTGCACGGGGGCAGAGGCTGGGAGTGAACCTGTGCCTTGGCTTCAGCATTCAGGGAGAGGTTGCAAACAAACGCTGGTGCGATTTCTAGGTCCCGCACTGCAATCCTCCTCTGAGCACCCAGCAGCTATGCCTGGGATGGAAGGGAAGGCTGGTACAAGGCCAGGGTGGCTGTCTGCTGCTGAACTGTGGCTGCAGAAGCACCGACACCTTCTCTCCCTCACTCGGGCTGAGAGCCCTCCTGCTTCTCTCCTCCCCCAGGGCCTCCCACGCTTGCTCCCATTGGCAGCCACAGCCCTTCCCCTCCAAAGCAGTGCTGGGCATTTGCTTGGGGCTACAGAGAGGTGCTTGGTGTCAGGGCCGAACCCAAGTCAATCCCATGTCAGGAAAAGCCATAGGATGCTCTGTGCAAGCTGGTGGCTCGGGGACTGAGAGCCTGACCCCGTGGTGGGCCACTGCCACTCAGATGTCTCAGGTTTTCCTGGAGCTGGCACATACGTACCATGTCTAGTGTGGCCTCCCGTTCCTCAGCCAGCCTTTTTGCCTCCTCCTCTACGCAGGAGTAATAAACATTCACCACGACTTCCTTCCCCGTTCCAAAGTCGTACTTGACTACTTCCTGAATGCTGGGCATTTCTACAGGTGGCTTCTCACTAGTCGCACTTGATTTGCTACTTTGCGACAGGCTTGAGCTGCCCTCAATGGTTTCCTGACTCTCCGGTCTCTGCTCAACCTGCAAGACAATTCCACACAGGTCTGTGCCCCACTTCCAAAGCCACTCAGCTGCTGTTCTCAATGCATCCCTAAAGCAGCCAGTGACTGCAGGACCTGTGCAGTCACCAGCCCCTTTTGGTTTCGCCTGCCCTCAGGCACCCCAAACGGCAACTGCTGCCCCAGGGTAGCAACGCTGCAGCCCAAGCTGGAGAACAGTGAGAAGCCCCACAACAGGCCCCAGCCTATGTCACAGCTTGACCAGGGCTCATGGTCTTTCCCACTGGCACTTCTCCCTCAGGCTCTGATCTCTCCTGGCAGCATAAGTGAGCTGAGGGAATTGCCACTTGCAGAGTAAGAAACCTGCAGCGCTGTCCAGCTAGGGAGGGAGAGGGCAGCATGTGTGCAGTGGGTCTCTTTTTCCCTGAAGGGCAGGTTATTCCTCACATTCTCCCCTGACCCCTGTCTGCCTCGAGTCTTCCCCGCTTGTCCAGCTAAGGAGAGAAAGAGCACCACAGGTACACCAGGTATGTCTGCCCCTAAAGTGCAGGTTACTTCTCACCCTCTCCTCTGACCCCTGTCTGCTGCGAGTCTTCCCTCCGCCCCATTCAGACCTGAAGTGAATCTGAGTAAGACTGAAGGATCCTTTTTTTCCTGCTGCCCCGTCATTGACATGAGCATGAACAAAAGCTCTCCAGCTTCCACCCCACACAGGCCCAGCAGTTAACTTCCCACCAGAAACAGGGCCCCATGCAGGCATCTTCTGCTGTGTCCACAGAGAAGGCAGTAGCAACAGATGTGTTGCAAAACCAGAGCACAACCAGAATCTTGGAAAGCAAGCCCCAGACAAAGACACTCAGGGCTCAGAGGAGCGCAGAGGAAGGGCTCTGGTACAGCCACTGCCCAGGGGACGATGCTTTCCCACAATTCCGGCTGCCACAGGAAGGGCCCCAAGCAGCAGCCCCTACCAGTTCCTCGCTCTGAGGGCCTTCACTCACCTCCCACCTCGGTGGCGATCTAGCTTTAGGAGGTTGCTCCTTTCCGGCTACCACTGCCTCCCATTCCCACAGGAGCTCCTGAAGCACACTGCAAATAGACACCGCAGGGAGGTGGTGTGAGCACAGGGGGAGTTAGGTCTCCACTCTGCGCTCCCAAGCCAGGCACCTGCTTCGGCAGCAGGAGGAAGTCCTGCAGGAGAAGCCCGTGGTTTTGACTGACAGTGGCCACATGGATGAGACAGAGAGCACCTGAGCAAAGCTCAGGATGGCAACACGGAGCCTTTCTTTCCTTGCAGCAAGCAGAGCAGCAGAATCAACTCCAAGGACAGGCTCCAAGGCACACTGTTGTCCCCTTTCCTGCCAGTGCCATTTGCCACTGCTCACTGGTCTCAAACACTCTGTGTTTAGGAATGGAAAATGGATTCTAGCTGGGCACTCTGGGTCAAAGAAGGAGGAAGCTATCAAGGGAGTAAAGCACTCCTGCAGTATTCCTGTTCTGGGCACTCTTTTGTGCCAGCCACAAAGACAGGCTGTCATACAAAAGAGGATGTTTCTTGCAAAGTATATAAAACCAGAACAGTAATAACAGACACAGCTCTGTGCCTCGGACTTCTCCATTCTCCAGTCACCCATGTCCACACTGAAATAAATCCCCTTCTGAGCACCCAGCAGCTATGCCTGGGATGGAAGGGAAGTCTGGTACAAGGCCAGGGTGGCTGTCTGCTGCTGCACTGTGGCTGCAGAAGCACCGACACCTTCTCTCCCTCACTCGGGCTGAGAGCCCTCCTGCTTCTCTCCTCCCCCAGGGCCTCCCACGCCTGCTCCCATTGGTAGCCACAGGCCTTCCCCTCCAAAGCAGTGCTGGGCATTTGCTTGGGGCTGCAGAGAGGTGCTTGGTGTCAGGGCCGAACTCAAGTCAATCCCATGTCAGGAAAAGCCATAGGATGCTCTATGCAAGCCGGTGACTCGGGGACTGAGAGCCTGACCCCGTGGCGGGTCACTGCCACTCAGATGTCCCAGGCTTTCCCTGAAGCTACCACATACGTACTCTTTCTCTTCTCTTCCCTGCTGCTTGGCCAGCCTTTTTGCATTCTCCTCTTTGCAGGAGAAGTAATCTTTCAAAGTCACAGTCGTTCCTGCTGAGATGTGGTAAGTGATGCTTTCATTTAGCTCTCGCCATTCCACAATGTCCAGGACCTTCTTAAGGTCTTTCCTAGCTTTCCTACTTTGTGACAGGATTGAGCTGGCCAGAATGCTTGGCAGAGTTTCTGTTCTGTGCTGAACCTGCAAGACAATTCCACAGCGGTTTGTGCCCTACTTCCAAAGCCGCTCAGCTGCTGCTCTCAATGCATCCCTAAAGCAGCCAGTGACTGCAGAACCTGTACAGCCACTGCCCATAGGATGATGCTTCTCCACAATGCAGGCAGCCACAACGAGGGCCCCAAGCAACAGCATCTACCTCCCCTGGCCTCTGAGGGCCTGCACTCACAGGATGTACTGCTGACCATCCAGATGCAGCGGCTTCCTTCCTCCTGGCTTGTGCTGCCCTCCACGTAGAGTACCCTGGGACGGCCTGAAACGCACTGCAAAAACACACCGCGGGGAGGTGGCATGAGCACAGTGCCGGTTGGGCCTGTACCCCACGCTCACAAGATGGGTTCTCCTGCAGCCAAAGGACATGAGTTCCACTAATTGACCTCATCAGAGGTGGAGATCATGCCCTGCCAAGTCATGCAAGGCTGCACAACATGCCTGGAGCAAAGCTCAGGCTACCCACATCAAGGCTTTCTCTCCATGCAGCAAGGAGAACAGCAGGCACAGCAACAGTGACAGGCTCCAAGACACACCGTTGCCCCCTCTCCTCCCAATTCCTTTAGCCACTGCTCAGTGCTCCCAAACACTCTGTTTTCAGGATGGAAAATGGATTCTAGTTGGGCACCCAGGCTCAAAGCAGGACAAAGGCATTGAGGGAGTCAAGCACTGCTACCTCTGCAGCTACGCTGCTCATTGTAACTCGCCTGCCCCAGGGACATGCTTGGGAAAGGCTTTGATGACAGGAGGGGCAGAGGCTCTCTCTCACTCTCGCTGGAGACCTCCTGCCTCTCCCAGACTCTGCACATACACACACAGTCCCCTTATCTCAGAGCCCACAACTCTGATCCGGCATTCAGGATGCTCTGGGCACACAGAGAGGTGCCTGACAGCAGGGTGTAGCCACGCTCGGCTTGTGCCAGCCCCAGAAAGAGGTTTCACGTGAAGGAAAGGGCTTCAAGGTCACTACGTGAATCTGGCACTGTGAGAACAGCCCCTGCTCCTTGGCCTTGGTGGCAGGAAGAGGGGGGCTGCCCTTCTGCTTGCAAGGCAGCATCCTTTCCAGGCCAAGAAAGAGCTCCTCTCTGTTGAGTCCCCTCTCACTGCATACTCCCTGGCCTCTGGAAACAGCCCGCGTTGTGGCCCAAAGGGCAGGCAAACACCTCCCTCTTGCAAAGGCTTCACAAGAGCATGCAGACCTCTCCTCAGCCTCACAAAATATCCTTAGACTCCTAGCCCTGCTGTCGGCAGGTAGAAACAATCCTGCTTACTTTCGGCTATGGGGAATTGTGGAAAGGCCCCCATGTCTGGGAAGCAGGATTTGACTTTCCCAAGGGTCTCCACCTGGGAAGCAGTGTCAGCAGAAACAGGAAGCCCACAGGAGGCTCTCCCAACCACTTGCTCTGTGCTGTCCATCCAGCCAGAGATTACTAGTTGTTGCAGTATGGGATGAAAGGCATTCAGAGTCACTAGGGCCATGATGTCCAAGGGAAACATGCATCTCCAAGACCAACAAGGCTACAGGCTCACCCTCACACACAGCTCCAAGCATCTCACCTGCTATGAGGCTCTTTCCGCTTGACTCTCTTCCCCATGTCTTTTTCCATTCTAGCAGGCTGCTTGTCTTGAATGGAGATGTACACGGCAGGAACATCCCCTGTAAGCAGCAGACAAGAAAACCCTGCAGAGCACCATCGAGGTGGTCTTCTGTATAGCAGTGATGTGCAGCACCGCTCCAGTCAGTGATAGACCTGTGAAGCCTCAAGGGGATTCCTTTGAAGCCATGTTTCCAAGGCACTCTGAGGCCCTCCCTCACTCTGGCTCCTGTCCAGCTCTTCATTTCTAGCCTAAAACACCCTTCCCTGTGGGAGTGCTTTTCTACTGCTCTACCCTGTCCACACCAGGAACAGTGGGGCTCACAGGGATGTGCTGGTGACCTAAGAGAGACTCTTTGGGGCCCTAACTTCACACGAGGGAAACAGAGCCTGCGATCCTTCGTTGGATCTCACGGGCTGCATTTTCTCTGATGAGGCAGTCAACCCAAAAGCACTGGTCTGGTAGTTTGAATGAAAAACTTTCAAGCAAAGGGTCAAGCTGCCTGCTTTGGACATCCGAGGAAGTCTTGGCACACATCACCGGACTTTTGTCCATCTCCTCTAGGTGGCTTTTCCCATCAGAGGAAAGTACTAGGATTCCATGAGATAGGTCCTGACTTATGGCACTCCTTCCATTATCATTCTGCTCCAGACAGAAGCAACGATTCACAAGGATTCTCCTCAGCTTGGACTCCCTTCTTCTCCTCCTTCTCCCATGGAAAGTACTTGGCAGTGTACATTAGGGCACGAGTCCCCTGGGAAAGTTTAACTCAAAGGGACTAGCTTCACTTGGGACTGTTGGCCTGCCATGGGGTCTTACCCCCGCAGGAGGCACTGGAGACTTCCCATCACGGGTGAGCAGAACTGCATCTAGTGCCTCGTACTATCTAAGCCACTGCACTGGAGCCTTGGCTCCGCTGTCCTGCCAAGGAGGACAGAAGGAGAAGGTGCAAACCCTGGCAGCAATCAGCTGCTCTGTTACCTTTCTCAACACCGAGACTGTCTGTTCTCCTTTCCTCTTCCCAAAGCTCTTTCACAGCTCTCACTGCGCGTTTGGTGGGGGGAGTCACCAGCTCAAGCCTGGAGATAGGGAAAAGACTCCACGCTGAAGGAAGGTCACCACATTGCCATGCAGCATGTCCTTGGCAGCTTATGTTCATTAGGGACACACAGACACGTGTCAGAGCTCCTAGGAAGCCCATCCGATCCCTAAGTACAATATGCAGATTATGCCAGATCCTGGAGGACTGTTGTAGGAAATGCAGTGACCATGTGAAGACCTTCAGTGCTGGGAGGGGCGGGAGCTTCCTTCTCAGACTCTTCCAGGGTTTCCCTGGCTTTCCCATGAGAAAGATTTTGGCAGCTTTCAAAGACAAACCCTCCATGAGGCCACCAGAGGCAGTCTCCCAGCTCTTGACCACGCTTGCGTCCAGGCAGAAGAAACTAGTCTCCTTTCCTCTGCCTTTCCACCACTGTTTGAAACTCCAGCCTAGCCCTCCACACCCCCTGCAGTCTTTCCAATCCTCATGTCAGTGCCTCTGCAAACAACAGCCTCCATGAGCCAGGCCTTTAAGGGATCCATCCCCTTAGCTAGGAGGGAATCAGGACACAGCTCTACTGAAACGGCCTCTGCCACGCCCTCCCACCGCCACACAAAGCTCAGGTTAAGCCAGAGCAAACCTGGAGTTCCCTGGGAACCAGCCAGTGGAAAGTGTTACTCCCAAATCACTTCCTGAGCAGCCTTCGCCAACCCTCGCAGCACAGCACTCCCACACATGCAGTGAGAAGCTGCTTGCTGGGTCAGCTGGAGGCTAAGAAGCAAGCAAACATACTCACTTGGGAAGGACAATGCCAGGCCCAGCAAGGGCCTGAGCAGCAACCTTTCTGATGGCTGTGAGGGCTGAATTGCTTATATCTGGCACCTGCAAAGGTGAGAGACTCATGTGAGATGCTGCCAAGCAAAGGATCTCGCTGCTCACAAGGGCAGCAAACGTTTCCACTGCTCAGAGAAGAAGCTGCCTCTCAGAAACCCTGAAACAAACCTGCCTGTTTCTCACGGCTGCCCCCCAATTGGACAGAATAGCATCTGCAGGGGAATGCAGGAGAAGGGCGAATCACACTGCCGGGCTTTCGGCAAGGTCGAGAATGAAGAACCTGAGTTAGGAGAGCAGGTCTTTCCTAACGGGGAAGTCAATGGAGGGAAGCACAGGCAAAAAAAAGCATTCCCCTCCAATCTAGGAAATGGGCAGTGTTGTCCAGCTAAGGAGAGAGAGAGCACCACAGGTACACTAGGAGCAGCTACATCCGCCCGTAAAGGGCAGGGTATTCCTCACACTCTCCGCTGACCCCTGTCTGCTGCAAGTCTTCCCCTCCGCCCCATTCAGACCTGAAATGAATCTGAACAAGACTGAAGAACCTTTTTTTTCCTGCTGCCCCGTCATCGACATGAGCATGAACAGAAGCTCTCCAGCTTCCACCCCACACAGGCCCAGCAGTTAACTTCCCACCAGAAACAGGGCCCCATGCAGGCATCTTCTGCTGTGTCCACAGAGAAGGCAGCAGAAACAGATGTGCTGCAAAAGCAGAGCACAGCTGGCATCTTGGAAAGCAAGCCCTGGACTAGGTCACTCAGAGCTCAAAGGAGCGCAGAGGAAGGGCTCTGGTACAGCCACTGCCCAGGGGACGATGCTTTCCCACAATTCCGGCTGCCACAAGAAGGGCCCCAAGCAGCAGCACCTACCTTCCCTGCCCTCTGAGGGCCTGCACTCACAGCACGTGCAGCTGGCCATCTGACTTCCTCAGGCTGAAGCACACTGCAAACAGACACCGCGGGGAGGTGGCATGAGCACAGGGGGAGTTGGGCCTCCATCCCGCGCCCGCAGCATGGGCACCTCCTTCGGCAGCCAAAGGACATGGGTTCCACTCACTGCCCTCATCGGAGGTGGAGATCATGCCCTGCCAAGTCATGCAAGGCTGCACAACATGCCTGAAGGAAAGCTAGCAAAGCTCAGGCTGCCCACACCAAGGCTTTCTCTCCATGCAGCAAGGAGAACAGCAGGCACAGCAACAGTGACAGGCTCCAAGACACACCGTTGCCCCCGCTCCTCCCAATTCCTTTAGCCACTGCTCCCAAACACTCTGTTTTTAGGATGGAAAATGGATTCTAGTTGGGTACCCAGGCTCAAAGCAGGAGAAAGGCATCGAGGGAGTCAAGCACTGCTACCTCTGCAGCTACGCTGCTCATTGCAACTCGCCTGCCCCAGGGACATGCTTGAGAAAGGCTTTGATGGCAGTAGGGGCACAGGCTCTCTCTCACTCTCGCTGGAGACCTCCTGCCTCTCCCAGACTCTGCACACACACACAGTCTCCTTATCTCAGAGCCCACAACTCTGATCAGGCATTCAGGATGCTCTGGGCACACAGAGAGGTGCCTGACAGCAGGGTGTAGCCACGCTCGGCTTGTGCCAGCCCCAGAAAGAGGTTTCACATGAAGGAAAGGGCTTCAAGGGCACTACTGTGAGAACAGCCCCTGCTCCTTGGCCTTGGTGGCAGGAAGAGGGGGGCTGCCCTTCTGCTTGCAAGGCAGCATCCTTTCCAGGCCAAGAAAGAGCTCCTCTCTGTTGAGTCCCCTCTCACTGCATACTCCCTGGCCTCTGGAAACAGCCCGCGTTGTGGCCCAAAGGGCAGGCAAACACCTCCCTCTTGCAAAGGCTTCACAAGAGCATGCAGACCTCTCCTCAGCCTCACAACATGTCCTTAGACTCCTAGCCCTGCTGTCGGCAGGTAGAAACAATCCTGCTTACTTTCGGCTATGGGGAATTGTGGAAAGGCCCCCGTGTCTGGGAAGCAGGATTTGACATTCCCAAGGGTCTCCATCCGGGAAGCAGTGGCAGCAGAAACAGGAAGCCAACAGGAAGCTCTCCCAACCACTTGCTCTGTGCTGTCCATCCAGCCAGAGATTACTAGTTGTTGCAGTATGGGATGAAAGGCATTCAGAGTCACTAGGGCCATGATGTCCAAGGGAAACATGCATCTCCAAGACCAACAAGGCTACAGGCTCACCCTCACAAACAGCTCCAAGCATCTCACCTGCTATGACGCTCCTTCCCCTTGCCTTGCTCCCCCGTGCCTTCCTCCACACTAGGAGCCGCTAGTCTGGCTGGAGGCTGCCTCTCTCGGACGAGGAGGCGCAGGGTAGGAACATCCCCTGTAAGCAGCAGACAAGAAAACCCTTCAGAACACCGCTGGGGTGGCCATCTGTAAAGCAGTGATGTGCAGCACCGCTCCAGTCAGTGATAGACCTGTGAAGCCTCAAGGGGATTCCTTTGAAGCCATGTTTCCAAGGCACTCTGGGGCCCTCCCTCACTCTGGCTCCTGTCCAGCTCTTCATTTCTAGCCTAAAACACCCTTTCCTGTGGGAGTGCTTTTCTACTGCTCTACCCTGTCCACACCAGGAACAGTAGGGCTCGCAGGGATGTGCTGGTGACCTAAGAGAGACTCTTTGGGGCCCTAACTTCACACGAGGGAAACAGAGCCTGCGATACTTCGTCGGATCTCACAGGCCAGGAATCAGCTGCTCCATTACCTTTCTCAGCTTTGAGATCAGGTCTTCCCTCTTTCCCTTTCTGAGGTGGCCTTGGAGCTCTCACACACGGCTTCTCAGGGGAAGTCTCCAGCTCAAGCCTGGAGACAGAAAAAAAGGGCTCTGCTGTGATGGAAGGGCACCACATTTCCACTGCAGCCCCTCCTTTGCAAATTATGCTCACCATAGGCACACAGGCGCATGCCAGAGCTGTTAGGAACCCCACCCTTTCCCAAGTAGAATATACAGAATATGCCAGATTGTGGAGGACTGCTGTAGGAAATGCAGTAACTCAGTGCAGACCCGGCCGTTGGAAGGCGTTAGTCCCAAATCACTTCCTGAGCAGCCTTCGCCAACCCTCGCAGCACAGCACTCCCACACACGCAGTGAGAAGCTGCTTGCTGGGTCAGCTGGAGGCTAAGAAGCAAGCAAACATACTCACTTGGGAAGGACAACGCCAGGCCCAGCAAGGGCCTGAGCAGCAACCTTTCTGATGGCTGTGAGGGCTGAATTGCTTATATCTGGCACCTGCAAAGGTGAGAGACTCATGTGAGATGCTGCCAAGCAAAGGATCTCGTTGCTCACAAGGGCAGCAAACGTTTCCACTGCTCAGAGAAGAAGCTGCCTCTCAGAAACTCTGAAACAAACCCGCCTGTTTCTCACGGCTGCCCCCCAATTGGACAGAATAGCATCTGTAGGGGAATGCAGGAGAAGGACAAATCACACTGCCGGGCTTTCGGCAAGGTCGAGAATGAAGAACCTGAGTTAGGAGAGCAGGTCTTTCCTAACAGGGAAGTCAATGGAGGGAAGCACAGGCAAAAAAAGCATTCCCCTCCAATCTAGGAAATGGGCAGTGTTGTCCAGCTAAGGAGAGAGAGAGCACCACAGGTACACTAGGGGCAGCTACATCCGCCCGTAAAGGGCAGGGTATTCCTCACACTCTCCGCTGACCCCTTTCTGCTGCAAGTCTTCCCCTCCGCCCCATTCAGACCTGAAATGAATCTGAACAAGACTGAAGAACCCTTTTTTTCCTGCTGCCCCGTCATCGACATGAGCATGAACAGAAGCTCTCGAGCTTCCACCCCACACAGGCCCAGCAGTTAACTTCCCACCAGAAACAGGGCCCCATGCCCTGTGCTGTGTCCACAGAGAAGGCAGCAGCAACAGATGTGCTGCAAAAGCAGAGCACAGCTGGCATCTTGGAAAGCAAGCCCTGGACTAGGTCACTCAGAGCTCAAAGGAGCGCAGAGGAAGGGCTCTGGTACAGCCACTGCCCAGGGGACGATGCTTTCCCACAATTCCGGCTGCCACAAGAAGGGCCCCAAGCAGCAGCACCTACCTTCCCTGCCCTCTGAGGGCCTGCACTCACAGCACGTGCAGCTGGCCATCTGACTTCCTCAGGCTGAAGCACACTGCAAACAGACACCGCGGGGAGGTGGCATGAGCACAGGGGGAGTTGAGCCTCCATCCCGCGCCCGCAGGACGGGCACCTCCTTCGGCAGCCAAAGGACATGGGTTCCACTCACTGCCCTCATCGGAGGTGGAGATCATGCCCTGCCAAGTCATGCAAGGCTGCACAACATGCCTGAAGGAAAGCTAGCAAAGCTCAGGCTGCCCACACCAAGGCTTTCTCTCCATGCAGCAAGGAGAACAGCAGGCACAGCAACAATGACAGGCTCCAAGACACACCGTTGCCCCCTCTCCTCCCAATTCCTTTAGCCACTGCTCCCAAACACTCTGTTTTTAGGATGGAAAATGGATTCTAGTTGGGCACCCAGGCTCAAAGGTGGAGAAAGGCATCGAGGGAGTCAAGCACTGCTACCTCTGCAGCTACGCTGCTCATTGCAACTCGCTTGCCCCAGGGACATGCTTGAGAAAGGCTTTGATGACAGGAGGGGCAGAGGCTCTCTCTCACTCTCGCTGGAGACCTCCTGCCTCTCCCAGTCTCTGCACATACACACACAGTCCCCTTATCTCAGAGCCCACAACTCTGATCAGGCATTCAGGATGCTCTGGGCACACAGAGAGGTGCCTGACAGCAGGTGTAGTCACGCTCGGCTTGTGCCAGCTGCAGGAGGAGGTTTCATGTGAAGGAAAGGGCTTCAAGGTCACTACGTGAATCTGGCACTGTGAGAACAGCCCCTGCTCCTTGGCCTTGGTGGCAGGAAGAGGGGGGCTGCCCTTCTGCTTGCAAGGCAGCATCCTTTCCAGGCCAAGAAAGAGCTCCTCTCTGTTGAGTCCCCTCTCACTGCATACTCCCTGGCCTCTGGAAACAGCCTACGTTGTGGCCCAAAGGGCAGACAAACACCTCCCTCTTGCAAAGGCTTCACAAGAGCATGCAGCCCTCTCCTCAGCCTCACAACATGTCCTTAGACTCCTAGCCCTGCTGTCGGCAGGTAGAAACAATCCTGCTTACTTTCGGCTATGGGGAATTGTGGAAAGGCCCCCGTGTCTGGGAAGCAGAATTTGACTTTCCCAAGGGTCTCCACCTGGGAAGCAGTGTCAGCAGAAACAGGAAGCCCACAGGAGGCTCTCCCAACCACTTGCTCTGTGCTGTCCATCCAGCCAGAGATTACTAGTCGTTGCAGTATGGGATGAAAGGCATTCAGAGTCACTAGGGCCATGATGTCCAAGGGAAACATGCATCTCCAAGACCAACAAGGCTACAGGCTCACCCTCACACACAGCTCCAAGCATCTCACCTGCCATGAGGCTCCTTCCCCTTGCCTTGCTCCCCCGTGCCTTCCTCCACACTAGGAGCCGCTAGTCTGGCTGGAGGCTGCCTCTCTCGGACGAGGAGGCGCAGGGTAGGAACATCCCCTGTAAGCAGCAGACAAGAAAACCCTTCAGAACACCGCCGGGGTGGCCATCTGTATAGCAGTGATGTGCAGCACCGCTCCAGTCAGTGATAGACCTGTGAAGCCTCAAGGAGATTCCTTTGAAGCCATGTTTCCAAGGCACTCTGAGGCCCTCCCTCACTCTGGCTCCTGTCCAGCTCTTCATTTCTAGCCTAAAACACCCTTTCCTGTGGGAGTGCTTTTCTACTGCTCTACCCTGTCCACACCAGGAACAGTAGGGCTCACAGGGATGTGCTGGTGACCTAAGAGAGACTCTTTGGGGCCCTAACTTCACACGAGGGAAACAGAGCCTGCGATACTTCGTTGGATCTCACAGGCCAGGAATCAGCTGCTCCATTACCTTTCTCAGCTTTGAGATCAGGTCTTCCCTCTTTCCCTTTCTGAGGTGGCCTTGGAGCTCTCACACACGGCTTCTCAGGGGAAGTCTCCAGCTCAAGCCTGGAGACAGAAAAAAAGGGCTCTGCTGTGATGGAAGGGCACCACATTTCCACTGCAGCCCCTCCTTTGCAAATTATGCTCACCATAGGCACACAGGCGCATGCCAGAGCTGTTAGGAACCCCACCCTTTCCCAAGTAGAATATACAGAATATGCCAGATTGTGGAGGACTGCTGTAGGAAATGCAGTAACTCAGTGCAGACCCGGCTGTTGGAAGGCGTTAGTCCCAAATCACTTCCTGAGCAGCCTTCGCCAACCCTCGCAGCACAGCACTCCCACACACGCAGTGAGAAGCTGCTTGCTGGGTCAGCTGGAGGCTAAGAAGCAAGCAAACATACTCACTTGGGAAGGACAACGCCAGGCCCAGCAAGGGCCTGAGCAGCAACCTTTCTGATGGCTGTGAGGGCTGAATTGCTTATATCTGGCACCTGCAAAGGTGAGAGACTCATGTGAGATGCTGCCAAGCAAAAGATCTCGTTGCTCACAAGGGCAGCAAACGTTTCCACTGCTCAGAGAAGAAGCTGCCTCTCAGAAACTCTGAAAAAAACCTGCCTGTTTCTCATGGCTGCCCCCCAATTGGACAGAATAGCACCTGCAGGGGAATGCAGGAGAAGGACAAATCACACTGCCGGGCTTTCGGCAAGGTCGAGAATGAAGAACCTGAGTTAGGAGAGCAGGTCTTTCCTAACGGGGAAGTCAATGGAGGGAAGCACAGGCAAAAAAAGCATTCCCCTCCAATCTAGGAAATGGGCAGTGTTGTCCAGCTAAGGAGAGAGAGAGCACCACAGGTACACTAGGGGCAGCTACATCCGCCCGTAAAGGGCAGGGTATTCCTCACACTCTCCGCTGACCCCTGTCTGCTGCAAGTCTTCCCCTCCGCCCCATTCAGACCTGAAATGAATCTGAACAAGACTGAAGAACCCTTTTTTTCCTGCTGCCCCATCATCGACATGAGCATGAACAGAAGCTCTCCAGCTTCCACCCCACACAGGCCCAGCAGTTAACTTCCCACCAGAAACAGGGCCCCATGCAGGCATCTTCTGCTGTGTCCACAGAGAAGGCAGCAGAAACAGATGTGCTGCAAAAGCAGAGCACAGCTGGCATCTTGGAAAGCAAGCCCTGGACTAGGTCACTCAGAGCTCAAAGGAGCGCAGGGGAAGGGCTCTGGTACAGCCACTGCCCAGGGGACGATGCTTTCCCACAATTCCGGCTGCCACAAGAAGGGCCCCAAGCAGCAGCACCTACCTTCCCTGCCCTCTGAGGGCCTGCACTCAAAGCACGTGCAGCTGGCCATCTGACTTCCTCAGGCTGAAGCACACTGCACACAGACACCGCGGGGAGGTGGCATGAGCACAGGGGGAGTTGGGCCTCCATCCCGCGCTCGCAAGATGGGCACCTCCTTCGGCAGCCAAAGGACATGGGTTCCACTCACTGCCCTCATCGGAGGTGGAGATCATGCCCTGCCAAGTCATGCAAGGCTGCACAACATGCCTGAAGGAAAGCTAGCAAAGCTCAGGCTGCCCACACCAAGGCTTTCTCTCCATGCAGCAAGGAGAACAGCAGGCACAGCAACAATGACAGGCTCCAAGACACACCGTTGCCCCCGCTCCTCCCAATTCCTTTAGCCACTGCTCCCAAACACTCTGTTTTCAGGATGGAAAATGGATTCTAGTTGGGCACCCAGGCTCAAAGCAGGAGAAAGGCATCGAGGGAGTCAAGCACTGCTACCTCTGCAGCTACGCTGCATATTGCAACTCGCCTGCCACAGGGACATGCTTGGGAAAGGCTTTGATGGCAGTAGGGGCAGAGGCTCTCTCTCACTCTCGCTGGAGACCTCCTGCCTCTCCCAGACTCTGCACACACACACAGTCCCCTTATCTCAGAGCCCACAACTCTGATCAGGCATTCAGGATGCTCTGGGCACACAGAGAGGTGCCTGACAGCAGGTGTAGTCACGCTCGGCTTGTGCCAGCTGCAGGAGGAGGTTTCATGTGAAGGAAAGGGCTTCAAGGTCACTACGTGAATCTGGCACTGTGAGAACAGCCCCTGCTCCTTGGCCTTGGTGGCAGGAAGAGGGGGGCTGCCCTTCTGCTTGCAAGGCAGCATCCTTTCCAGGCCAAGAAAGAGCTCCTCTCTGTTGAGTCCCCTCTCACTGCATACTCCCTGGCCTCTGGAAACAGCCCACGTTGTGGCCCAAAGGGCAGACAAACACCTCCCTCTTGCAAAGGCTTCACAAGAGCATGCAGACCTCTCCTCAGCCTCACAACATGTCCTTAGACTCCAAGCCCTGCTGTCGGCAGGTAGAAACAATCCTGCTTACTTTCGGCTATGGGGAATTGTGGAAAGGCCCCCATGTCTGGGAAGCAGGATTTGACTTTCCCAAGGGTCTCCATCCGGGAAGCAGTGTCAGCAGAAACAGGAAGCCAACAGGAGGCTCTCCCAACCACTTGCTCTGTGCTGTCCATCCAGCCAGAGATTACTAGTTGTTGCAGTATGGGATGAAAGGCATTCAGAGTCACTAGGGCCATGATGTCCAAGGGAAACATGCATCTCCAAGACCAACAAGGCTACAGGCTCACCCTCACAAACAGCTCCAAGCATCTCACCTGCTATGACGCTCCTTCCCCTTGCCTTGCTCCCCCGTGCCTTCCTCCACACTAGGAGCCGCTAGTCTGGCTGGAGGCTGCCTCTCTCGGACGAGGAGGCGCAGGGTAGGAACATCCCCTGTAAGCAGCAGACAAGAAAACCCTTCAGAACACCGCCGGGGTGGCCATCTGTATAGCAGTGATGTGCAGCACCGCTCCAGTCAGTGATAGACCTGTGAAGCCTCAAGGGGATTCCTTTGAAGCCATGTTTCCAAGGCACTCTGAGGCCCTCCCTCACTCTGGCTCCTGTCCAGCTCTTCATTTCTAGCCTAAAACACCCTTTCCTGTGGGAGTACTTTTCTACTGCTCTACCCTGTCCACACCAGGAACAGTGGGGCTCGCAGGGATGTGCTGGTGACCTACGAGAGACTCTTTGGGGCCCTAACTTCACACGAGGGAAACAGAGCCTGCGATACTTCGTTGGATCTCACAGGCCAGGAATCAGCTGCTCCATTACCTTTCTCAGCTTTGAGATCAGGTCTTCCCTTCTCCTCTTTTTGAGGCGGCCTCACAGCTCTCACACACGGCTTCTCGGGGGAAGTCTCCAGCTCAAGCCTGGAGACAGTAAAAAAGGCTCCGCTGTGATGGAAGGGCACCACATTTCCACTGCAGCCCCTCCTTTGCAAATTATGCTCACCATGGGCACACAGGCGCATGCCAGAGCTGTTAGGAACCCCACCCTTTCCCAAGTAGAATATACAGAATATGCCAGATTGTGGAGGACTGCTGCAGGAAATGCAGTAACTCAGCGCAGACCCGGCCGTTGGAAGGCGTTAGTCCCAAATCACTTCCTGAGCAGCCTTCGCCAACCCTCGCAGCACAGCACTCCCACACACGCAGTGAGAAGCTGCTTGCTGGGTCAGCTGGAGGCTAAGAAGCAAGCAAACATACTCACTTGGGAAGGACAATGACACAGCCTGAGCGGGTCTGGGAAGCAGCTGTTTCGGTGCCTGTGAGGACTGAATTGCTCATCTCAGGCATCTGCAAAAGTGAGAGACACATGTGAGATGCTGCCAAGCAAAGGATCTCATTGCTCACAAGGGCAGCAAACGTTTCCACTGCTCAGAGAAGAAGCTGCCTCTCAGAAACTCTGAAACAAACCTGCCTGTTTCTCACGGCTGCCCCCCAATTGGACAGAACAGCAGCTTCAGGGGAATGCAGGAGAAGGAGAAATAACACTGCCGGGGTTTTGGCAGGGGCAAGAATCAAGAGCATCGCTTGTTAGAGTAGTTCTTTCCTAACAGGGAAGTCAAGGCAGGCAAGCACAGGGGAAGGCCTTTCACTAGCCTGTCCTCCTGGTCTCTGCATTCTGTCTGCCCATTTGGGCTGCCTGCTCGTGAGCTGAGGACAAAGCATGCATGTGTAGGCTTAACCCCAAAGTCTCTCCAGAGATTCCAGTGGCTTTCTCTGCAGTGTGGAGGAATAGAGACACAGAGCCTCTCCTTTCCCTAGAAAGGGGAAAGCTCATAATAAGCCCTTTAATAAGGGCAAGTGCAGAGTCCCGCACTTAGGGAGAAATAACTCCATGCACCAGTACAGGCTGGGGGCTGCCCTACTGGAAAGCAGCTTTGCAGAGAAGGACCTGGGAGTGCTGGTGCACAACAAGTTGACCACGAGCCAGCAATGTGGCCTGGTTGCCGGGAAGGCCAATGGTATCCTTGGGTGCATTGGGAAGAATGTTGCCAGCAAGTGGTGATCCTGCCCCTGTACTCAGCCCTGGGGAGGCCTCGAGTACTGCATCTAGTTCTGGGCTCCCCAGTACAAGAGAGACATGGAGCTACTGGAGAGAGTCCAGTGTAGGGCTACAGAGATGATCAGAGGACTGGAGCTTCTGCCCTCTGAGGAACGGCTGCAAGAGCTGGGCCTCTTTAGCCTGGGGAAGAGAAGACTGAGGGGGGATCTTATCAATGTGCACAAGTACCTGAAGGGAGGGTGTCAAGGGGATGTGGACAAACTCTTTTCAGTTGCCCTGTGTGACAGGACAAGAGGCAATGGGCAAGGACTGAAACACAGGAAGTTGCGCCTGAATATGAGGAGGAATTTCTTTCCTGTGAGAGTGACAGAGCACTGGAACAGGTTGCCCAGGGAGGTTGTGGAGTCTCCTTCTCTGGAGAGATTCAAAACATGCCTGGATGCAACCCTGGCTAACATGTTCTAGGTGACCCTGCTTAAGCAGGGAGGTTGGCCTAGATGATCTCCAGAGGTCTCTTCCAGCCTTACCCATTCTGTGATTCTGTGATTCCCCTGTACAGTTAGTAACAACGGGCACAAACTGAACCACAGGAAGTTCCGCCTGAATGTAAGGAGGAATTTCTTTCCTGTGAGAGTGCCAAACTTCTGGAGTATGTTCAAGGAGCAGTGGAGGGTCCTGGTCTGGGACCCACTGCAACAAAGGTTGCAGAAAAGGCCCTGGCCAAGAGAATGGACTGAAAAGATCTCACGGACTGGGACAGAAGGAAAACACAGAGCTGGCAAGTAGGGCTAGGCTACAGCCTGCTTGCATCTGCAGCTTAGCCCTTGAGGGGCTCAGCCTGCTTTCACAGCTGTGCTTCCCAACTGCACCTGAATGCCCAGGCTGAAGGACAGGCCTGCACTAGGGACCTGGGGAAGGGCAAGGGACTGCAGCAGCTTCCTTGGTGGCACACAGCAGTAACGTTCTACAGCCTCGGGTGAAACTGCTGAACTCCCTGCTCCACAATCCCAAACACAGCCAAAAGAGGCCCGGAGTCAAATGTAATCCTGACCTCAAGGGGTGCTAAATCCTGGCTTTCTGGAAGACTTCTGGAGGAAATCTAATGGGGAAAAAAAAACTACACAAGACCTGCCCTTCTCTTGGACTCTTTGCTGGGCATTCAGACACGGGATCCTGGGCTGCGTGTCTCTCTGCTTGGACCCAGGACAGCTCTTCCCAGGGTCTTCTATGTTACTGACTCTGGGCAGGGAGCTGGCACTGCTCGAGACTAGGACTGCCCACCTGTCCAGACAGATTGTGGCAGGCCACGGGAAAGACATTCACCTGGACTTTGCTAGGGTTTCCAAAGAGCAAGAAAGCTGGAGACATGGAAAACTTACCCCAAGAAGAGCTTCTACCAGCTGTTCCTGCCCATTCAGCCTTTGCAGAAGGCCTTTGTAAAATCCCATTTTCACCTTCTTGCCCTGGATGACAAGCATGCCAATGCCCTTCAAAACAAGAGCAACGTTCTTCCCACTTGCAAGGCAGCAGGAGAGAAGGTACATGGTCTCTTCTATGCAAGCCTCCACTGTTTTCCGATCAACGGAGAAGGCCGAGGCTATGCGAGCATACTTCAGGGGCTCAGCTTGCTTATGACCTAGGCAACAACAACAGAGCAACGCAGTCACCAACACAGCACTGCATCAGGCTCAAGCAGAGTGTTGGCAACTTGAAGCTCTCCCAGCAAGACCATGCTCCAGCGCTGTTTTCTTCAGCCCTCTGGGAAAGTCCATAAAGGAGGCTGATGTCATCCCTCCCTGGCAGAAGTTCAAAACTCTCTGCAGCCTCATAGGCCAAGGGTACAGTGATGCTTCCTTCCTGGCCAAAGCAGAAAGAAAGAGTCTCAGCCATCTCTGATGACCAGGAAGCAGGATGGCAGGACAAGGAGAGGAGAGAAGGAGTCAGTTCCCAGGAGAACGCAGTGGTCACCAAAGCACACGATCCCACAGGATGATGTGAGATCTCATTAATTGTGCCCACACTCCGGACATGTCAGGTTTGAAGAGACTTAGCTGTGCTGCATCACAGTGGGTGCAATGAAGAAGGAAAACACATGGACTGCACAACAGCCCTTAGTCTTACCAGGTCAGTCTTCATTAGAGATGAATATTAATTAATCATAATCATCACCTTAAACTTTCTGGTTGCCCCCAGGCCCTCAGAACTGCACGGTGCATCCTTCCCCTCCACCTCCCAGCCCCGCCCCCCAACCTCCCACACACACACACTAGAGTTCCCTTCTGTCGCAAGGCTCTCTGTGGCTGGCTTCCACCCACTTCTCACCAGAAGCGATTTCTAAGAGACGGCAGCAATGCTACTGTTTGCCCTTACAAGGTCTGCTGTGCCATAAACATGGAACAACAGCTCCTACCACATCAGATTAGAAGCAGCAGTCCCCGAACATCTGGCATGGAGCCCAATGTTAAGCCAAGTGCGCGCGCGAGAGAGAGTTTCCTTTGCTTCTGCGTGGTGATACCATGGTAATAAGAGAAAACAGAAGCTGGTCCCAGGACTAGCCAGGTTGTATTGTCCCTGGTCCTGCCAGGCATGGCAAAGCAGCAATTATCCACACCCCACACATGCTGCCAGGCAAAGCCAAAGTTTCAATCTGTCCTCTTACCAGGAACATAAGCCTTGTCATCAGTGAGGCCATGAAGCTCTGCAAGATTCTTTGAAAGGTGAAACATGGGTCTGCGAACAGTCAGAAGACCATTCTTTCTATCAACAACCTGCTCTGTAACAACGCTGAAGGTCCCAAGTCGAATAACCCTCACGTCCTGTGAACAGAAGCAAAGAGGAGAATTAGAAGCACCGGAGATGGACAAACAGACTGTGCACTTGTCAGAGCATGACCATAGTGCTCTGGGCCCTGCCCACTCCTGGTGTGCAAAGGGGCAAGAGGGAACCCTCTGGAAAGCTTGGGAGAAGCCTTGAAGAAGCCCTTTGGGAGAACTTTCCAGATGCTTTCCTACCCCTCCTCCTCCTCTCCTTCTCCAAAGGGCAAGTAACCATCCCTCACATCCGGAAGATCCATCAACGGGTTTCCAAGAACAGAGATAACCTCAGAAGAACGTGCCAGGCTCCCTCTTTGGCCTTTCACTCTGCCAGAGGGGCCTAGACAAGACCCAGGAAGCCTCGGACCCTTCCTCCAACTGAAACTGGACTGCAGATCTCTCATCAGGGCTGACGGGGAGGAAAAGGCTGGCAGACTCACCTTGTTCCGCACCAGCTGCTCCATAATGTAGGCTGACACACCTCCCCAGATACGCAGACTCTCTGGAAAGCAAGGGAAATACTTGTCATGCTCTGGGTTGGCTAGCTCACAGCTGTTCAGCACACACCTAACCAAGGAGATGACAAGAGCAGGCAGAATCCAAGAGACACCCCCTCCCCCAAACTAACCCCATGCCTGACAGGGACTGCAGAGCTGAGGCAGGCACTGCCTTCAGGCTAGAACCTGCCCTCTGACCCCAGCAGAGGTCTGCACCCAAACGAGAGACCTGGAGAGGCACAGACATGCAGATCCTGCCACCCAACATCCACAGTGCACCTCCCAGCTCAAGGCCTGCTCTGCCAGGCTGGAGGTTACCAAGGCATCCAGGGGGAAGGACAACACGCAGCGGCTGGGCTGCCACACAGAAAGCCAAGCTGACCTGAGGAAAAGCTTGGGGATTGGCTGCGAGAACATGCAATCGCACAGACTGGCCACAGCCACTAGGAGCTGCAGGACACTGCAGCCATGCTCAGATGGGTCTCCTTGCCTTGCAGATGCAGCTCTTGCAGGGCAGTCCCCTCCCTGGGATTTCCACCCCACAGAGGACAGTGCTGTGCCTGTGGCAGTGTGGGAGTGCTAATTTCCCCTCTTCCGGATCCCTGCACATACAGGCTCAGCAAGGCCCCCGGAGCAGCTCCAGGCTCTGCATGGCCACTGGAGCAGCTCCACCCCTTTCCCCAGCTGACAGCAGGGGCAGGGGAGGGCCAGGACGCAGCAGCCCTGGCAGTCACATTGCCACCTGCGCCAAAAGGTACCATCAGTCAGGGCTCCTGGGGAACGCAACAGCCCGTCCAGCCACCCTCACAGCCCCAGGGCTTCCACAGCCATGGCCAGAGCCCAGGCTCTTGACAACAACCCTTGTGAAGGAGCTCCCAAAGGCCTTACCCTGGGGAGGGAGTGTTGGCACCCCTGGCCCACGCAGCATCCCGTGGCCAGCGTCCCAGAGCTCCATCCTTGTCCTCCTTGCTCTGGCTTTACCCTGCAGCAGGAAGGTGCCTTCCCAGTCGGCTCCTCTCTGCTCTCCTCCTCCTCCACACTTCAGCACAGCCCTTGTGCTGCCCTGCAGCCACCCCTCGGCGGCTCCCGCTCGCGGTCGGCGACTCCTGGCAGCAGAGCAGTGCCGAGAGCAGCCCCAGCGCCTGGGCTCCCCACGGCCTCGCTGGGATGTGTGAGGAGGGGCTGGGGTCACGCAGGAGGCGGGAGATGTTGCTGTGACACGGGATGTCCCCTGTGAGCACAGCCCATGTCACAGAGGGGCAGAGCCCCACCTCTGCCCCAGGGCCCCCACCCAGGGCTGGCCCTGCAGCATGCAAGGGCTGCACGAGGGGGTTGTGCAGCTGTCCCAGCCCCAACGCAGGCCGTGCCGCAGGGAAAACCCTGCCGGGGTTCCATATGGGCTGGGCCCTGCAGCTGCATTCACCCCAGCCATAGACCCCATGCATGGCCAACCTGGCTGTGAGGGAGGGCACTGGGGCACTGCACTGTGCCCACCTCACAGTGACACAGCGGAGGCTGCTGCTGTGGTGGTGGCAAGGAGGATCTGCCAACTCACTGCATTCCAACCCCTAGCAATGACCTGGCACGGATCAAAGTGTTGTTCTCAGCACTCGAAAAAATGGTTCCTTCCCTTGCCAGTTAGTCTGTTCATGAAACTTGCAGGGAACTACTGTTAAGCACCGTTCAACCTGGAGAGGTGTTTTTGACCTACTGCCTGCAGCAGCACCTTAGGGTCTGGGAGGGAAGGAAACTGATCTGTGAGAGGGATAAACTGCCACCCAGGAAGTCCTTGTGGGAGGACAGCCTGCAGCCCATCCACCTGGGGAGCACTCTTAGCAGATTCCCTGTCCATAGAATTTGGCAGGAGAGTCACGGATGGTGGAGAGGAGGATGCCAGGCTTTGAAAACACAGGCACACGCAGGGAACCCATCAGCAATGCTCATCCCCTTCCTGCAGCACCCCTCAATGTAGCCAGCATGGGTCTTCGCTCAGGGCAGTGGTGGGATTCAGCTGGTGGCCCCAGGCACCAAGGTCCATTGGAGATGCCCTGTGGTGTCTGTCCAGCATCTGCTTGCCAGGTCCTGCCTGCTGTAGGCACTTTTGCTGGACACCCAGGCATCTCGTGAGGCTCAGGAGGAATCCATTTAGGCCACTAAATGGAGTACCTGCCCTGAATTATGCTACATGCGCCACAATGCAGGGGTGTACATGTGTCTAAGCTTCCTAAGGAATGGAGCTCTGAGGGCTGCAGGGAACTCAGTGACTAAGGAGAAGGTTATTTCTCCCAGGCTGGGGCAGCTAGTACATTTCCTATGGCCAGGGAATCCCCCAGCTGATGCCATGGAAGAGGGGGTGTTGCTCATCATTGCCCGGTGTGAGCTTGCAGTCACTTGCACACGGCTTGGATCACCTCAGATTTCACTTAGTGTTTCCATGTGAGCAACTGATTCCTGTCCTCCATCGCCTTGGAGTAGAATGGCAGTGGAGACAAGGAGCTTGCATGCACGCATCTCTTTGGTGCACACGGCAGCTGAGGGACGAGCAATCCCAGAACACAAAGTCACTCCTTTGGCTGGGCCTTTGCTCCTGAGCTGCACCAGGCTCCTGGCTCAGAGGGAGCTCACAGTAGCCTGGCAGCACTGCACAGAGCCAGCTCTGGCCAGGAGCAGCTCCTCTGGGAGGGGAGATTTCCTCCGGGAGAAATCCACATGGCCCTTTCCGTGGGAAGTCTCTGGCTGCAGGGCAGTGCTGCTGAGGTTACCAGAGGGCTCATCGAAAACTAGCACATCGCACAGCGGATGGGATCTTTCCTGAGAGCTCTCATCCTCTGCGGTGTGCAACAGGTGGTGTTGCTTCAGGGCAGGCCTTTGCTGCCACATCGCCAGAGGGATGGGGCATCATGGCTACACCCAGCATGCTCCGGTCCCCCACAGCTAAGGCAGCACTGTGGATCGGCAAAAGCTGACTCCTGTCCTGCTTCCATGGTAGGACCCGTGAAGAGGCAGTGCCCATAGAGCTGTATGCCCCAGCTCACCAAACCCCTGTGTAGCAGACTGTTCTTGCTGCACTGCTTCTAGAGCGGCACCAGTTATTGGCCTTGTCACACAGGCTGAAGGACCGTGTGGAGCCTGAAAGCAGAGTTGTGGCTGACCCTTGCATGGTGAGGTCACAGCTGCACACACATTTAGTGACAGGGTAAACTCCAGATCTTAACATGTCAAAAAGATGCCTTCAGAAGCAGCTCTAAGAAACGGACTCGCTCACGGGTGTTGCACAGATCTCTGCTTTGAACACACAAGGAGCTATGGCACCTCTGGGAGAGGAGGAAGCCATTCCACTTTCTTCTGCACTTGGGAACTTCTCTCCTTCCACTTCAAGAGCCAAGGACACTCTGGAAAGAGCAGGTGGCATTCGCTTATGGCCAGCACCTTTCCAGAGATTTCAGCCCCGGCTTGCCTCTATGAGACAAAAGAACATCAAGCAAGGAAGCAACGAGGGAGCGTTTGGCTAGCAGATGATGAACACAGTCTTAATCACACATAAAGAGGGAAGGATAGTTTGTAGGCACAGACAGCCATCACATTCCTCCCTTTCCAAACTCCCAAGTCCCTTTTCAGGGATGGTCACTTCCCAGCTGTGCACCCGTGTGCTCCTGCATCCAAATGTAAGCAGAGGCAAGAGAGCCACAAAGGTGCTTTGCTTTGACCAAGCAGGAAGCAGCTCAGCAAAGCTTCCCGATGTCAGTATTAAGCTGGGATTGAGAATCCTATATCTCACTTCCATGGCTAAGTTTCTATTTCTGATCTCCTGCTCCTCGGAGATGTAAATCCAAGAGACGTACCACATACCTCTCAACGCAACTAAGAGCAGACTAAACGGATGTGTCAGTTTTGTACTGGAAGTCAACTAAGCTTGTGCACTGGGGGCTTTGAAGTGTTAGCCAACAGCTAGGAGGGAAAGAACAGAAGCAGTATAGTGCACTGTGCTCAGCACGGTCCAGAAAGAAAACCAGGGACAACAGGAAAGCTCTGTGAAAGTGCCATCCATCAAAGAATGCTCCCCCTCCCTCTGGGAAAAACGACTGGCATGAGTGCATAAAAGGAAGAAGGCAAATATTTATGGTTGCAAATACTCAGTCCTAGCTACTGGAGAGAAATACTGCAAGTGTTACAGAATCACAGAATCAGGGAATGGTTGAGGTTGGAAGGCACGTCTGGAGGGCATCTAGTCTAACCCCCCCTGCTCCAGCAGGGTCACCTAAAGGACATTGCACAAGATCAGCCCCAGGCAGGTTTTGACTGTCTCCTGGGAAGGAGACTCCACAACCTCTCTGGGCAACCTGTTCCAGTGCTCTGTCACTCTCCCAGGAAGGAAGTCTTTCCTCATATTTCAGGTGGAACATGCTGTGTTTCAGTTTGTGCCTGTTGCTCCTTGTCCTATTGCTTGTCCCACCACTGAAAAGAGGTCCCTTCCAACCTCAACAATTCTGTGCTTCTATGTTTCTGTGAGCAGAAGAGTAGCCCCTGACCTGCTGGCTACTCTTCATAAGGCACCCCAGGATATCATTGGCTGCCTTTGCCACAAGGGCACCTTGCCAGCTCATGGTCATCTTGGTGTCCCCTGGGACCCCCAGGGCTCTCTCTGTGGAGCTGCTTCCCAGCAGGTCAGCCCAGGCAAGTATAGGACGCCCCCTTGCCTTCCTCAGATGCGGGGAAGCTGGGGCAGGTGGCACCTGCTTCTGGGATGTTGCTCTGTCTGAGCGGAGCTAGAGCAGCAGTCTAAGGCAAGGGCTGCCTTGGCCAGGGCCCCTCTGCGGTTCTGTGGAGACTGATGCCATGCAGGGACGGCGCCTGGCTCTGTGAGCCATGTGTCGTTACAGCTGCTGGGCTTCCCCTGCTGCCACACAAGTCAGCTGGAAGAGACTTTTCCCAAGGGCTTGTTTTAGTTCGACCTGATGCCCATATGCAGATCTGCAAGGAGTGGTAAATACTGGAAAGCTAGGTAGAGAAGTGCTCCATTCTCAGCAGGTGGCTGGGTGCCTCCGCAGCCTTTCCTCCAACCATCTCATGCCTGTTTTGCCCCTTTCTCCCTTTGCTGTTGGCCCTGTAGCAACCGCAGGCTCTGCAGGTGGGCTTCTCCCTTGTGTTCTTGAGAGCAAGCTTTTGGCCAGGCAGGGAAGCAGCCATGGGATCAGGTAGGGACAGTTAGGATTTACAGTTGCATATCCATAATTAGTGATTGCAGTAGTAAAGGCAGCAGTAGCATGGTATTTCTCTGGCTTTTATAACCATGGAGATGCCTGTCAGTTAGTTTTGTGCAAGGAACAGCAGAGTTTTGGTTAGGAAATGTGGGAGGGATCCTAAGACATCGGGACAGATGCCACTTCCTCACTGGAGGAGCTGGCGGGGTGGATCTCAAATGTGGGCCAGACAGCCCAGGAGGGGCAACTCTCCTGCCTTTGCCATGGCCAGACTGCTGGCGCTGGCTGGGGCTTCTCTGGGCCAGAGCAAGGAGGAGTGCAAGAGTAAGTTGTGCAAGCTGTCCCACTGTTGCCAAAGGGCTGGTAGAGATCTGTTGCTTTGCCAAAAAAATTGATGGTCTCACGTGAAAATCCACCATTTTTGTCAGCTAGCTATTGCTGCTGTGAGATGGTATTTAGAGGGAAAGTGGCACACAGAAGCATCTCTCTAGTCAGCCTTCTTCCTTAAGGCATTTGAGACTGCTCCACAGAAGTACACTTGTAAGATGAGGAGCAAGGTCACAATATCTTTGCAAGTATCTTAGGTGTGAATACTTGTGGTGTGGTGGTCTTTGGAGAAGGGCAGGCGAGTTCTTGGGAGCTGACTGTCAAGGGACTGAGTCCTTCCCATAGCAGATCTGTTTGGAGGAGTGCCTTGGAATGGGAGCAGCAAGGCAAAAATGCCCTGCAAGGGATGCGCAGCCTCGGTCTCTTTTCCTTCCACGTGCAGTCTCTGCAAGTTACCCACACCATCCTGCTGTAGCATGACCTGTCTCTGATGCAATGGGGAAATAAAAAAGCACCCCATGTGTAGACAAATTGTGCTAGATGTGGTGTGTTTAGGTGCTGACACTGCTGACCCTGGCAAGGTGGCAAGGTGCCGGATTTTGCCTGCACTTTCTGGGGGTGTGAGGAGCCCCATGTAGCTGTAGCTGCATTGCTCGGAGTAGCTGGAGTCAAGGCAGTGGTGGTGAGCACATCCATCCTACCACTAGCCTCCCAGCTGTTTGGCATGCATGCCCCCTCTCTTCTTGAAGCATTTTACCACCGGCTCCATTTGGGAAGGCCTAAATTCAAGAGCTGTGTCATGGCACGTACTGCTCTGGTGATGGCTCAGTGCCACATTTTCTCCTCTGGCATCACCCCCTGAATTCTCAGAGGATGATCAATAGCAAATGGCAAGTCATCATCAAGGCCAGGGCCCAGGTCTCTGTGCTCCCTGGATGACTGTCAGTACCAAGAAAGGGAAATGGCATCCTGTTGTCCTAATGTAGGTGCTCCAGGGCAAAGGCTCACAGCTCAGATTGCAGGAAAGGCAAGACCAATTTCCCCTTTTCTGATTTGTGCCTAGAGTGACAGAGTGGAGATGTCCGAGGACCTAGAGAGAGTCTTGGCAGGAGATGAAAGCTGTTTGTAGAAGACTGTTATGTTTGGAGAGATAACAGCATAATCAAGGGACTTGGGAGTGGCCCAAGTGAGCTTCTGCTCTGGGAGGTTTTGCACTTCCCAGTCTCTTGTGACTTGGCAACAGATAGGGCAGTAGCAGGTACGTCGATGCCGTTTGCACTTGTGAGGCAAATTGTGCCTCTGAACCTGGCAGGCCAACAGCATGCCCCTAGCTTTGGTGATGACGGTGAGGTCCTGTGTGTCTCAGTGCCTCATAAACAGGGAGCAGGCCCATTGCTGCTGCTTGTGCTTTTGCGGTCAGTTGTGCATCAGTATGTGATTGGCAACCAGCACGCACATTGCTGCTGTTTGTGCTTGGTTAGGTCAATTGTGCCCGAGTCCCCAACAGGCCAGGAGCAGATCTATGGCTTCATGGCTGACTGTGAGTGAGGTCACCTCAGCCTCAGTAGCTGGCAGTTCAGCTCGATCCATATTGCTGATGGTTGTGTTTTTGAAGTCACTGGGCATCAGGATCTGCTAGGCCACCAGCAGCCATATTGCTCCCTTTTGTCCTGGACAGGTGACTTTTGCTTCAAGGAAGAGCATCAAGCACCTTTCTGCTTTTGTGCTTGTGAGGTCCCTTGTGCCTCTGTGCCTCATAGGCCAGCAGCAAGCACATGGCTTCAATGCAGGCTCTGAGGTCACTTCCGTTTCAGCATGTGAGAGGCCAGTGAGGGGCATGTGGCTTCTGTTCTTGCTTGTGCGGTCACACTTGATTTACTATCTGATAGGGCAGCAGATGGCATATGGCTTTGGTGAAGACTGTGAGGTCACCGCTTCCTGAGAACGGGATAGGCAAGCGGCAAGCAAACTCCTTTGAATGCACGTGAATACACGTTCTTAGGCTGCTTGTGCACCCGTAAATGGCAAGGACGAGGCAGACACGTCACTGCTGTTTGTCGTCATGAGGTCCCCGGTGCCTCAGTGCCTGACAGGGCAGTGCTAAGCCCCTGCCTGATGTTAGTGCTGGTGAGGTCACTTCTGCCTGAGCCCCTCCGAAGCCTGTGCCAGGCTCATGGCTGCCGTTCGTGGCTGTAAAGTCACTTGTGCGCCAGCACCTGCTAGGCCAGTGCCAGGCCCATGGCTGCTGTTCGTGGTGGCAGAGTCACTTGTGCCGCAGTGCCTGATAGGGCAACGCTCGGACACTGGCTGCTATTTCTGGTTGTGAGGTCACTTCTGCCTGAGGCCCTGATAAGCCAGTGTCAGGCCCATGGCTGATGCTTGGGATTGGGAGGTCACTTTGGCCTCAGGGCCTTACAGGCCTGTCTGGGCCCATGGCTGAGGTTAGTGGTTGTGCGGTCACCTGTGCACAAGTGCCTGATAGGCCAGTGCTAGGCCCATGGCTGGTATTAGGGATTGTGAAGTCACTTGTGCACCAGGGCCTGATTGGCCAGTGCTGGTCACATGGCTCCTCTTTGTTGTTGTTAGGTCATTTCTGCCTCAGTTGCTGACAGGGCAATGCGAGGATCCTAGCTGCTATTAGAGCTTGTGAGGTCACTTCTCCTGAGGCCCTGATAGACCAGTGCTAGGCCCATGGCTGATGTTAGGAGCTGTGACATCACTTGTGCCTCATTGCCTTATAGGCCTGCTGCTGTTGTTGGTTGTGAGGTGACTTGCACACCAGTGGCTCAGAGGCCAGTGCTGGTGATGTGATTGATGTTTTGCTTGTGAGATCACTTCTGCCTGAGCCTTAATTGCCAGTGCTATGGGCATTGCTGCTGTCAGTGGTCGTGAGGTCACTTGTGCCTTGGTGCATGATAGGTCAGTGCCAGGCACACAGCTGTTGTTTGTGCTTCTAAGGTCACTTCTGCCTGAGGACCTGATAGGTCAGTGCTATGCCCATGGCTGGTGTTTGTGGTGTGAGGTCATTGTGCTGCAGTGACTGACAGGCTGGTGTTAGGCCCCTGGATGTTACCTGTGGCTGTTCCTCAGTGCCTGATAGACCAGCGGTAGGTTCAGAGCTGCTGTTTCAGATGTGATGTACCTTATGCCTCAGTACCTAACAGGCTGGTGCTAGGCATGTGGCTGCTGTTTGTGACTGGGAGGTCACCTCTGCCTCAGTGTCTGATAGGACTGTGCGAGGCCCATGGCCGACGTTTCTGGTTGTGAGGTCACTTGTGCAGCAGTAACATCTCTGAGGGCGGTAGGCCTTTGGCTGCCTTTTATGGCTATGCGTTCTCTTGTGCCCCAGGGCCTGACAGGGCAGCGCTGGTCATCTAGCTGTTTTGTGTGGCATTGAGATCCCTTGTGCCTTGGTTCCTGACAGGCCACTACTAGGTTCTTGGATGCTGGTTTTGGCTGTGAGGTCACTTGTGCTCCTTTGCCTGAGAGCACAGGGCTGGTCACACAGTTGAGGTTTCTGCTTGTGAGGTCACTTCTCCTGAGGCCGTTAATGGCCAGGGCTGTGGCCCTTGCTGCCTGGTTTGATTGTGAGGTCACTTGTGCCTCAGTGCCTGATAGGCCAGCACTGGTCACATGGCTGGTGTTTGTGGCTGTGAGGTCACTTGTGCACCAGTGCCTCATAGGCCACTGCTGGTCATGTGCTAGCTCTTTATAGTTGTGAAGTCACTTGTTCCTCAGTACCTAATAGACCAGTGCTGGTCACATGGCTACTGTTTGTGGTTATGATGTCAGTTCTGCCTGATGACCTGATGGGCCAGTCGTAGACCTATGTCTGCAGTTTGTGTTTATGAGGTCACTTGTGCACCAGTGCCCAATAAGACAGTGCCACGCACAGAGCTCTTGTTTCTGCTTGTGAGGTCACTTCTCCTGAGCCCTCATAGGCACATCCTGGTCACTGTGCTTGTGAGGTCAGTTCTGCCTCAGCATCTGATTTGCTGGTGCTGGGCCCATTGCTCCTCATGGTTCTTGGGAGGTCACTGGTGCCTCTGGCCTGATTGGCCAGTGGGGGTCATGTGCTTGCTGCTTGTGCTGTTAGATCGCTTCTGCCTGAGGCCCTGATTGGCCATACCGAGGCCCTTGGATGGTGTTTGCGGTGACAAGGTCACTTGTGCCTCGGTGTCTAATAGGCCAGTACTAGGCCCATGGTTGCTGCTTGTTGCTGTGAGATCATTTCTGCCTGAGGCCGTGATAAGGCCGTGCTGGTCATGGGGCTGGTGCTTGTGGCTGCGACATCGCTTCCACCAGAGGCCCATGGATACGTTTGTGTTTGTGAGGTCTCTTCTTCCTCAGTGCCTGATGGGCCATTGCTGGTCATGCGGGTGCTGTTTGTGGTTCTGAGGTCACTCTTGCCCCAATGACTGGTAGCCAGTACAGTGAGGTCCCTTGTGCCTTAGTGCGTGACAGGCCAGTGCCAGGCACACAGCTGCTGTTTGTGGTTCTCTGGCTGCTGTTTGTGGTTCTGAAGTCACCTCTGCCTGAGGCCCTGACAGGCCAGTGGTGGTCATGTGACTGCTGTTTGTGGTTGTGAGGTCACTTGAGCCTCAGTGCCGGGTAGGCTGGCCCTGGCCACATGACTCATATTTGTGGGTGGTAGGTCCCTTGTGCCTCAGTGCCTGATAGGTCAGTAGCAAGCACAGGTTTTCTATGCAGATGGGAGATTACTTCTGCCTCAATGCCTGATAGGCCATGAGCCGGCACATGACTTTTAAGCTGACCTGGAGATCACGTTTTCTCAGTAGCTGATACTCCAGGCACAGGAACATTGTGCGTGTTGTCTTTCTGAGCTCGGTTCTGTCTTAGGACATTGATAATATTTTCTGTTTTCTTGTTTTCAATTGTGGGCTGTGTCGATGAGCATCAGGTGTGAGGTTTTGCTGGTGATGCTCACCAGGGAGGTACTAAAACCAGGGCAGCATGAGTCAGGGGAGCTTTGTTAGGAAATGTAAAATGGGTTCACCGCTAGTGGAAATTCTGGAAGACTGGTATAAAATAAACATACTTCAAATGTCAGTAAGGGTAGAGTAATCACCCTCCATCAGGAAGAATGGCCACTGCAGACTTGAGAAGCGGACAACCTCTGAGTATGGCCTCTGGGTGGTTCATTTGGAGGCTGGGAATTGGTGTACTAGTATATTTCGGATAACTGGGCATTTATGCATCCTGGAGGATTCAGAGATTGAAGTCAGGGAAGACGCAGGCCTGTGCAGCAAATGCTGCGAGACATGAGGAATAGCTCTGCTCCTGCTTCTCCTCCCTCTGAACCTGCTTCTGCTCAAGCTTCTAACCTATATTTGTCACTTCCCATGGCAAAATAGTATGCCACTTTGCAAGCGCCTATGACTGGAGCTGTGATTCCTAAGCCAGGTGTGGGCAGGCCAGTGACACCAGTCCAGCAGCCGCCCACACTGGTCCTTTGTGTCTATGTTTATTGGCCATGGGCTCTGGGAGATCTAATTCAAAGGGCCCAGCAAATGCCCCAGGTGCAGGAAGACCTACAGAAGGCAGCTTGACTGCTTTCTACAAGAGTAGAGGGACAGATCACTTTTGGGGAGGGGTGGATGTTCAAGTCTTGTTACAAGAGATCTTTCAGCCAGAGGATAAGGAATGAACATTGGGAGAGGGATAAGGAATTGGCAGACTGAGATGGAAACCGTCAACCTTGACCAGGAGTAGATCCACATCGAGATTCTAATACTACAAATGATTGGGTAGCATGTGAAACTGAGTGTCAAAATCCAGTCTTAGCAGTAAGAACTGCAGGACTAATGGCCATTAACTCAGGAGAGGTACTTTCATTAGCAAAAGCGTGAGGAACACCTGAGCAATTTTTGGAGTAGCTTGCGTCAAACCCCATTAAGCTCTGGAGGAATGTCTGTGGGAAATATTAATGGAAGGCTGGCAGTGAGTGCATTTGTCCTGCCAGCAGCCCCAGGAATCCAGGAGTATTTTGGAAAGCATGTTCTATGGTGGCAGGGAAAGAATCTACAGAAGGTACAATCGTTAGCAACTTTCCTATACAGTGGAAGGTCAGAAAGAGAAGGGAAAACTACAGCAGGAGGAAGCGAGTATGTTGGTCACAGCATTAAGAGGAATTCCAAAGATGCAAGGAAGGGGAATAAATGTGAGAGGATGAGGCCCAAGAGGACGAGGGACCAGAGGAGCAGGAATGGGTTTAAAACAGAAACCTTTTCCTGGGAGGCTGAGCAGGGAATGGAGCCTGGGGTTGCTGATTTGATTCCAAATGGAATTACAGTATAATGGCCTTCCCTTGTAATACCCCTGCACTGCCTGTCAGGAAATCAGAATTGGACCCCCATGGGAACACTGGCATTCTGTTGGAATGATGCTGTGGAAACCCTCCAAGAGCCAACAAGACTCAAGGACAAGGGAGAGAGGATCTTGGGAAACAGTATTGCAAAAGACAACTGGCTCCAGCTGAATTACCATGAGGAAACCACAACACTTTGAAGAACGTCAGGAACAGAGAGGACAAAAACAGCAGAATAACCCAGAGAAACCTACAAGTTCATTAGGGCTTATTAACCTATTAAAGTGCACTCCCCTAAATAAATAATGAGATGGTAATGACATGATAATGATGTTACCACCTTTTTCTCTGCTTCCTATGCTAATTAACATGGATGTTCAAGCACAAGCACAGAGCAAGAATGTGATGTGATAAAACTGTAACCAGCAGAAAAATCTGTATAAAGTACTTCCTGAAAAGTGTTTATAGATAAAGAATGAGAAAGGGAGAAGGTGTGCTAGCTTTGTGGATCTACCACCTAGCACCCATCCCTGTGCAGAAATGAAATAAACAAGTATCTCGATCCTGTGTGTCTGTTGGTTGCTTGCACATCTGGTAAAAGAACCCAGTTTGGAGACAACACTGGTACGGCCCAGCCATGCGATCATGCCTCTGGGTCCACATGCCCGTCTGTGCTCCTTTTCCCATGGAACAGTCTGGCTTGCTTGCATTGCCTATCTCCTCAAAATCTGCTCATTTTCCCATGCAGTAGGTGTGCTCTGACACTTTGTCTCTATGTACGATCTGGTCAATATAGTTTTCAGTTTAAAGCCTGTTTGCATGTGTTCATACATGTCTGTCTGCATGGATACATAGTTATTAGTTACATGGCAGCCTATTCCACCTGGGTCTGTATTCTCTTCCAAACTTCCTTTTCACCAGCACCTGGCAAGCCCAGAGGACAGCACCAGCTATCACTTAGGCTCCACATGGCCAGGTATGCTGGGAGGCTGCTGGAGACTCCCTGGGAGCTCCATTTACAACAGCCTTACAGATAGTCCAGCACATGCACCAGGTTTTTGGCTTCTGCATTCAGATGGGTGCGGACATATATTATTCAGTTTCATTTCATTTGCCCTTTCCAGGTTCCCTTTCACTTCTGTGCCCTTCAAGCACCCAAATGCTGTGCTTTCCCCAGGAGCTGGATACTAGTATTGCAAGAATGCCATACCTGAATCTCTGAAGAGCTGCTTCTGTAGAACTGAAAACATTTATGGTGGCTGAGTCAAGACACTCACCTGGAGGTAGCCGTCCCCCACCTCCTGCACACACCGACTTAGTAGACAGATGTATGGCTTTGCCTAGAGGATTAATCCAGTGATTTATTTATAGCCCGAGTCTGGTGCATGCCAGGTTTGGCAGGTAAAAGGAATACAAGATCCGTTCACTAAAAGTATACCTTCTTACAGGGTGCCATTGCAATATATCCTTGTTAGAGTGTTCATCATAGATAGTGATGTAGCATTTCAATGCCTTCTCTCAAAGGACAGCTCTTTCTTCATACGGGCCAAAGCTTGTCCAGTTGGCAGCTACATTCCATCTTGTGTCTCAGTAACTCTGAGAAGACAACTCCACCAATTTCCATCGGCAGGCTTCAGGAGGAGTACAGCCTTCACCTCCTCAACTTCTGAGAGCTGCCATTAAAGGAAGGAGGTTAAACCTGGAAACAGTTTACTCTCCAGCTGATGGGGTTTCCTGGAAGATGGAAATCCAGAACTCAGCTAGATGTGTTTATCCGCAAATGCCATGACTTAGAGAATATTGGAAAATTTATCCTTAAGAAACTACTGAAATTATGTCTTATCAACAGTTTCAGGCATCAAGGCAGGTCCCTCTTCTGACAGAAGGCTCCCGTAGTCGAGGGCTAAGCCCCCAGGTCAGGGGTCAGTGCTGGCCCTGGGAACAGCCCTCCATTTCCTCCGGATGAGAGATGTCATCTCACTCGCTGATGGAATAGTCCAGTAGCCAGGCTGTTAGCTTTCCACGTCCCCTTTCCCAAGAAGATGAGACAAAAATGGATTTAGGATAGAATTGTTACTATAGGCCTCATCAAAGAGTTTGACCAACCCCTTCAGTTCAAGTAAGGGCACCTCAAACATGGAGGTCTTGGAGCTCCAGCACGAAGGCATTCTTGCCGTTCCTCCAGACTTCATCACGAAACGTTGACTAATGCTGACCCACTACCAAAAGGGGAAAGGGGGCAAATAGGAGGGCAAAAATCTAAGGGCAACAGACTCGGGGCCAAAACATCCAGGAGGGCCAAAAAATCCAGAGGGGAAATGTAAATAATGACAGAAGAATGGGAAAAAAACATGCAGAGCTGGAAAATAAATGAGACAAAACGGGAAAATGGTAAAACAGGAAAAATGAGAAAACCAGAGAATCAAAAGAAACGGGCAAACATAGGACAAATGGGGGCAATGGGGACAAACAGTAAAAAAGGGAAGAAACAAAGAGACCGAGAAAAACAGGGAAATGAAGAGAAAATGGGGACAGGGGGTGTAAATCAGGAAAACATCAAGGGAAAAAGAAAATTAAAAAAAACACCCCCCCAAAACCCTAAAAATGAAAAAAATAACCCCAGCACTCTCCCAAAAAGCTCCGAAAAAAAACCCTGAGAAGAAAACTGAGAAAAAAAAAAAAGAGAGTGAAAAGAACAGAACAGAAGACTCGAAGAACAGAGAACAAAGGTAGAAAATGAGCAGGGAGAAACACTGGAGAGGGGAAGAGAAGAAGAGTAAAGCAGAAAATAGAAATAAATAAAAGAGGGGAAATCCATAGAAAAGAGGAATTCCCCCCCCCTCCCCAAAAAAGGGGGGGAAATGGGACAAATGGGGTTAAAGCAAGGAAATAAGGGGGGGGAACATAGAGAAAACATCAATAAAATATCAAATAAAGAAGAAAAATGTAAGAAAAGCAAAAAAAAAAAAAAAAAACCCATAAGATGTGAGAGAAAAGAAAATACACATGTACCATGAGATTAAAAAAAAGGGGGGCAGGGAATGAGCAAGGGAAAAAAGCAGTGTGGGGGAGGGCAGGAAGCACCGCGAGGGAGGGTGGAAAAAAAAGGAAAAAGGACATTTGGGAAAAATGGAGAAAAAGCAAGACATTGACAGATATTACTCAAGTATATGAATCTCTCTTTGCTTTTTTATCTTAGAGTTCACACAATAACACAATGGCAGAGCTTCAAAGGGACCTCTGAGATCAGCTAGTCCAACCCCGGCTCAAGCAGGGGCACTTAGCACATGTTGCCCAGGAACCCGTCCAGATGGCTCTGAGTATCCCCAAGGAAGGAGACTCCACAACCTCTCGGGGAAACCTGTTCCACTGCTCAGTCACCCTCACAGCAAAGAGGGTTTCCCTTTTGTTCAGGTGGAACGTCCTGTATTTTATTTTGTGCCCGTTGCCTCTTGGCCTATCGCTGGGCACCACCGAAAAGAGCCTGGCCCCACCCTCTCTAGAACCTCCCTTCAGATCCTTACACACATTGAGAAGATCCCCCACCAGCCTCCTCTTCTCCACGCTGAAGAGTGCCAGCCTGCTCAGCCTTACCCTACATGAGACATGCTCCAGACCCTTCAGCATCTTAGAAGGCTTTGGCTACACTTGCTCCAGTAGCTCTCTGTCTCTCTTGGACCGGGCAGCCCACAACTGCACACCCTACTCCAGATGTGGCCTCGAACAACAGGGCAGCAGGATCTGCACGGAGCACCCAGGAGGGGAGAACAGCAGTATCATTCTGGCATGCAGGAGTAACCACAAGAATTTCTGCTCTAAACCCGAGTTCGGGTAATGTGGAAGTTGCCGCAAATTCTTATCTGCATACACAACTGAGTGCCTCAGCCAATTACACATTAATGAGCCACAATTAAAACCATGAAGAAAGGAGTATTTTCCCAGCAGGTATGGAAGGATTCCTACTGGCTCCTAGTGGCACTTGAGGGGCACCATAGGAAGTTCTGTGGGTAATTTTCTAGTCTTATTTAAAAAAAAGGGAAGTGAGATTCCAACAAAAAGCAACAAAGGCAGGCTATGAAGATGCTCCAGAAAGGAAGTACCAATCATTCCAAAGGGCACTAGGGGAATTTAATTGGACATAGCCAAACTAAGACAGAGGAAACAGGACTGTTACTATCAAAGTCGCTCTAGGGACACAGAACCAGTTATCCTCACAAGCAAGGCTGCCACAAGGACAAATACCCATCAAGTTGCCATCAGGAAATGCCCTTTGGACTTGAGAAGGCCTCAGATCCTTGAAAAGGAAATTCTTGAATTCAGTCAAGGAAATATTTCACAAGGGAACTTAAGTCCATTTATAAAATCAATGCTGGCATACATTTGCCTGGAACAGGTGACTAAACTACAGGACCCAGGAGATTCTTTGGGAGGGCATGAGGTGTCAAGGAAAAACAGGCCAATAGGAACCCAAACCTGAGGCACAAGGACAGGCACGGGAAGCGAAGCAGTGCCCTCTTAGCCTGCAGGCTCACCCCACTGCCCAAGCACACATCCTTCTTTTGTACAGGAGGAACGAGACGACTTCGTAACTGAGGAGCAAATCAGAGCAGACTAAAAGCGGCTTGTGCCTCTGCGATGGAAGGCATCAGGCAATCTTCTTGCCTCTTTCAACCCCAGCCATCATTCGGATAAGTTCCTGACTGAAAACCCAAGTCCCCAAATAGCTGTTCCTAAACAGTGCCCATTCCAGAAATCCACAAAACAGCAATGCAGAGAATGCAGCACAAGGTGCATATACCAACGTCTCACTGTTATTTCACATGTTCTGAGGAAGGAGGTGGGTCCTCCCTGATTGGAGGATACTTCCAGTATGGTCATACTTATCAACTTGTAAGTTACAACAAGACAGGAAAAATAAAAGTTCTCTCAGGCTGTGACACTCTTTGGAAGAAGCCATTGCCATGAAACTAGCACTAATATTTCTCACAGCAAAATCCATTACTCACACATGTCATTACTCTTCATGTCATGTGCTGGTCTGGAGTTTGAACTTAGAGAAGTTCCTAAAAGCTCCGAGGGAGGGGGGAAAAAAAAGAGAGAGCAAGGGAGAGAAGCAGCAAATGTTCCCATCTGACAGATAATTAGAAACAAGTGTTTGAGAATTTGCAATTACACACTACACTTAGGTTCCTTCTTCCCTCCTGCTAATGCAGTGAAAAAGTCAACAAAGAATTTGAAAAGAAAACTCACGTAAAGCAACAACACATATGGGAATACCACTGCACTGCAGCAAGTGTCACCTCCTCCTTCAATTAGCAAAGGCTCCTTGGCGTGTGGACGTCCTCAGGGGTGGCAGTGAGGTTCAAAGCACTGCTCATGATCTCCTCTGGCCTGCCTTCCTCCAGTGCAGCACTGAACCCTCTCACCATGGCTTGACGAGGAAAAAAAAAGAGTTATAGTAGAAAGGATTTACAAGGGAGGGTACTGAGCACACGAACCTGGGTGCAGCAGTCAGCTGAAACAAGGCCCACTAAAAAGCCTGTCAGGTTAAAGGCTGGAAACTGTCAGAGTGTTTCAGAGCAAAAGACCATGGGCTTCCTCAGCCTGCTGCTCAGGTAGCAACAGCAGCCTGGTTCTTTGCCTCACTCTCCTAACCTGGAAGGGTATGGTTGCTTTCAATTGTACTTCCTTCCGCAGTAACAGGGGAAAGAGAGGAAGTGGACAGAAAACACGAGGACTAGCAAACACAAGAAAGCAGCTCAGGAATGAACACAGGAACAGCAAAGGCCTCTTGTGCCACATGATGCTGCAGCCCTCCCAACACTGAGGCTTCAGCCAACCACAGCAGGCATTCCCCACACCAAGGCACCAAAGACACGAGCCTGGAAGAACTGCAGGCTGGTGAGTTTTATAGAGAGCTGAGCTGACAACACAAGGGGGAACAGACGACAACACTGGAGTCAGGCAAGCGGAACACCATGGTGGGCATTTGACCAGCTGCAATATGGCAGAGGGCATCCAAGTGTGCTTAAGGCAGGCACACAACGCATGGGCCTGTTGGGATAAAATGCTCCGATCTGCAATAGCATCTCCTTCTTGGTTCTTGCTTGCAGCTGGGCTCACAAAATGCAAAAAGAAATCCCCTTTTCCTCAGGCTGCAGCATGACTCTGCAGGCTTTGGTGAACCCTTGATGTGCTAACCCTTTGCAAGGCAAGTGCTAGCAAGCTGTTTGACTAGCAGACAATGCAAAAAGCCTTCCGCCTGCATAACAGTGCTACAAGGATATTTTGTGCACACAACCAACCAGCCAGCACACTCCTCTCTTTCCAAGTTTACAAGGTCCTTTTTCAGGGAGAGCCACTTTCAATCTGGGGCCTCAGCTACTACTGTTTCCACAGTTAAACAGCAGCCAGAGAGCCCCAACGTTGAGCGGTTTTGACCTTAAGAACATTAAGAAAGCTCAGCAAAGCCTCCCTACATTGGTATTAAGCCGAGATTGAGATCCCTGTTTCTCACTTCCAGGGGTAAGTTTCTAGTTTGGATGTCATCCTCATCAGAGATCAAAGTCCAAGACATGTACCTCACAACAAAAGTCAGAGAAGACAAAACACGTGTTGCAGGCTTGTACAGTCAGTCAACTGAGCCCGTGCACTGCGGGCTTTGAAGGATAACCCAACAGGTAAGAGGGAAAGAATTGAAACAGCAGAGTACAGAGTGCTCAGAACGGCACAGAAACAAAACAAGCAGCAGCAGGCCACCTCTGGGAAAGTGCCGCTTGCTGAAGAATGCTCCCCCTTCCCCTAGGGAAAAACTACTGGCAGCAGAGCATTTCTTCACTCTACAACATACAAGGAAGAGTGCAAACATTTATGACTGAATATACTCAATCATCATCCTCTAAAAATGAACTGATAAGCACAAGGTTATCTCCACACTATCTTGTTTCCCTGGTTTGTCCTGGTCACACACATTTGCTGCTGGTCTGCAATGCCTGAGAGAAGCAGAGAAAGACAGAAATGAGCTATTTCTGTGTCCGTACTCATCTTGAGTACTGCATCCAGTTCTGGGCTCCCAATAAAAGAGAGACAAGGAGCTGCTGGAGAGAGTCCAGCGGAAGGCTACAAAGATGATCACAGGACTGCAGCATCTGCCTTATGAGGAATGGCTGCAAGAGCTGGGCCTGTTTAGCCTGGGGAGGAGAAGACTGAGGGGGGATCTTATCAATGTGTACAAGTATCTGAAGGGAGGGTGTCAAAGGGACGGGGACAAACTCTTCTCAGTAGTGCCATGCAGCAGGTAAAAACTGAACCACAGGAAGTTCCACCTGAATATGAGGAGGAATTTCTTTCCTGTGAGAGTGACAGAGCACTGGCACAGGTTGCCCAGGGAGGTTGTGCAGTCTCCTTCTCTGGAGAGATTCAAAGCCCACCTGGATGCAACCCTGGCTAACATGCTCTAGGTGACCCTGCTGGAGCAGGGAGGTTGGACTACATAATCTCCAGAGGTCCCTTCCAACCTTATTCATTCTGTGATTTGGTGTAATGAACCAGCAAACTAGCAAATTAAGCAACTAGAAAATTATTACTTTGGGCTAGGCTGCAGGGAGAGGATTACCTGCTTCTTGGCTTCTTTGATTTTTTTTTTTTAACACCTAAGGAGCTCCTACAAATACCCTTACTTTCACAAAGAAGCTCCACCATCATCAAAGAAACAACAACAACAAAATACACACACCCACCAAACAGTTACAAAGGGATTATCGAAGAGACTTCTCTAAACTCTACACTGATTGCAGTAAAGGGCTCCTAAGGGGACACAAGGAATTTATCATCCACCAGCACTGCAAACAGCCAGACGCTGCAGAGGTCACCACTATGACAACATGAGTCAGTCTACACCTAGAAATTTCACTACCACTCTCAGGCCTCTCTCATGCACTTTAACATGCATCCTCCCTTTCACAAAATCCTGACAAAGCCACTTCTGCCAATAAAGAGCCAGAAGGGATTTTTCTCTCCCATTTTTTTCTTTCCCCTCCCTTTTCTCAGACAGAGCTTGTGCTAATCCATAGCTTCCAACAGAAGCTATCGGACCACAAATGCACTGGCTGATTTAGACTTCTGACCAAGGGATTTGAACACTTTCAGGTGAAATGCTCTTGCTGCTGCTCATGAGGAGAGGCACACAACCAGAAAACAGTGCAGTCCAGGTCACTCGACTGATTTTCGATCCATCCTGCTGGCACTGGAAATAGCGGGTCCTCCCATACTCACTCACCACAGACAGTATCATGCCTAGGGCTAGCCCCCACGACACCTCCGCAGGCCCCTGGCCACACACACACAGTCACAAAGAGACAAGAAGGGATGAAAGTCCACACAGTTGCAGTAATCATGGTTCAGCAGTGGAACCAGAGTTTCCAAGGCACATGCCACCTAAGAACACTAAGGCATATCATCTAACTGAACAATGTGCAACTCCTGATCTTTACTTCTTTCCCAAAGTCTGGCCAGGGTCAGAAATACATGCTTGCACGCTGAGGAGAAAACAGGCAAAACAGGGTTTGGCAGCATCAGGGAAGCCTCTCAGAGACCCAGTGCCCTGCACTCCAACGTTATATTTCCAGTCCCTAAGTTCCTCCCTCCACGCACCTCATGGATCATCTCCAAACACGGGAAGGTCTCTCCAGCAGCAGCTACTGCTACCACTGCAGCATGTCAGCAACACCCCACACCTCCCCCAGGCAACACACTGCTCACACACAGCTACTTCTCCCTCCACACCAACTTCAGCCTCTCTCTCACAGGCCACCCAGTAGAGGCCCCATCGAGCACCCAAGGTTTCTGCTGTTACTAACAACAGACCACCCCAGCCTAGATGTAAAGCTTGCCTCCTTCCTCAAGGAAAGCAACACCCTAAACATTACTAAGCCAGCTCAGGTCGGGAGGAAACATTCAAATCTCTACCTTCTGTAACATCCAGAAAAAGAGAAGCAGCTCACAGGCACCCACTTAACATCCTGCCAAAGGAGGCCTCAGGAGCCAGGTCTTTCAGTAAGTCTCAGCTGCACATTTCTCACCTGGCAGTGAGGAAGGCAATGCTCAGCTGAAGCATTTGGTCAGCAGATACAAAGATGGAGGCTTGCAAGTAGTTCTGCTTCAGGAACAGAGCCTGAAAGCTGTTGCCAAGGTTTCTTCTGCTTGCTTGCCAAAAGACTAGGCAACACTGTATGGATTCTTCAAACCTTCTTCAACAAAAGCACTTCTCTTCAACAATTTTGCTCCCAAACCCTGCTGGTACCATCACTACAGGACCATCTCTCTTTTGTGTCAGGTGCACAAAAACTTCCTACAACAGAACTGAGATCCTTAGCTGCAGCTTTCATATATCTGCTGTCAACAGGCTACTCAAGCCAAACAGAAATCATTGGGGGCTTGGTGGTAAACATAAATCTATGCCTATAAAAATACATTCTCATTCAGCAGGGTCTATTTCAAAAGTAAAACTCAAGCAGGCAGAACATGTGTGTGTCCTCCAGGCCAGCCTTTGACAAGACACATGTTTCTGCCTAGCTCTCTTCAGTCACAGCTGGCCAGCATCTGCCTGCCAGCAGACAGAAAGAACACTACAACTTTCTCAAGGTGACATTCAGGGATGACAACAGTTTAAATACCTGGCTGCAGTAGTAATACCTGCTCCTGAACAGAAACACCTCTTTCTCCAGTTTCAGGAGAGCACTCACCATCCAGGAGACCCTTGTCCTGTCCTTATCAAACACTCTGGGGGCCAGAAGTCGACTGACCATACAGGAAGAGCCATTTTCTCTTCAGATTCAAGAATGAATGGAGATAGCTTGGATTTGCTAAAGCAGCCACAGCCAGGGAACACGAATGGCTGCAACACAGAAGCAAGAAAAAAAGGTATCTCTTCTTAGGTATCTCTGCCTCCCACAGCAATGCACACCTTCTACTCCGGCTTTAAAAGCAAGGACAGTGCCTGTTTGTGGCCATCCTTTTACTTTCCTCCCAAGCAACTGTAACAAGAGAGGAAGCTACCAAAAAAGCACTGGAGCTCTACATATACCTACCTCAGGGCTCAGGCCCTGCTCTTTTCACAGCCCTCTTCTTTCCTCATTACTGCAGAGGACAGACTGCTAAGGTTTGTAATCTAAAGCTGAAAATAAATCAAAATTTCACACGCTAATCACAAAACCTGCTGCACTGCCCCAGTGCTCTACAGCAGCAGCTCCTGCCTATCTACTTTCCCCACCAGCTTCCCCACCCACACCCAGGACGTTTCAGCTTTCCACCAGGGGAGAACATCCCGGGACAGAAGCAGCACAGGAAGCAGCTGCCCTGTTCCTCTCCCTCCTCCCTTGATTCCTGGGGGGTCACTAGTGCTGCAGCTCTCACACCTCAGGGCTTCTCAGCACCTGCCAGGCCGCAGCATGCGCTGAAAACCCCCCCTGTGTCCCCGGGATGCTCACAGGCAGCAGCTGCCCCCAGCACAGTGCAGAGGTTTCTCTCTCTCCCCTCCCATCCCCTCCCCTCCCGCAGACTCTCCCAGGGCCCTGGGGCAGCAGCATTTCCCCACACACCAGCACCAGCAGCCACTGCCACACAAGCCCTGCCCCCACACCCGGAAGTGACGCCTCTCACACCAAGGCCCCTCCCACCCCACGCTCCCCCATTGGCTTCTATTGGACGTGGCCTCCCGGGGCGGGACACCAGGGAGGGGCGGGAGGGAGGCGGCAGTGCGCGTGTGCTGTGCAGGGGCTGGGTGGGGAGGGGCGGGCAGGGGAGCCGAGGGGAGGGGCCTCGAGGGGAGGTGAGGGGCGTGGCAGAGAGGGAGGGGCGGGGCCGGGCAGGGCGGAGCATGCGCAGTGGCCCAGAGGAGGACGGTGAGGGGCGGGGCGGGGGCGGGGCTGCCCGGGCCCTGCGGGCGGGGAGGGGGCGAGAGGCGGCTGCTGCCGCGGGGCAGCGTCTCCCGGCCCGGGGCCTCCCGGAGCCTTTAGCCGCAGTGCCGGGAGCTGCCGCGCCGGGGCCGAGGGCCGCGGGCTGGGCAGAGCGAGCGGCCGTGCGCACGGGGGCAGCCAGAGCTGCCACGGCCCGGCTGTGTGGCAGCAGCGGCTGGGGAAGGCCCAGCCCAGCCTGGGCCGCCTCCAGCCCCCGGCAGCCTCCGGCTCTTGCGCCCCTTCTCCTGGCAGCTCCACAGCTCGGTGCCGGCTGCAATCACCGTTTCTTAGCACCGTCCCAGCTGTGAGGAGACGCCGCGGGTGCAGCAGGGCTTGTGGGGGCTCCAGGCTGGAGGCAGGAGGCAGCCAGCGTCCCGGTGCCCCTGCTGACAGCCCCGCTTTCCCTGGGCAGGTCCCCAGCTGTACTCTGAGCCCAGCCTGGCTGTGGGCACCATGAGGAGCAGGATGTGCAGAGCCTCCTGACGACCATGGCCAGAGCCAGGCTCTCAGGTATTGCAGCAAAGCAGCTGTGGGAGAGCTGTGCTCTGCTGGAGGGCACTTGAGCCCCTCAGGACACCTCCCCAGAGGCAGTCGAGGGTCGGAAGGTGACCTCAGGAGAGTGTTAACCCACAGCCCCATCACAGCCCTGTGCATTCAGTTCTGCTCCAGAGATGCCTCCTGGCAGTGGGGCAGTGTCGTGGGGCATCTGCGTCTTGGCAGGTGCCTGGGGCAGTGGAGAACAGATCCCCTTGCTGCTGGTGCTGTGGGTGGGCAGGGAGTTGGGGAAGGCACTTTCTGAGCTCCCTTGCAGGCCTGCTGCTCTCTCCATCAGCTTTGGAGTCTCGGGCTCTTGTGCAGGCTTTCAGCTCCTTCCCCTTCCACCCACCCCAGCAGCAAGGACCCCAGCTTGCTCCCACCAGAGGCACAGGCTGCCTTGGCTGCCCGATGCATAGGGCTCATGAGCTTCTGCACATGCCCTGGCAAAGGTGCAGAGCTGAGCTATGACGGTGGCCTTGAATACCTCTGCCTGGTTCCTGGAGCTGCTGAGAAGCAGGTGGGAAGTGCTGGCAAAGAGCAGGAGGTTTCTGCCTGCCAGCAGGCTGGCTGCATGCTCGGCCTGGCAGCCTGCAGGCACATGCCTGGAGGTGCCCAAGGCAGCTGCCACTGCCCATCTCTTGCCCCACACCGACAAAGCCTCTGCCCAGCCAACCTGGCTAGCAGAAGAAGCAGAGCATCATCAAGACACCTGCCTTGCTCTCTCCTGCTTCTGCAAAGGTTCAGCTCCAGCCGAGGCTGCCTCTTGCAAGGCTTGGCCCTCTCCCAAGTGCTTCTTGCAGCCAGGTGTCCCTGGCAACATGCAGAACCAGAGGTACCAAATTCCACAAGCGTTCAGAATTGCTTCACTTGGTAGATCATTTTCACTTTGCAGATTTGGAAGGACACAAGTTGTTCTGGGTGTCTGACATGGTTTGCAAACATTTTCATATACCACCTGCTTTGCCATCCCGCTGCTGTTCATGCTTGCATCTTGTTATTTTATTTTATTTTTTCCATCCCCACTTAGTCTTTCTCAGTCTTAGCATGCTGCTGGAGGAAAGGAGAGGAACTGGGGTGTGTGTGAGGATGTAGACAGGGAAGACAGAGGGTGTGGAAAAGGTGCAGAAAGCAGGCATGTAGAAGTAGGGAACCCTGCTGGAAGAGCAAGATTTTCTGCTGTCTCACTATGGGAAAAATGCAGGAAATGGAGAATAAGAAGGGAAAAGAAACTTTTGTCTTCCATGCAGGACATTAGGTTCCCTATTACTGCAAAGAATTCATGGAATTACATCAATTCTCTGAGCCTTCCACCTCAAGGGCTTCATTTCCTTCTGGTGTGCCAGGATCAGGATGGCAAAAGGCAGTGAAGGTGCTAGAGTCTGCCTCTGGAGTGCAGCACCAAGATTCAGGGCTCAGGGAGAGGAAATGAGTGTGGTGATAAGCTAGCCCAGCTCCTGAAGCACAGCACTGGAGCTCTTTTTCTTCTTTCTTTCTTTTTTTTTTCCTCTTGTCATGGTGGCAGGTTGGGGGCTGTTGACACATGGAGCTGAGGGGCTCAGGCTATAAAAAACTCCATTGAAATTACCAGATTTATTCCTCTAGGCAAAGATACACATCTGTCTACTAAGTCGGTGTGTGCAGGAGGTGGGGGAAGGCTGCCTCCAAGTGAGTGTCTTGACTCAGCCACCATAAATGTTTTCAGTTCTACAGAAGCAGCTCTTCAGAGATTCAGGTGTTGTGTCCTTGTGATACTAGTATCCAGTTTGTTGGGAAAAGCACAGCAGTCGGGTGCTTGAAGGGCACAGAAGTGCAAAGGAACCTGGAAAGGGCAAATGAAATGAAACTTAATAATATATGTCCTCACTCATCTGAATGCACAAGCCAAAAACCTGGTGCATGTGCTGGACTATCTGTAAGACTGTTGTAAATGGAGCTCCCAGGGAGTCTCCAGCAGCCTCCCAGCATACCTGGCCTTGTGGAGCCTAAATGATAGCTGGTGCTGTCCTCTGGGCTTGCCGGGTGCTGGTGAAAAGGAAGTTTGGAAGAGAATACAGACCCGGGTGGAATAGGCTGCCATGTAACTAATAACTATGTATCCATGCAGACAGACATGTATGAACACATGCAAACAGGCTTTAAACTGAAAACTGTGTCGACCAGATCGTACATAGAGACAAAGTGTCAGAGCACACCTACTGCATGGGAAAATGCAGCAGATTTTGAGGAGGTAGGGGATGGAAGCGAGCCAGACTGTTCCGTGGGAAAAGGAGCACAGACAGGGCATGTTGACCCAGAGGCATGGTGGCTTGTTTGGGGCTGTATCATTGTTGTCCCAAATTGGGTTCTTTTACCGAGTATGCAACTAACCAATAGACGCGCAGGATCGAAATACTTGTTCATTTCTGCACAGGGATGGGTGCTAGGTGGTAGATCCACAAAGCTAGCACACCTTTTCCCTTTCTCATTCTTTATCTATAAACACTTTTCAGGAAGTACTTTATACAGATTTTTCTGTTGGTTACAGTTTTATCACATCACATTCTTGCTCTGTGCTTGTGCTTTAACATCCGTGTTAATTAGCATAGGAAGCAGAGAAGAAGGTGGTAACATCATTATCATGTCATTACCATCTCATTATTCATTTTGAGGGGTGCACTTTACTAGGTTAATAGGCCCTAATGAACTTGTAAGTTCCTCTGGGTTATTCTGCTGTTTTTGTCCTCTCTGTTCCTGACGTTCTTCAAAGTGTTGTGGTTTCCTCACGGTTATTTGGCTGGAGCCGGTTGTCCTTTGCAATACTGTTTTCCAAGATCCTCTCTCCCTTGTCCTTGAGTCTTGTTGGCTCTTGGAGGGTTTCCACAGCATCATTCCAACAGAGCGCCGGTGTTCCCGTGGGGGTCCAATTTTGCTTTCCTGCAGAGGTATTACAAGAGGTATTGCAAGGCCATTATACTGTAATTCCATTTGGAATCAAATCAGCAACCCCAGGCTCGGTTCCCTGTTCCACTGTCCCTGGGTGGGTTCCACCAACAACCTTTCTGTTTACAGCCAAATGCACTGCCGGTTGGCCCACAGAAACCCCCCACCTGGGGCTGTGCTGGGGACTCCAGTGTCAGCACTGTCCTGGTGCTGCAAGAATGGGAATGTCCCTGAGCGCAACCCCGTACCCAGCCCCAGGCAGGGGGATGCTGCCCTTTGCCCATGGCCGGGTGCTGGTGGACAGCGTGGTGCAGGGGGAGGCCTGGAGCCTGGCTGAGGGGCTCTGGGCAGCTCCCTGCCCAGCACCAGCTCTGCCTGCTCCCCTGCTCCCTCCACCCCACACCCTGGGGGCAATCGGAGCTGTGGTCACATCCCCCTGGGGAGGGCATTTCCCTCACACCACTCCCTCCTGCTGCTGCCCTCGCGGACACAGGTGACGCACACAGGAGTGCTGCCTGCGCTGGCAGAGGTGACTCAGGGAAGGGGCTTGCCCCTCTCCATCGAGCCTCCCCTGGCAGGGCCAGAGCCTGGCAGCAGCGCCTGCAGTGACACTCTCCTCCTGACCCAATTAGCTGCAGAGATGCTGCAGGGGCAGCGCTCTGTGGGGTGGTCCTGTGCAGGAGCAGTCCCAGGGCAGAGGCAAGGCCAGCTTCCCCCGCGGCCTGGCACGAGGGTCTGAATGGAGTTTTCTGGGGAGGGTCTGAGGGCAGCAGGGCACAAGGGTGCTGTGCTTGTCAGGGACATGGCATGGGAGGAGAGGGCACCCTAAAGATCAGCCCCCAACGACATATGCCATGTGTAAGGGGATGTAGCTCAGTGGAAGAGCGCCTGCTTTGCATGCAGGAGGTCCTGGGTTCAGTCCCCAGCATCTCCAGCAAGGACTTTTGTGCCTCGCTGTGTTGTCTTCCCAGCAGATATAAGGGTGGTGGAAGTCCCCTGGGTGAGCCTGGGTCTCTGATTGGGAGGCTGCTTCCTGCCGTCCATCAAAAGCCTCATCAACTTCCTCTTCCTGAGCTGGTGGCTTGTTGTAAACACCTACAGCAGTGTCTGCCATGTTAGCCTGCCTAGTCATCCTCACCCATAAGCTCTGGACTCACTGTTCATCCACCCCTAGCCTTCCATGATGGAACAAGTGGCTGGGGAGAGAGCGGGAGAGCAGTGGAGGTTGTCTCCCTTGACTTCAGTAAGCTTTTAAACACTGTCTCCCATAGCATCCTCATAGGCAAGAAGTGTGGGCTAGATGAGCGGCCAGTGAGGTGGCTTGAGAAGTGACTGAACGGCAGAGCTCAGGGGGTTGTCATCAGCAGTGCAGAGTCTAGTTGGAGGCCAGTGATGTCCCTCCAGGGCTCCGTACTGGGGCCACTCTTCTTCAACTTAGTCGCCAGGGACCTGGACGAAGGTACAAAGTGCTCCTCAGCAAGTGTGCCGACGATAATAAACTGGGAGGAGCAGCTGATGCATCAGAAGACTGTGCTGCCATTTGAGAGACCTGGAGAGGCTGGAGAGGTGGGGGGAGTGGAACCTCATGAAGTTCAACAAGGGCAAGTGCACGGTCCTGCACGTGGGGAGGTATAACCCCATGCACCAGTGCAAGCTGGAGGCTGAGCTGCTGGAGAGCAGCTCTGCGGAGAAGGACCTGGGAGTGGTGGTGGACACTAAGTTGACCATGAGCCAGCAATGTGCTCTTGTGGCCAAGAAAGGCAGTGGCAGCCTGCAGAAGGGACGATTGAGAGGGGATCTTATCAACGTGTACAAGTACCAGAAGGGAGGGTGTCAAGAGGATGAGGGTCACACTCTTTTCAGTGGTGCCAAGCAGCAGGACAAGAGGCGGTGCGCACCAGCTGAAACACAGGAAGTTCCACCTGTGTGTGAGGGAAAACTTCTTTTTTGAGTAACGAGCACTGGAAGAAGCTGCCCAGAGAGATTGTGGAGTCTCCCCCAACTTTCTCTGAATCTGCAATTTTCTGATTGTCTCAGTGCCCCCCACCCCCTAAGTCTGGCTCTGGACAACCTGCCAGAACCATAAGTTCTGGTAGGGCAGATGTAATGATGGAGTGGGGCAGTCACAGATGCCTGCGACCCTCTTTGGGTCCCTGGCCAGTGCAGTACCAGCAGGGTTTGGTCCAGGTCTTTGCGGCCCCTTCTCATCTCAGTCCACCCCTCCTGGCCCTTTCTCTTCCTGGCTTTCATTTTGTAAGATCAATAGATGTTTTAGGAGGACCCAGAGAGTGGTGAGCAAGTGGGGCAGATTGGCACTGTACTAGAGGAGGTCCTGGTGCAGAGGGGACAGGGAGGAACCACCCAAGCTGTGGTCCTGGCTGTGGGCAGTGACAGCTGGGAGGGCTGTGGGTGCTCCTGGGTGCCAGGTGCTGCTGCGGCACAGCGCAGGGCTGCGACGGAAACCTTTTGAAGCAAAGGAGGACTCCAAAGCACACACCCTGAGTGCCCCGTTCAGCCCCATCCTGCTGCAGGGCCAGCCCTGGCCAGGGCCCTGGGGGTGATGGGGGCCGTGCCTCTCTGTGACACGGGCTGTGGTCACAGGAGACATCCTGTGTCACAGCCACAGTTGCCCTCCCCCACCCAGACCCGGCCTCTCCCCACATGTCCCAGTGAGGCTGGTCTAGCGCAGGCGCTGGGGCTGCTCTCGGCACCTCTCTGCTGCCAAGAGCTGCCGAGCCTGAGCAGGAGCCAGGGAGCGGAGGTCAGGGCAGTGTGGGGTTGTACAGAAGTGTGCAGGAGGAGGAGGAAGAGGAGAGGAGCTGCTTCCTCATCACCTGCCACTGCAGGGGTGACCCAGAGCACGCAGGATCAGGATGGAGCTCTGGGACGCTGCCCATGGGAAACGGCGTGGACAGGGGGTGCCAGCACTCCCCAGCTGGGGTAAGGCCTTCCGGAGATCCTCCTCAGGTCTAGCAGGGATCCTCCCCAGGTCTGGCAGGGTATCGCCTGGAGGCAGTGCCCACCTCAGCCCCTGCAGGGAATGGGGCCTTGTTGGGGAGGGGGTGCTCTTGGAGGACGCTCGCACTGCTCATCCTCCGGCTGAGGCAGGTACGGAGCAGCTGAGAGCTGCCCCCAGAGCATGACGGGTCTTTCCCTTCTCTTCCAGAGCAGCTTGCTGTCTGGGAAGAGGTGTCTGACTACATTGTGCGGCAGCTGATGCTGAACCAGGTGGGTGTGCCTTGCGGGGCCTGCCCCGGGAAGCCTTCTCCTGGAGCTTGTGTGTCTGTGGGATGACTTCTCTGCTTTGACTGGCAGAGTTGAGAGGGTGAAGAGGAGGGGGATGAAAGCATCTGGAAAGGTCTTCCAAAGAAGGGCCCCAAGGTTTCTCCAAAGCTTTGTCCAGCGCTTTGTCTGTCCCCTTTGTACAGCAGGATGGAGCAGGGCACCGAGCACCATCCCCACGCCCTGACAAGTGCCCGGCCTGTCCAGCTGCCAGTCTCATCGTTCTTCTCTTCCTTCCTGTTTGCAGGGAGTCCGAGTTATTCGCCTTGGCACATTTGACGTAGTAACCGAACAAGTCGGTGGTGGGAAGCATGCTCTTCTCACTGTTCGCAGGCCCGTGTTCCATCTGTCGCGGAGTATTGCAGAGCTTCCCGGCCTCGCCTATGACCTGGCCTATGCTCCTGGTAAGAGGAGAGGCTGAACCGCTTGCTTCCCCTGGGGACATCCTTGGGGTGTGCCTAACTGCTGGGCAGCAGTGACTGTTAGGAAGCTAGAATTCCTTCAGCAGCTGTGGAGAACAGCTTCAGGGGGTTTTAAAGCACCAGGACAACATCATGCACATTACAGTCACACTCCCTCTCTCCCAGACTTGCTTTCACAACTGTCAACAAGCCAGATGTCTTGGGGCTGCTGCTTCTCTGCTACTGACTGCGTTCCCCTTCTGCTGCTTCCCAGGTCATAAGCTCTCCGAGCCCCTCAAGTACGCTCACATAGCCTCGGCCCTCTCTGTTCCTCGGAAGACAGTGGAGGCGTGCATAGAAGAGACCATGCGGCTTTTCTCCCGCTGCCTGCAGAGCGGGAAGAACGTGGCCCTTGTGCTGAAGGGCCTTGGCACACTTGTAATTCAAGGAGCAGCTGTGAAAATGAGGTTTTGCAGGGACTTTCTGAAGAGGCTCAATGGGACAGAGCAGCTGCTCGAAGCTCTTCTCGCGGTGAGTTCCCCATTCCTCCAGCACTACCTGTCGTCCTCTGGAAAGCACCAGTGAATGCAATGCTGTCAGCCTGCTGTGACCTATCCAGGTGCATGGAGAATCCCAGCTGAGAGTAATGTCAGCTCCCGGGACAGCCGGTCTTGAGCATCCAGAGGACTTGGCAACAAGGACGGCCCTGGGAATAGCTGTGCTGGCTCTGCCCCAAAAAATCATCCAGTCCCAGAGCTCATTTTCATGTGCACGAGGGAAAAGTCCCAGAAAAGGGCCGGTCCTGTGTGCTTTTTCCACAGAGACTTCCCTCCTGACAGAAAGCCATGGTTTAGTGCTGCTTTGTGTCAGGACCACATCTGAACCCATGTCTCCCTGGACTGTGTCTGGGACAGTAAGGCAGCGAGTTCAGCACTTTCCCCTGATGCTGGGTGACACTATTTCTGCATGTCCCTTTGGGAGCTCGGCCTGATGCCTCCATGGGACATTTTTGCCCTAGGGTGGAGTGAGGGCAAGGGAGTGATCCCTCCTCCCCTTGCCTGGGCCAGCGGGCATGTGAAGCAGCTCCGTGAAACCTCTGCTGACCTCAGTGCTCTCCCTTTGCAGCTGGAGGGCCTGAGTGTCTTTCATCTCTCCCATGGGGCAGCTGCTCAGAATATTGGATCCCCCTGGTCCTCTTGCTCTTTGGCATTTCTACCTCTGTCTCCAAGTAGGTTTGTTTTTGCAGGAATCATTGCTCGCCCCACTCTCTGGACACGAAGCAGAGGCTTAGGCAGACCAAGGCCCCTGTGCGACCAGAGCCCTCTTGCTGCTCTTGCTGTGCTGGTCTAGTTGTGTTGAGCAGCTCTTGCCAGGGCCCTGGAGTCTCGCCACCATGAAGGGCATCTTTCTGTCCAAATGTGAGCATTTGCACGCTGCTAGTGATGGCTGCAGCATGTCGCAGAGAGAGTCGTTGGAGCCCAGTGGCCTTGGCCAGGTCTCTAGTGCAGCCCCGTCCTTCAGCGTGGTCCTTCAGGTGCAGCAGGAAGGCTGAGCTGTGAAAGGAGGCTGAGCTGAGCCTCCTCTCATGGGTTAAGGCAGAGATGCAAGCCGGCTGCAGGCCAGACCTCTGCACTAGGCAGGACCTGGTCTCCTGACTGCATCTCTCGATTCTCAGCCTTGCAAAAAGCCTGGAAGTCTTCTCACCCTTTCTCCTCCATTTCCTGTAAGCTGCTCTGCTGCACAACTGAGGGGCTGCGGAGAGGCACAGAGAAATTCCGTGTTTCAGAGGCAGCTGCTTCTCTGAGCAGTGGGAAAGTGTGCTGCCCTTGTGCGCCCTGAGACAACTGTCTTGGCATCATCTCTCGTGTGTCTCTCCCCTTTGCAGATGCCAGAGATGAGGGATTCAGTCCTCTCAGGCTCCGAAACTGCTGCTTTGCAGACCCGTTCTGGTCGTGTCATTGTCTTTCCTGAGTGAGTACATTCACTTCTTAGCCCCGGCTGGCGAAGCCAGCAGCTTCTCGGGACTCGTCTGGTAGCCCTGTGTTGCCAGTGCTTGTGAAAGCTGCTCAGGAAGTCATTGGAGAGGAATACTTTCCAGTGTGGATCAAAGTGCAGGTTCCTGCTGGTCACTGGCTCAGGATGTTTTCTTGTCTTCTGTGAGACATGCATGAATCAAATGTGTGCTGAACATGTTGTCTTGAGTCAAATGTCTTCTGTGGGGAGGCCTGTCTAGGGCAAAGCGAAGCCTGTGCGCAGTGGGGTTGTGGAGAGCTTTGTGCTGGCTCCCATCCTGCTCAGTGTTTTGTCCCATTAGTTGTCTGGGAGATGGTGGTTCCTTTTTGCAGAGGCACGGAGATGAGATTTGGAGAGCCTGCAGGTGATACGGTGGGTGAGAGGGGCATTAGAACTGGTGCTGCCAAGCACCCCTTCTCACAGGAAGGCTAGGGAAGCTCTGCAAGAGGCAGAGAAGGAAGCTCCTGCCCCTGCAGATGCTGGAGGTCTTCAGCATGTCTCTCAGCTTGCTGATACACTCCTCCAGCATCTGGCATGTTCTGCCTATTGTGCTTTGGACAAAGAGGGGCTTCTTGGGAGCTCCCTAATGCCCCTGTGTCCCCATTATGGACACAAGGTGCAAAGGAAGTGTGGTGCCCTCCCTTTAGACTGGCAGCTTTTTCCTCTTTCCAGGTACAATGCTGACAGTCCATCTAGAAAGCCCCCTGTGGCACCTGCAAAGCCCCCGCAGGAAGAGGAGAAGGCAAAAGAGGACACCAGGGCCAAGAAAGGTAATGGGAACGCTGGATCCTGGCAGGGGTTTGTGCCTTCTGCTTCCGTCCTCTTTGGCCAGGCAGTGGAGGCAAGGCGACAGTGCCATGGCTCAGGTAGCATCAGGCACCGGAGGTGACGCTGCGTTCCCAGTCCGGGACATCTGGAGTGATTCCTGAGGGAACACGACCTCCCGGCAGCCCAACACTCCCAGCTGCAGCTGATGCCTCCCAGATAAACTTTCCCCCTTTGCCACGGCACTCAGTGCTCTGGGGTGCACTGCAAAGTGTTCTTGCGCTGGAGGTGTTGGTGCAGAAGGGAGGCAAAAGTTAGCACTGTCCTTGTGCAATGTGAATCCTAAATTGTGCCGGGAGCTGCAGGTCACAGAGAGGCTGAGCTATTTCATGGGACCAGTGAGTTGTCATTGAATGAGAAAAGCCCCTGAGAGTAGGTTGGGAAAAACAAGGCAGAGAGAAGCCAGTGTGCGGAAGGGCCAAAGACCACCCAGGAAAGAAGGCCTAGAAGGAGTCATCTTGAGGCCTCACACTGTTATCACAGGCTGGAGCACATCTGAAGAGCCTTCCCATTCCAAAGGCCTCCTCAATGCTGTCCTGAAGTGTTTTCTTCTCTCCTGCTTACAGGAAATCTTCCCGCCAAGCACCTCCCCCTCAGAGCGAGGCATCCTCCTGCCAAAATAACAGCTCCCACGAAGCAGAAGGGGAAAGGGAAGAAAGCAGAGGACAAAGCGCCTGCTGGCAGGTGAGAGCCATGGAGGAGTGGGTGAGGGTGAGCCTGTAGCCTAGTGCATGTCTGGGGGAGATGTTTCCTCTGCACACAAGGTTCACAGCAGCTCTGAATGTCCTTTATCACATGCCCCGGGGACTCCTGAGCCCTCGATGGCGAGAATGCCTTGACAGCCCTGACCACTTTCTCCTTCTTTGACCCTGCGTCTCCAGGAACAATCTGTTCTCCATGCCTAAGCACAGGGCACTGGGGACCACCAGGCCATTTGTAATACATTTGGCAGGATGGGGTAAGGGTGTCTCTTGGAGCCTGTCTTGGTAGAGAAGGCTGCTCCTCTCCGGGCTGCATCCAGAGCGAGCCCGTGTCTGGGCACGCAGAGCGTTCCCGAGGGCACATCCTGCAGCCCCGGGCATTTCAGCTGGGGGTGGTCTCTGTCCCTGTGGGTGTGAACACAGTCAGCGGAACCCATCTCCTTCTCTGGCAGAAGGGCCTTGTGCCGCAGAGGCAGGTGCCCAGCCAGTGAGTGCAGGACAGAGACCCAAGTGCCCCTGTGCTCCCAGCACCTGCCCACAAGGTGTCTTTTCAGGGGGCTCCCGGCCATCGCAGGCAGCTGCTCCAGGAAGGTGGTGCAAGGCAGGACAAAGGGCAGTGCTGAAGCCATGCCCCCACCGGAGAAACTGGTGAAGAAAATCCAGAGGTGGCCAGGAGAGGTGCGTGCTACAGCCTGAGGTCCTGCTTGTGCCACGGGGACGTGTGGAAAAGCGCAGTCCTATGGGCAGTGGGTAGGAGAGATCCCTGCCTGCGTGTTCACTTGGCCAGTGACCAACCACATCTGGGCCTTGCTTGAAAAGGTGCAGGTCACCCGCTAGTTCTGGAGGGCATTTGTCCCTCCGGCATTCTCAGGAAGCACCTCAGAAGCCCCTCTTTGGCCCTTTTTCCTGTGGGAAGGTACCTGCTGGGCCTTTCAGGGAGAGGGCATGGGCAGTTTCCCTTTAGTTCTGTGATTATTGAGCTCATTGGTGAGATCCAAACTGGGATTTTGAGACCTGCCCCTATGAGCTTCGGGGCGTAAGAGCGCTGCCGGGAAGGCTCAAGCCAAGCGGCAGGAGAGAGGATGAGAAATGCCCTTTGCGCCCTGGGAAAGCACAGATGCCAGCAGTCCTCTTTGCCGTTTCTTTTCTGTGGCCCTCCAGGTGGAATATCACTTCCAGATAATGGGCGAGGGCGTTCTTGTCTTTCCTCCCATCTGAAGCCCTGTGAAGATTTCCCCTTCTGGAGTCCTTGGCTGGAGACCCAAGCAGGCAACAGAAGAGAGAAGAGTGCTTTGGGAGAACTCCCCTGGAGAAAGGCTGGCATTTCCTCCAGAGCTTTTTTCCAGAAGCATCTGTAAGAGGCAAGGACCCATCAGGAAGGGGGCTTCTGCTTCCATTGACAAGCAGTTAGTCTTCTCCAAATTTCCTTTTTTTTTGGGGGGGGGGGGTTATTTATTTCTTAATAAAACTTTTCCTGAACATTGCACAGAGATTTGACTTTTGCGTTTTCTGTCCCCTCACGACCAGCTCATGGCACCAATGCCTCCATCCATCCTCCCCACTTCCCTCACCCAAGCCTACTCCCCCATCTGGCTGCCCAGCCCTGCCCAGCCAGCTCCAGCTCCCTGTCCCTGCACAGAGGGAGAAGCCCTGCTCCTGCCGCCCCACAGCAGCTCTTGCTGCTGCTGAACCCTGCTCTCCCAGCTGGAGCTCAGCTGCGTCTACCACCCACTGCGTCCCGCTGCGTCTCCAGTCTCAGCCTCTCTCCAGCCAACAACTCAGGCCAAGGATCAAGCACAGGCTGGGTGGTGAGCGCTGTCCTCTCCACCCACGTTGTGCTCAGGGCAAATGAAGCACTGTCCCGGCTACAGGGGTCTCTGGCAGAGCCGCCTGCACAGCAAGCATAGCTCTGAAGTGCTCCCACATCCCTGCACGGTCACGGCAGCAGGGACTCAGCTGGCCCCTTTGGCTGCCCCATGGCACTGCTCCCTCCCTTCTCCCCATTCAGGAAGCAGAGGTACAGACATGACCACCCAGCACGGGCACACGCTGGTCCCTCTCCTGTCCTTCCTACCAGGGATGGGCATGGCACAGCACAGCTCAGCTCAGCTTCAGCAAGACACACATGCATCCTCCGTGCTGCTCTCCTGGTCCCCTGCCCATCCCATTTGGTCCAGAGGGACATCTCCCAGGAGCGTGCATGTGCTAGCCTCCAGCAGATGTGCTGTCCCAGAGCCACCTGGCCAGGGCTGGACCTCTGGAGAAGTGGGGAGGGGAATTTTGCCTTTTCCCTCTGGGTTTCCCACGTCAGTTCCTGGGAGTGGAAAAGAGCATTCCCTGCGAGCAGGGGAGGTGCAGGGAGTTTACCGCTCATGAAAGAGCAGGGAGGTGTATGGAGGTGGCATCACATGAAGGGGCTGGTGAAGACGGGGCCATGAGATGCTTTGGGAACACTCTTGGGTTCCATTTGTGTCTGCTGAAGATTGCCTTTCTGCTCTTCTTTGCGGAGGACAGAGGGCAGAATGGATAGTATTCACTAAACCCTGATTTACTCTCTTTTAGCCCTAGCAAAGGGTGTGCCTTCTGCTTGGTGCTGATCCTAAACACTTCTGATTCCTCTCCCCATTCCCTCCCGGTGAGCCTCCCCATCCCCCCACCCCCAGCAAGACCTACCTCTGCACACACACACAGGGGTGAAGGGGAAGGTCAGTGGCACCAGCCCAGCAGCCGTGACCCCCCTGCTCACAGCAGCCCTGCCTCAGGACACAGGTCCTTCCCTGGGCCCTGGGCCTTCCCCAGCCTCCGTCAGACCCCTGAGGTTCCCACTGCTTTGTCTGGGATCCTTCCTGGGGACTGTGAGCAAAAGCCAGGGTGCCGAGCAGCACAGTCCCCCAGGCACCCCACCACGGGGGCACCATCCCTGGGTGGGCTCCAACCAACAACCTTTCTGTTAACAGCCGAACGTGCTGCGTGCTGTGCCACAGAAACCCCCCACCTGGGGTTGTGCCGGGGGCTCCAGTGTCAGCACTGTCCTGGTGGTGTGGGCATGGGAACATCCCTGAGCCCAGCCCCATGCCCAGCCCCAGGCAGGGGGATGCTGCCCTTTGCCTATGGCCGGGTGCTGGTTGGCAGTGTGGTGCAGGGGGAGGCCTGGAGCCTGGCTGAGGGGCTCTGGGCAGCTCCCTGCCCAGCACCAGCTCTGCCTGCTCCCATGGTCCTTCCACCACACAGTCCAGTTCATTGTGAAGGGGGTGCTCTTGGAGTACGCTTGCATTGCTCATCTCTTTGGTTAGGCATGTGCACTTTGGTGTGTGTATGCACACTGTGGGGTGTGTGTATACTACGGTGCATGTGCACACTTTTGAGTAAGTGAGTACTTTGCACGGTGTGTGCACACTCTAGTGTGTATACACATGCTGAGTTCCTTCTGCATTTTAGGTGCTGTCAACCCCCTCTTTGCCCTGAGGCTGCTCTCTCCTGCCCAGCCATGGCCTCTGAACACACGTCCTGGTGAGGCTGGGGGTGGCCAGGCACTGCGGCTGCTCTCAGTCCCGCTCTGCTGCCAGGAGCTGCCAGGCCTGTGCAGGAACTGTATAGAGGAGGCTGGGGCAGTGTGGGGCTGTGGAGAAGTGTGCAGGAGGTGGAGGAGGAGGAGAACAGCTGTTTCCTCATCACCTGCTGCTGCTGCGGTGCAGGTCCTTCCCTGAGCCATTCACTGGCCTGCGTCAGACTCCTGAGGTTACCACCGCTTTGGCATCAGATATTCCTGTGCTGGTCATTTTGCACCAAAGATTTGGGAGAGGCCGAAGGCAGCAGGCTATTGCTGAGGCCTGGTGAGTGCCTTGCCCCCAGCAGCTCAGTGTGCTCCCATGGGACAAACCCTGTCTGAAAGCGGCTTTCAGAGCTGCCCTGGGATAGCTCTTTCCCTCCTCCCCTGCCCCAGCGGAGAAGATGTGCCCAGCTCCAGAGTGATCCCCAGCCCCAGCATGCCAGAGGGAAGCTTCCCTCTCCCAACCCACCCTGCTGGTGCCAGTCCAACCTCCAAGGCTTCAGCACAGACCTCCAGGAAGCTGGAGCTGCCTTGGGCCTCAAGGCAGTCTGGTGGCAGGAGGGATAGGCATGGGCACAGCAGCAGCAGTGCCAGGAGCTAGGGGAGGAGCAGGGCAATTGGGGTGGAGACCCCTGCCCTTGGCTACATAGCTGGGACACTGCATGGCTGATGCCTCTGTGGCCAGCCAGGCTCCAGGTTTGGGGTGGATGGCAGCTTGAGGATCATAGCACTGGGATTTTAATGGACTTCCAGTGCAAGCATGGCTGTGGTGAAGGCAAGTGGGTAGAGCCAGGTACATGCAACTGCAAAGGATGGGGGTGGAAACGGCAGTGCGGAGCTGGTGGAGGCCCTCCCTCTTCTCCCTGTGAGAAAGAGAGTCCTGGAGAGATGGGAGAGGAGCACAGGGCAGGGTGAAAGAGGCAGACGGAGCCACTTGGGGTGCATCAGGGAGTTTTCCAAAGCCCCAGGCTCTGCCAGAGACCTATGAATCTCCGCCCGACACTCTCCCAGCAGCGCTTGTTCTGTCCTGCTCTACTGGCTCTTGGCCCCACACCAGCCATACTGGAGCAGAGGCTGATGAGCTGGAGGTGCCTCTGGGAAAGCTGTGCCAGCCCCAGGCAGCTGGCCCTGAGCATGGGGCAGCCCAAGCCGCTCCTCATATGTCCCATCCTGCTTGGAGGGCAGCATGCGAACCTGTGAGCAGCCTGTTCCTGCCCAGGGGGACCTTTCGCAAGGGAGGCAACTCGACAGCTGTCGCACTGCAGCAGCACCCACTGTGGCCCCTGCCTGGCCTCCTGCCTCCTTTGCTTCTGGCTCCCAGCCCCTCTCTTTGCACTGCACGGACCAGCTCTGCAGGCAGCAGCTCAATGAACTCTGCCCCTCCCCACCTTTCCCCACACCGAGGATCTAGCCCCAGACAGGCAGCAGGATGCCAGCCTCCCCTCAGCCCACCGATAGGCTCCCCCAAGCCCCTTCTCCCTCATGAGGTTGGTGGAGCTGAGCTGGCCCGGAGTGGCCAGCCAGCACCAGAGCAAGGACAGGGCAGGGCGGGGAGCACTGGGGCAGGGTGAGCAGCCCAACTTGGGGCCCAGCAGCTGGCCGGGGGAGGACGGAGGCCACTGAGGCCTGAGGATGCTGCTCTGACAGCAGCTCCATGCTGGGAGTTTTGGGGTTTCACCCTGTACAGGGAGCAGCCTGTGGTGGGGCCATGAGCAGAGCGCTACCCTGGACCCAGGCTCTGTCCTGCTCAGAGGTAGAGGTGCATGAAGGAGTGTGGGGCCGGCCATGGGCTCTGCCCCTTGCTCATCAGTAGTGCAGCTCACAAGACAGGCGGAGCCTGGCTCTGTGCTCAGGGTCTTTCCATTCATGCAATCGCAGAGGAGTTTTACTGGGAAGGGTCCTCAGGGCATTTCCAGTCCCAGAAAGCAAAGGAAAGTGCATATGTCCAGTTCCTAGGGTGCCTTTAGAAATGATCCCTTTCATCAGCATATGTGGAAATATGCGATTAGTGAGATTACATCCACAGCAAAACAGGCAGAGCAGTGGTAACACGAGTCAACGGCTGTATTCTTCTCCTGAGACTCATACCCTGCCTGAAAATTTACATTAGTTCCTCATGGGGAACACTGACATTTATATTAAAATCATTCAGTCATCTTAGCTGATGAGTGTGTGTTCTTGTTTGGCAAATGTTGAAAATGGTTCTTCACCTTTTCAGGCAGAGCTCAGGCATCTCACTGCAAGCATCCAGGGGCCCTTGGAGAGGCTCTCGTATATCTGAGGTACCTGCCCGGCCCTGGCAGCCCTCCCAGAGGACCTGCAGAAGATCAGAGACCCTTGGAGCCGCAGATGGAGGCAAGGCAGAGGGGAACAAGGCACCTCCACTGGCACTGACATCCATGACCCTGTGACTGCACCCCACCTCAGTTTCACTTTCCTTTAAAAAGGAAGAAAATTCCCCCCCCCCCCAAAAGACCAGTATATTTAAAAAAACGACAACAAAGTGAAGGACAATAAGAACACAAAGAATTTTAAAACCTGAAAAGTGTAACAAAACCCCTCTTCACCTGAGATCATTTTCTGAACTTCCTGGCTCCAGCCGCCAGGCTCCTGGTTCCTGTCAGGGAGGGAAGCGCCGGCCCCGCCCGCGCCGCCCCCGTCGCCTGGCAACGGCGCCTCCTGCTGCCCCAGCCCTCTGTGCTGCCTGTCCAATCAGCTAGCGCGGGGAGGCAGAGAGCCAATGAGTGCCTGGGAGGGGCGGGCTGTGCTGTGAGAGACATGCAGAGAATCACAGAATGGGTAAGGTTGGAAGGGAGCTCTGGAGATCATCTAGGCCAACGTGCCTGCTCAGCAGGGTCACCCAGAGCAAGTCAGACAGGGTTGCATCCAGGCGGGCCTTGAAGATCTCCAGAGAAGGAGACTCCACAACCCCTCTGGGCAACCTGTTCCAGTGCTCTGTCACTCTCACAGTGAAGACATTCCCCCTCATGTTCAGGCGGGACTTCCTGTGCTTCAATTTCTGCCCATTGCCTCTTTTTCCTGTCACATGGGAGTACTGAAAAGAGTTTGTCCCTGTCGCCTTGACACCCTCCCTTCAGGTACCTGTACACATTGATAAGATCCCCCCTCAGTCTTCTCCTCTCCAGGCTAAAGAGGCCCAGCTCTCACAGCCGTTCCTCGGAGGGCAGGTGCTCCAGTCCTCTGATCATCTTTGTAGCCCTCCGCTGGACTCTCTCCAGTAGCTCCATGTCTCTCTCGTCCTGGGGAGCCCAGAACTGGACACAGTACTCGAGATGAGGCCTCCCCAGGGCTGAGTAGAGGGGCAGGATCACCTCCCTCCACCTGCGGGCAACACTCTTCCTAATGCAGCCCTGGAGGCCATTGGCCTTCTTGGCCACAAGGGCACATTGCTGGCTCATGGTCAACTTGTTGTGCACCAGCACTCCCAGGTCTTTCTCTGCAGAGCTGCTCTCCAGCAGGTCAACCCCCTGCTTGTACTGATGCCTAGGGTTATTTTTCTGTAGGTGCAGGACTCTGCACTTGCCCTTGCTGAACCTCATGAGGTTCTTCTCTGCCCAGCTCTCCAGCCTGTCCAGGTCTCTCTGTATGGCAGCACAGCCCTCAGGTGTGTCAGCCACTCCTCCCAGCTTGGTATCATCAGCAAACTTGCTGAGGATGCACTCAGTCCCCTCATCCAGGTCATTGATGAAAAAATTGAACAGGATGGGACCCAGTACTGAGCCCTGGGGGATGCTGCTAGCCTCAGGCCTCCAACTAGACTCCACGCTGCTGATGACAACCCTCTGAGCTCTGCCTTTCAGCCAATTCTCAATCCACCAAGGAGAGCACCCAATGGCATGCCCCTGTGGGGCTGTCTGTGCTCGCCCACCCGGACCAGCCTGGCCTAGCACCTGCCACCTGCGGCTGGGCTGGAGCTCTCCATCCTTCGGTGACAGGCGTAGGGGTCCGGGTTTCTCCTGAGGGCATTGGGAGGGTTCCGGGGGCCCCAGAAAACACACCGAGGGTGCTGTAGGGGAGACCGGGCTCACCCAGTGTGTATTTTGTGGTGCGTGGAGAACTGAGTGCCTTTGCGCGGTCGGGCACAGTCATGTTGCTCATCTCCCAGCACATCTCTCTCGCCCAGTGCTGGTTTCAGGCCTCATTTGTGTCCCAGCTCTGCCAGGGCTCAGCTTGGGTTCACAGCCAGTCTGTCTGCACATGCTGTGGCCTCTCTGCAGCTCCACATCACCTCAGTGGACATGGGGATGGAGCATCCCAGTGGCGGAGTGGTTTCCTATTGCCCCTGCCTGCACACATGCCGCTGAGGGACAGAGGGATGGAGGTTGTGGTGTATTACCTGAGGAGCCATCGAGGAAGACCTTGCCCCCTGCCAAGTCCTTCCCTCTCTGGCAGCACTGAGCCCAATCTCTGCAGAAGGAAGAGAGAGCAGTATAACCATCGGAGCCCCCTGAAGTGGCCTCTGGAAAGTGTAAGCCTGGTGCTAAGGTAGAAGGAGCTCTTCCTCCCCCCCAAAAAAAGTTGAAATGTTTTTTGAAAATAATAACCATTGCAGCATTTACATTTCCATGTATTTGTTTAAATTGATGAGTATTCACATCATGTAATCGATGGTTATAGCATTTTCTTAACGTTCAAAGAGGAATATTGAGATGTAGCTTAAGAATGGGGCAGATGAGGACCCCAAGGGAAACAGACCCCGACCAGAGGGCTGGGGGCACAGGAGGCCCCTGTGGCCCAGCCAGTTCCCACTCCTGGCCCACCTGCTGGGCACAGCAGTGCAAGGAAAGTCCCTGGCACCCGGCCCCATGTGGACGGCTGCTCGTCCACTGCTGGCCCTAGTGGCCACAGACCGACCTGCCTGCTGGGGGCACAGAACCACCCGCACTTGGCTCTGGGGAGTCTCCTCAAATCCCCCCAAAGGCCTCGTGGTGCCGTCCTGTGGCTCAGGGGGCCATGGGGGCCAGGCAGGTATGGGGCAGCAAGGACCAGGCCCTGCCATAGGAACCTGCTACCTGCTCCCCACCCTCGTCCCAGATGATGTTGGAAGAGAGACCCTGCAGGGTTCAGTGAGTTCCCAGTCTACACAGAGCTCCCTGCCCGAGACCTCCCCAGCAACACTACTCAGCTCTCTCTAGAGAACATTATACACTTCTATTTTTGCTTTTGTTATTACATACATGTTGCAATACAAAGTAAGGGGGTATAGTAAAGTTTACAGCATAGTTTAATCTGTCAGACTACTGTACAATTTACACAGAAATTGTATCTATTAGAAATCTGCATGTAGTATATTACAGACTTAGGAGCCCATTGCCTTATGAGCCTTTTGCCTTATAGCCCTTTTGCACTGCATCTTGCCTCTCTTCTCCATCAGAATTTTGATTTTCTTTTCCTCTCTGGTGACCCAGTTGATGGCTGTGAACTACTGCGGGGGATGACGCCTGGCTGTGCTCTGTCCTCCTGGTGGTCCCTAAACTCAAAATCCAACACCACTTGTCTTTTGAAACTAAAGACAGTGGCACATTGGGGGTTACAACAGTTGTTTCTGACTTAAATTCCTGGGTTTGTCAAGAGAAGACTCAGCTAGGGCTGCAGGCCCATTTGATGGCAGCAAAAAGCTTGGGTCCCTGTTCGCATCTTTATGGGGAGGGTTATTCTCCCAAGAGAGAAGCCTCAGCTGCAAAGGCAGCTTGTTCTTCAGGGAAGGGGTGAATGCACCACATGTCTGTCCCAAGGCTGGTCCAAAGCTGGATTCAGAGTGAGGCAATGGAGAATGTAGGAAAGGATGGGTCTCCTTGGCAGGGCCATGAGAGAGGGCAAGATGATCTTCTCTTCTGCCCAGGCTGTGGCTGCTATGATTAAGCTGTTCTGGTGCAGGAGCTGAACATGACATTGAGCTCGCCCAGGAGCCCAGGACTTGTGCCCAGTGGCAGAGCCCAAACAAAGCCCCTCCTGCTGAGGTCTGTGGCCTCAGCTGTCTGCTTAGGTGATACTTGGGCACCGATGCCACTATTCACCATGTCCTGCTCTATCCGGGTATCTGATGTGGTCCTCTTGGCCCTCTTTGTTGCCTGAAAAAGGAAAGGAGGCATTTGCAGGTAGAGGGATGAAGCCAGCCCTCGTCCTGGGGGAGGGGCTGGCAAGTGGCATCATCGCTGCGCTGCTGAGCAGGCTCCCATCTGTCCCCAGTCCCTTTTCTAGGGGAGAGAAATGAGGGCAGAGGAGAGGCATCTCTCATCTCTGCTGAGAGTTCAGCTATAGCATCTGTCTCTTCCCTTGGCTCAAGACCAAGTTGGAAGGTTTTTTCCCTGGAGCTTTCCATTGACAGCAGTGTCTTTCCCAGGGTGAAGAGCAGCCTGGCAGGTGGCAGAAAGCTGTCCCCAGCACTGCCACTATCACCCCTGGCCAACAGATCTGGCCCAGCTCCCCGTAAGCCCATCTCCCTGCTCTCAGGATGTGGAGAGAGATGTGCCTATGTCCTGCCTGCCTGCTCCCGACATGGCAGTGATTTCCCCGTGGGCATTGCCAGGGGCTGCTGCTGGTGCCAGGCACCTAGCAGCATTTGCGGGAGGGGCTGCTTGAGCACCAAAGCCAAAGATGCCACAGTGCTGTTAGGGTTCCACCTGGCCTCTTCCTCCACCTAAGACCTGGGGATCAATCACAGGTAGGGGCAAAGTTGGGGTGGGGGGTATTGTGCTGAAGGGAGCTGCTTTCTCAGCTCCCAGCCTGTTTCCTCCAGAACAGAAGTCATCCAGCCACACCTGCTGCATTCTGAGCCACCTTCTGCCTTGTGCTGTCTTTTGGTTAACAAGGTCTTCAGGAGTGCCAGCCCAGATTTTCACTAGGGAGCTCAAAGGCTCCTTCCTGAAAGACCTCCCTGTGACTGTCCAGGATTCTGCTAGCAGTGCATCCTGGATCCTTCCAGGGAAACTTGAACAGGCATTGTATCGTCCCTTCCCATCCTGTCGCACTGGCATAGACCAGCTGTCCAGGTGCTGTGGGCAGTGGAGAGAGTTTTGCGCCTCAGACACACTGACACAGGCTTCTAGACGTCAGTGCAGATCCTAGGTCAGAGCCCCATGAGGCAGACGATGTGGTGGGACCCACTGTGCCCCCCTTCAGGGCCCTTCATTCAGATACACCAGGAAAAGGGCCTTGGTCCCGTTTCCCAAGCCAGGAGTGGGGCCGAGCTGCCAGCACACTCTGCTGCCCTGTCCCAAGCCCTCACCAGCTCTGCTGTCTCCTATGCAAAAGGCAATCTACATCACTGCTTTGTGTGGAGCCTCTGTGGGGTCTCGCTGGCTGCAGTGGTAGGTTTTGTGGGCAGCACCTGCAAAGCCAGGAAGGGCAGATTGTCACAGGACATCAGCAGTGGAATGAGGGGGAGGTGCTGGGGCATCCTCAGCAGCACTGGGAGGACAGGACTGGTCCCACAGAGGACATGGGCATTCTGGACACTCAGGTCCTGCTGAGGGTGCATGTGTGTCCCCTCCTCAACTGGGAACGGCTGATCACGGTCATGCTGTGGGGTCCCAGTGTGACACCAAACAGAGCAGCCCTGGTATACTCAGTAGAATGCTGAGCTGTCTGGGTGCAGAGGAGGTTTGGGAGGAACTGGCAGGAAACCTCATCTTCCTGTATCCGCTCTAACACTCAGCTGTGCAGAGCATGAATTGCTCTTGGTCAAGTTGAGGGCACCCAGTACAAGAGGGTCCTTCTGCCCGCTGCAGCGTTCCAGCCTGACACTGGGAAGGGGTGAGCCCTCATATCAGGAAGGGCCTGGCCGCATCACCCTGAAAGAGAGCTCTTCCCCATGTGCATGGAGCACTCTGCCAGGGTGGGCTGTAGCGTTGACTCTTGCTTGCTGTCGAACAGGGAGACCACCTGCAGAACCTGGATTTTTCTCACTCTGGCATGGGCTGTGGGATCTTGGCAGCACTCTCGTAAGAGAGACCCTCCAGTCCTCTAATCCTCTTCGTGGTCGTGCACTGGACTCTCTCCAATAGTGCCATGTCTCCCTTGTACAGAGGAGCCCAGAACTGGACGCAGTATTCCAGATGCGGCCTCACCAGGGCTGAGTAGAGGGGAGCATTACCTCCTTGGACCTGCTGGCAACACTCTTCCTAATACACCCCAGAATACTGTTGGCCTTCTTGAACATAAGGGCACATTACTGGCTCATAGTCAACTTGTTGTCCACCAGGACCTGCAGGTCCTTCTCCGTTCCAGCAGGTCAGCCTCAGTCTGTACTGCTGCCTGGGGTTATTCCTGCCTAGGTGAAGGACCCTGCACTTGCCTCTGCTGAACTTCATGAGGTTCCTTTCTGCCCAACTCTCCTGCCTGTCTAGTTCTGCTGAATGGCAGCACAGCCCATTGGTGTATCAGCTGCTCCTCCCAGTCTGGTATCATCAGCACACTTGCTGAGGAGGCACTCTGTCCTTTCATCCAGGTCACTGATGACTAAGCTGAAGAAGACTGGCCCTAGTACGGAGCCCTGAGGGGACACCACTAGCTGAAGGCCTCCAACTAGACTCTGCACCGCTGATCACAACCCTCTGAACTCTGCCATTCAGTTGTGAATGCACCTCGCTGTGCACTCATCTAGCCCAGGCTTCCTAAGTTTACCTGTGAGGATGTTATGGGAGAAGATAGTGTCAAAAGCTTTGCTGAAATCAAGGGAGACAATATCTGCTGCTCTTCTATCATCTACCCAGCCAGTCGTTCCATCACAGAAGGCTGTCAGGTTGCTTAAGCGTGATTTCGCCATGGTGAATCTATGCTGACTACTCCTGATGAGATACAAGGAACCTCATAATCAGCATCCAAGACATGTGCCTGCTGCTGGTCTATCAGCTACTAAGGCAGGAGTGTCCTCACACGCCCATGCCCCAGCCATGATGCTGCTACTAGCCTATCAGAGGCTGAGACAGAAGTGATCTCATAAGCAAGAAAGGAAACTTGGTCCATGTGAGAAGCTGAAGGGTCATGAGTGTCCACACGAGCTTGGTAGATGATTGTAAGGTCACCTCTGTCTGAGCAGCCCATAGGTCTGCCCTTGGCTCATGCCTCAGGTAACTGTTTGTGTGGTCAGTTCTGTGCGAGGACCTGATCGGCCACCAAGAGGCGCAGGGCTAGGGTGTTGATTGTGAGGTCATTCAGAACATGCTGAGGTCATTTCCGTAAGGGAAGAGGAAAGAGCAGCAGCAGGCCCATTGGCTTGGTAGGTGATTACAAAATCAGTTGTATCTGGTGAGCTAGTAGGCCACCAGGAGGCTGATATTTTTGTGACATTTTAATGAGATTGTGTCTCAGAAGCTCCTTGAATGGGAGGAGGCCCTGACCTGGAGGTGACTTTGTGACTTCTGTCTCTGCAGGTGGTGGACCGGGAGCAGGAATATGGATGGGAAAGTGGTTGTGAGGTCACTTCTATAGGTGAAGCTGATGGGAGCACCTGACTGCTGTCTGGGATGAGTGGTTGCGAGGTCCTGTCTGCCTGAGTAGCTGATAGGCCACCAAGAGGCATAAGATTGTCTGGGTTTGGGAAGTGAGGAGGAAGGTTGTCCATACATGTCTCCTGTCAAAACTACTGCTTTTCCTCCATGCTCAGACTTCATTCTGGCAGAGACACTCCAGGTTACTATGATCTGGAGAGTGTGGCTATCACTTTCTCTGTAACCCGAAAAGTAAAGAGAGCTTAAAAAGCAGAAGCCCTTTCTTTTTCAGGTCTTCATTGACAGCTTGCTCTTGTAAATACACTCCTGAGACCTCTCCCATGAGCCACCCAAGAACTGAAGAAAATCAGGGGGAGTGAGAAGGGTTGCTAGGGCTTTGAGTATTTTAATGACCCGTCAAGTGTATTTGGTGCTGATCCAGAGCCTCAGGTACTGAAAGGAGACTGAACAAACCTCTCAAGTAGTTAAAGTCAGTAGCAAATGCCAAAGTTTCTTGGAGCATTAGTGAGTCCCACTGAGGGCCATTACTCAGAAAGCCTCCCCAGGGGCCGATTACACCCAAAAGTTGGAGGCACTAGCTGCAAGTAGGCAAGGGAAATGTGCAGGTGGCCCCAATGTCATGCAAAGCTGGGTGAGTTTTGTCAATCAAAATGGCCAGGCACTGACACCCTGGCCCTGGGTAGGGTGATGCTTTCCCTCGCACTGTGCTCAGGCCTCTTCCTAGGGCAATGTGAGTGTGGGGGTGCGCCATACCGAGAGCAGGACAATGGTACAGCACCTCCTGGGTTTCCCGGGGACAAGGAGGCAGCAAGGCCTCAGTGCCGTAAGGAAACCACCTCTTCTCAGAGGCCTTAGTGGCAGAGACAACAGCCATAGCCAAAGGACAAAGACCTCAGTTCTGCTGGGAGCTTTCAGCCTCGGCTTTCACCCTTGGTTGTTTCCACCACAGGCTGTCCTACGCTGTCTCATACCTCCTCCTCTTTCCTTGCAGACTGTAGACACCCAACCTGCTTCCTCACCTCACTACCACTGCAGGATCTCTCTGCCTTTACTGATGTCTCCCTGCCCTCACTTGCTTTTCCTTGAAACACAAAGCCAGTAGCTGGTCACAGACTCCCTCAGGGTGACCTGTTGCACTAAAGCACTACACTTCAGGTGACATTTCTTTTCCTGAAGTCACATCTGCACGTTACAAGCTGCAGTTTGTAGTTGTTTCCCCTTCTCATGCTGTTTGCCAAAACCAAGAAAAGCTCCATCCTGTCTGAAACTACCTTTCAAGCAGTCTCTCCTGAAGAGTTTGGACCCTGCCCTCACAGCCCTCTAGCTGTATGAGTGGTCCCACCACATCTCAGTTCCATGAATCCATGCTGACTACTCCTGATCACCTTCTTTTCCTTCTAAGCATGATCATATGCTTAGAGGTGACCTGCAGGGTGAGCTACTCCATCAGCTTTCCAGGGATGGAGGTGAAGCTGACTGGCCTGTAGTTTCCTGGGTCATCCTTCTCACCCTGGCTGAAGACTGGAGTGTCAGTGGCTTTCTTCCAGGCTGCAGGCATCTCTCTGTTCTCCATAATATTTCAAGGATGATGGAGTGTGGCTTAGCAGTAACATCCACCAGCTCCCTCAGTACTGGTGGGTGCATCCAATTGGAGCCCATGGATTTGTGGATGTTAAGTTTGCCTAAATGTTCTCTAACCTGATCCTCCTCAACCAAGGGAAAGTCTTCCTTTCTCCAGACTTTCTCTCTTGTCTCCAGAGTCTGGAGGGGTGTAGTTCCCATGCTGTGTCTGCTAGAGCGGTGGTTGTGCTGGACACCCCGAGCATCTGACATGGTCCTGCTCATCTATTTTCTGTCACTAAATCAAGTGTCTGCCCTGAATTACATTAACTATCTGCAATGTAGAGATGTGCACGAGTCTCAGCTTCCTAGAGAGCAGAGCTCTAGTCATAGTAGGCATCCAGTGTCATTTCGGGGAGCCAAGAAAATTCCTCACCTGGCTCTCACCTCAGGCTCTAGAAGGACACGGGGCTCACAGCTTATCCTTCAGAGTAGGTAGACACTGTCACGTATCTTGGATCACTGCTGTCTCTTCATATTTCACAAGGTGCTTTTGTCTGAACAGTTGATTCCCACCCTCCATCTCCATTGATAATAATAAGAGTGTAGACAGGGAGCTTGCATGCAGACATCTGTGTTGTTCACAGTTCAGTGTGGGCAATGAGAATGCCACCACCTGTGTTTTGTGGAGTCCAAAGGAGGGATCTGAATCCCATTCCAGACCAGGGACTTCTAAAGGGCATATGATGCCTGGATTGATTCATCTGAACTGTACCTGAGCCATGGGGAAACAAACTCCCTTCTTGTCCCTCTTGGGGTGTCCTGAGCTGAGAATAGAGTCTTCCAGAGTGGGACATTTCCACCTCTCTTAGAAAACCATCCCCTGATGTGACAAATTACAATGCTGGAATCGGTGTCTCTTCAGTCTCTCCTAGGGAGAGACTAGAGATGATTGTTTCAGTCTGCTTCAGTGAACATTTCCCAGGAGGAGGGAGTACGAAGGACAGATAAAGTCACACCTTCAGCTGGGCAACTATTCCCAAGCAGGGCCAGGCTCCTGAGATGGAGGGATGAGCTCATGGCAATGTGGCAGCACTGCTGAGAAGCAACTCTGCCCAGGAGCAGCTCCTCTGCATACAGCAGCAGGGCTGCAGGTGTGCACTTGCCAGGTGCCCAGAGGAGACAAGCAAGGTGAGCAAGATGAGTGAGACAGAAGGAAGTTAAAGGCAATCAGGAGTGGGAGGACAGCTGAGAGCTCACTGGGAGATAAATCTTTGCCGCCCTTAACACAGTAAGTCTGTGGCTGCAGGGCAGTGCAGGTGAGGTACCGTGAGGCTTTCTCTGAAGCTAGCACATTCCATGGCCTATAGGATCTTTCACAATGGGTATCCCCATTTTTCTGGTGTGGAGCAGCTGGTGCCTCAGAGCAGGGATTCCTAGGGACCCTGTCAGAGGGACAGGGCATCCTGCTTCCTTCTTCCAGGGATGCTGCAGGGCTGTGAAGCCAGGGAGTGCACTCAGGTCTGCCCAGGGCTGTAATTCAGAGCAGTGTTTCTGCACGACAGGGTGCAGTGCGCCCAGGGCAGTGACTCTGCCACCTGCGAGGGTCAGCACTCAGCGTGCCCAGGGAACTCCCCACAGTGCTGTGGGGAGGAGCTCTGGGTGGGAGGATCACACCCCTGCAGGACAGGTTATTCTGCTGTGGAGGGGATGCTGCCTGGGTCAGGGCTGCTCACAGCTCCAGCTCACCCTGCGAACATTCTGGAGGGGGGTTTCCAAAAGGAAGGTCAAGGCAGGGCATACTTGAAAGGGAAGGGACATCCATGAGTCTCTGCCTTCAGTCGTATTGTCTGTGGGTGGGATGAAATGTTGCTGGATCTGTCAGATTTAGACAGGCAACTGAGGCTCCAAAACTTGACAGTGAGCGAGCTGCAATTCTGGAGGGAACTCAGCAAATCTCTTCATCCACCCCACAGCCTACAGACAGAACGAGCATCACCTTTCCAGCCTCATCAGGGTATATCTCACCTGCTCCTTAGCCCCTGTGTCACTGAGATGCCCCTGGGCAGTTGCCTGCCCCTGGGAGGTGTCTGCAGGGCAAGGTTGAGCGCCCCATGAGGGGAATGGGGTTTGTGAGCAGTGACAGGAGAGAGACGTCCCTCCCTGCAGGGATAGCTCCAGGCAGCAGTCATGGTCAAAGTGTGGGAGGAAACTGCAGACTTCAACATCTCCTCTTCTCACCCATCAGCTCACCAAATCACAGAATGGGTAAGGTGGGAAGGGACCTCTGGAGATCATCTAGTCCAACCTCCCTGCTCAAGCAGGGTCACCTACAGCATATTAGACAGGATTGCATCCAGGCGGGTTTTAAGTATCTCCAGAAAAGGAGACTCCACAAACACAACCCCTCTGGGCAACCTTTTCCAGCTCTCTGCCCTCAAGCCTGTAGGATCCATGGCATGAGGTTTTTCCTTGGCTGATGGACACCCAGGAGAGAAGAAAACCCTGAGTGTTCCCCTGAGTCTCCATGTTCCTGCCTCCCTCAGAAGAAATGCCACGATACTGCCCTGTATTTCCCTACCTGTCTATGCTGTTCTTGTCCTTCCACTTGGACTCCCTGGGCAGGAGTGTTTGAGATGCAATTCAGACACTGACCCTGCAGGTCCTGCCATAGAGATGCATATTTGAGAAAGGTAATCAAGTCCCCCTCCAGCTTCTGGGGCTCTGGGCAGTGCTGGGGCGGGGGGAGGAGCAGGGGAGAGGGGCTAGCAATGAGCCAATTCTCTCTTCAGAACATCCCATCCTTAGGACCTTTAACCATTTGACTGTGGGATATCTGGCTGGGCTGCAAACCAAGGTGGGGACAGGTGATACATGTTTTTGGAGGGGCAGAGTACTAAGAAATAGAAAGTTTGGCCCAGAGAATTCTGTCCTAACTTGTCTATGTCTTGTCTTTTTGGACGATCCCCCATGCCTAGGGGGAGCAAATGTCCAACAGCAGCTCCTTCAACAGGTTCCTCCTCCAGGCATTTGCCAACACGCGGGAGCTGCAGCTCCTGCACTTTGCGTTCTTCTTGGGCATCTACCTGGCTGCCTTCCTGGGCAATGGCCTCATCATCACAACCATAGCCTGCAACCACCGGCTCCACACCCCTATGTACTTCTTCCTCCTCAACCTCTCCATCCTTGACCTTGGCACCATCTCCACCACTGTCCCCAAGTCCATGGCCAATTCCCTGTGGGACACCAGAGCCATTTCCTACTCAGGATGTGCTGCCCAGCTCTTTTTTCTTGTCCTTTTCATTTTTGCTGAGTATTTTCTTCTCACTGCCATGGCCTATGACCGCTATATTGCCATCTGCAGACCCTTGCACTATGGGACCCTCATGGGCAGCAGAGCTTGTGTCAAAATGGCAGCAGCTGCCTGGGCCAGTGGTTTTCTCTGTGCTGTCCTGCACACTGCTAACACATTTTCAATACCACTCTGCCAAGGCAACATCCTAGAGCAGTTCTTCTGTGAAATTGCCCAGATCCTCAAGCTCTCCTGCTCAGACACCAGCCTCAGGGAAGTCAGGCTTATTGTGGTTAGTGCCTGTTTAGTCTCTGGGTGTTTTGTTTTCACTGTGCTGTCCTATGTGGAGATCTTCACTGCTGTGCTGAGGATCCCATCTGAGCAGGGCCGACACAAAGCCTTTTCCATGTGCCTCCCTCACCTGGCTGTGGTCTCCCTCTTTGTCAGCACTATTACGTTTGCCCATCTGAAGCCGCCCTCCATCTCCTCCCCATCTCTGGATCTGGTGATGGCAGTTCTGTACTCTGTTGTGCCTCCAACAGTAAACCCGCTCTTCTACAGCATGAGGAACAAGGAGCTGCAAGATGCAGTGAGGAAGCGGATCAGGTGGGTACAATGTCGGGAGCAGTAACTGCCCTATGTGCACCTCTTCCCCATTTCCAGCGTATTTGGCATCAAAGCAATGTGTTATTCATTTTTTTATTATTTACACTCCTGCAAAAAAAAAAAAAAAAAAAAAGAAAGAAAGAAAAGTGCTATTTGTCCTCTGGAATCTCTCATTTGAATCTGACCCAGCAATTGTGCTGAAGGAGGAAGCCAGGCTTCCCCCTTCATCAGCAGGGAGGAGGGAACCTCAAAGGCATACTAGTCTGAGCTCCCTCGGATGCCCCAGTGCAACGAGTAGAGTTTCCCACTGCAGTGTCTCTTTCAGCAGTGATACCAAAGGAGCTCGGGGGGAAGAGTCAGGCTTGCGCAAGTACAGATGGGTTGACAGCATGGGTCCCATGTGCATTAGGAGAGCTCAACTCCCCTGGCCACAGTCAGAGTGTGATCTCACATGCCTCTTCTGCAAGGGTGGCAGGCAGCTATCACAGTGGGCCAGTCCCTTCCCTCTACAGGGCTGCAGTGCACAGAGCAGAAGTGGAGGAGCGTCTGGATGCAGCCTGTGGGGACAGACCCTATGCTCCGCAGGACCATTCTCCCTCTACCACAGCAAGTATTTCCTCCCTGCAGCTGTCACATGGGGGCTGCAGCTTTCCTGGAAACACGTCTGCCCAACAACAGCAGGATTTTCTCTGTTCGGAGCTGTTCTCTTCATTGCCACACTGTGCTGCTGTGCTCTAGTGTGTATATACAACCTAAGAGCTCTCCTAATGTGGTGGTGGTACGGTGATGCTTCCCCGTGCATTCCTGTGAGCACAGGCAGGACGAGGCAATGGGCACCTTTATGTCAGACCTGGGGTCCCAAATAACGTTTTGTAATAAAAGGGGCTCTCCTCCGTGCTGTGCCGTGAGTCTTGCCTTTCTTCAGAAAGGAGAGTAAAAAACACACCCAAGGGTTGCAGCACAAAAGGGCCTGCTGTCCTGCTTGTGAACTCCATGGGCCCAGCAGGATGAGCTCAGAGTCCCAGTGTGATCCACCAGGGACCGAGGGCTGGATTTGGGGCTCCTTTCGTGGTGACCAGTGCAAGCAGAGATGGTGAGTGGTCTCTGTGTTGCCTGTCTGGGGCAGCTCACAGATGCCATCCTTCTGGAAAGGAAGCTGGCCACCAGGAGAGCTCGGGGGATCTCTAGGAAGAGTGTGTGCCTCAGGGGTGGGCAGGGAGTGGAGCCTCACAAAGTGAGGGATGTTTCATGGTGGAGTCACATAAAGCCCTATACCCAGGTATGCATAGGAAAGGAGGGCTCTGCAATCCCTGCAGAAGCAGTGGGTACCTGGGACACCCAGGGAAAGGGGGCTGGAGAGTGATCCATGCACTCTCATGTAACACCACAGGCCAGAGCTAGGGCACACAAAAACACATCTGCTGCCATTGCAAACACCCTGGGATCACTCTCAGCACATCCATGAGCACAAACACGTGCTAGCAGTGTCGGTGGTGTTGAGCCATGTCTGTCTGGTTCTCCTTCCTACCCCAACCAGCACAGCCAGTGAGGAGTCAGGGGTCACCCCACGGTGCTGTAATCCCACCATCTGATAGCACTGCAGTGTAGCAGTAGTGCAAGACCCTGTGAGGAGCAGAGGGGAGGGGTGCATGAACTGCTGTGCAGGTCAGCACAGACCCACTCACCTGGGGAAAGACTCTCTGGGGAGCAGGGACATCCCAGGAGACAAGCAGGACAGAGCTCAGAGAGAGAAAATGAGTGCAAGAAACAAGTTTGAGCACCATCTCAGATCAGACCGCGCTCTGCCTGGGGCAGCAGGAGCTACCGGAGGTACTACAGGGTCAGGGCTCTGGTGCTGTCCTGGGCAGCAGGCTGGGCAGTGAAGGAGCTGCAAGCCACTCAGTGAGTAGAAAAGTACAATACCTTACCAAATGTGAAGGTTTAATGGCTCTGAAATGCATGAAGGTATGCAATAGCAGCACAGTGGGATGGTGTGAGATGCCATACCACTAATGAGAAACTGCAATGAGAGGTGTGTGCTGTTTTGCATAAATGGTAGTGTGTGGTGGATAGGAGTTAGAGAGAGACAGAGAGGTCCCAAGTGCTGATGGCCCTGGGCTGCAGTGGTGCTGTGAGCTGTGAGCACTGGGACTCTGGTGCACAGGGGACCCCTGTCCCCCTGCCTGGCCCTGAGTAGAGGGGCCCAGGAGTGTTTTGGTCACCTGTGGGGAAAAGGCCACCTCTAGGACCTGTTTGTGGCACCTGTGTCTGCAAAGGCAGCAGGAGCAGCCCCTGCAGCCCCATCCCTGGGAGCAGGTGTGAGGCTGGAGCTGGCACAGTGGCTATGTGCTGTGAGCCTGCTTGGGGAAGCAAGCCCAGAGAGAAACCACTGTCTTCCTGGCTTGGGTGCTGCTGCAGGGAGAGCATGGTGCAGACTGCTGAGGTCTCGTGGGCTGTGGTTTGTGCACTTACAGAAAAAGCTTTGATCTCTTGATGAGCCCCAGCGAGGGAATAACGGGCTGTTTCTGGGAACAGCTTTTTTTCCTGGTGTTAATTTTTCCTTCCTAAGCTGTGATTTGTATTCCCTACTTTCCCCATTGCTACTTTTTCCTTCCTCACTTTTGTCCTCCCCCTCACCCTGCCACTTACGCATCCATCCTCCACTCATTTACTGATTTCAGCCTTCCCAGTCACAGGAAAGCATGAGGACATATCACTGCTGGCAGCTCTCCTCTCCCTGCCAAGCTGCCCCAGCACAGCTCACCTCTCCCCCGCGGCAGTCACCATCAGGCCGGGAGACAAAGCCAGACACGTCTGCCCAGAGTCTGGTGCCTCTCTCGAGGAGGCAGACGATAACCCCCGCAGCCCCAGTGCTGCCCAGAGCTGGCTCTGCTTCGCAGGAGGGTTTCAGCCCTGGGTCCCGGGAGGGGCAGCTCTCCTCTGCCCTGGCAGCCAAGCCACAGCCCAGCAGTGGGGTTGTGTGAGCCCCCTCCATCCCCTAGCATGGGCAGGGCAAAGTTGGGCTCCCTGCTGGGAACAGCCAGAGCTCTGCAGCACTGCAAACAGCAGGATCTTGGCCTCGAGGAGAGGAGGGAGCCAGAGGCTGTCACCAGCACCCTCTCCCATGGCAGCACATCCCCACGCTGGGCTGGGAGCTCCTCCAGCCCTAGGGCCTGCACAGGCCCTCTGTGGGCAGTAGCACATCCTGGGGCTGGGGATATTTTGGCTCCACTCCAGACTGGAGCACTTGTGCTGGGGCCCCATGTATGGAGCTGGGAAGCAGTTGTGGGAGGGGCCTGGATCCCTAGTGTAGATGTGAGGGAATAATACCACTGCTGCTGATGGTGGCAGGGATGGAGCCACCAGCACATCCCTGAAGCAGTGGGGCGGGGCAGGGGTGACTCTGGGGGCTCTGGGGAGAGCCAGGACTCAGATTTTGCCTCTAGTCCTGAGACCAGGAGCCTTCCTGCTGACAGCCCCTGCCCCAAGGCAGCTCCTACCCTCCCAGCCCCCTGCCCATCTGTCCCCGTGGAAGATGCAGGGCTGAAACTTGAGCCCCAGGAGGAGCAGGAGTTTCCAGGGGGATGAGGGTTGTGTTTCTACTGCCCATGTGCATTACTCACCTCCATGGGGTCTTACTCTGCAAATGCCTTTCTCCTGCTCAATGGGACTTTTGTGAGGCTCAAGGGACTAAAGTGTGTCCTGCCTGGCTTTGTGTGGTGTTGGAGGGGTGCTGGAGGAGGGCTTTCTTGGGAGACTGGCAGGCTGTGTGTGGGGCCAGCAGTGCTGAGTAGCTGTGCTGATGGCTGCAGGGCAGACCTGAGTGTCCTCAGATGCAGTGCCAGTGAACGTGCGAGTGGCTGCAGGCGAGCTGGAGGGCAGGGCAGGAATTTGCAATGGTCTTGGGCTATGGGAGAAGGAGTGACTTGTCTGTCCTCGCCAGAAGGAAGGTGAAGAGGAGAGGAGAGCTGATGTGTGAGGGCCCGAAGGAGGATTTGTGTTCGGAGGACCTTCCCTCCAGGAAGGACAGCAGATTGCTGGCACCAGCTGATGGAGGGGACGGTTGTGCCCCACCAGGCACTGCCAATATTGTCAGCATCTCCTGCCTAATGCAATGTGACAACCCCCAGGCTAGAACTCTCTCCATGTTCACGGCTTCAGGATGTGTCTGCCAGCTGCTGTGGGTCCAGGCAAGGCCTGGAAGCAGCAGTTCTCCTCCCCTGTGACCCTCGTCATCCTCCCCGGGGCTTGTTTCCAGCCAGAAATCCCTCTCAGCACAGACCAGCCATCCTGTGACAGCAGGGGCGCAGGACTGTAGAGGAAGGGCCACGTGCTGTGGCAGCATGGTTTTCCATGCCCCTCAGCTGACTGTGACACCACCCGCTAATGTCCCCTCCTGACCACCCTAACAGGGGGAAAAGAGCTTAGCCACAGTGCTGACCTTTGGCAGGTGGGCTTGATCGTCATCATGGTCATTTACATGTCACGAGACCCCTGCCCTGCAGTGTGCTGCAGAGCCAGGTCATAGCATCTTCCCGCTGCCCTCTCCCCTTGTACTTGTCTAAGTCCAAGTGAAATCATGACCTTGAGTTGCGTGTCCATGTCCGTGAGAGGCTAATACCATGGATCAATTACAAACTATTGCCTGACAAATTTTAAGGGAAGGGAAACGTGTCTTTTGTCTTCTCGCTCTCCGTTGCCTGCTTTGCCTATAGCAGGAGAGCAGCATCCTGTGCAACTTTGTTCATAGCTCCCTTTCTTCAGGTCTCTGCTTTCTGCACCCTTCCAGTCCCCACCTCCTGCCCTGCATCTCTCTCCCCTCCCCCATCCCTCCACACACACACAAACACACACACACACACACACACTCTCACTTATCTATTTGCTTTGCATCTTTTTCAAGTGAGCAAACCTTGACAGAGGCAGCCCAACCAGAACAGGCCGGTGCCCAGAACAAGAGCAAGCAGAGTCAAAAACCTCCTTCTTGTGCTCAGCTTCTTCTATGCCCAGCTGTCACTTGGCATATGCAGGCTTCAGGTGAAGTTGTACGAGGTGTGAAATACAGGAATGCCACCAGAGGAGAAAGTGTCACTCGTGCACTTTGAGGCATACTCATGACACACGAGCTATTGCAGTGTGACAAGCAGGGAAGGGCTAAAGGGAAGCAAGATCACCATGATTAGAGTTGGGGCGTCAAGGGGCATGAAAGCAATGTGCATTGAATGTGAATGCTGGAGGCAGAGGCTGGATGCCTGGAGTGGGACTGGAGTGCTTGTGTTCTGAGGGCCCCTTCAGTCTGCTCGAACCATTTCCTTACCTCAGCTGTGCTAATCTTGACAAACTACTGCCCAGGAAGCAGCTAGACGCTGTTGACAAGACAGCATGTGCTTGCCTGGGCTGATGGGAATTTTTTCCGTGTGTGGTTTCACACGCTGGGCCTGCTTTCATGTACTCTGCCAGTCGCTGACTCCTTGCCAGATCTTCCACAGGTCTTCTGACTACCCCTTAGATTCAGAGAGAACTTCCTGTGTTTCCATTTTTGCCTGTTAGTGGCTATTCACTGGCCTTGCTCCAGTAGCTCCATCTCTCTCTCATACCTGGGAACGTGGAACTGGACCCAGTACTGCTGGTGTGGCCTCAGCAGGGCTGAGCAGGGGGGGAGGATCACCTCTGTCGACCTGCTGGCAATGCTCTTCCTAAGGCAACCCAGGATACCTTTGGTCGCCTTTGGCACAGGGGCACCTTGCTGGCTCGTGGTCAGCTTGGTGTCCGCCAGGTCCTTCTCTGCGGCACTGCTTCCCAGTGGAGCCTGTAGTAGAGCATGGGGTTATTCCTCCCTAGGTGCAGGACCCTGCATTTGCTTTATTGAACTTCGTGAGGTTCCTCTCTGCCTGTTTCTCCAGCCTGTCAAGGTCCCTCTGAATAGCATCAGAGCCTGCTCAGCAAACTTGTATCATTAGCACACTTGCTGAGAGTGAGCTCTGACCCATCATCCGGGTCATCCAGGTCATGAATAAGCTGAACAAGACTGGCCCCTGTACTGACCCCAGCGGACGCTGCTGGCTTCCAGCTAGACTTTGCACTCTGCCCTCTGAGCTCTGCCACTGGGCCAGTTTTCAGTCCACCTCACTGCCTACTCCTCTTGCCCATACTTCCTCAGCTTGCCTACGAGAATGTTACGGGAGACAGTGCCAAAAGCCTTGCTGGAGTCAAGGGAGACAACATCCACTGCTCTCCCCTCATCTCCCCAGCCAGTCATTCCATCATAGGAGGCTATCAGGTTGGTAAACCATGATTTCCTCATGGTGAATCCATGCTGACTGCTGCTGGTCAATATCACCTTCTTGCTCTTCATGTGCTTGGAAATGGTGTCCTGGAAGAGCTGCTCCATCACCTTTCCAGGGATGGAGGTGAGGCTGACTGGCCTGTAGCTCCCTGGGTCCTCTTTGTTGCCCTTTCTGAAGACTGGAGTGACACTGGCTTTCTTCCAGCCCTCGGGCACCTCTCCTGATCACCTTGCCCTTTTGCAGATGCTTGAGAGTGGCCTTGCAATGACATTGGCCAGCTTCCTCAGCACTCCTGGATGGATGTCCATGTCAGGGCCTATGGACTTGTAGATGTCCAGTGTGCTGAAGTGACTGCTAACCTGATCCTCCTCCAGCAAGGGAAAGTCTTCCTTTCTCCAGACTTTCCCCGTGTTCTCCAGGGCCTAGGATTGCTGAGGGCTGGTCTGAGCAGTGAAGTTTTACTGCCGATGTGAGGAGTAAAACCTGAGGCAAAGGCAGCACTCAGGCTCTCTGCCTTTTCTGTGTCCTCTGTTGCCAGGGCCCTTGGCCCATTCAGCAACCTTTTGTCACAGATGTATTTCTAGAAGCCCTTCTTGTTGGCTTTGACATCCCTCACCCGATTAAACTCCAGATGGGCCTAGGCCCCGTCTGTGTGTCCTGGGACATTGTGACTGTTTTCCTCCCAGGCTACCTGTCCCTGCTTCCACCTTCTATGTACTCCCTGTTATGTTGGAGTTTTGCCAGGAGCTCCCTGCTCGTGCATGCAGGTCTTGTGCCCGCTTTGCTCGACTTCTTGCTCCTTGGGGTGGACCACTCCTGAGCTTGGAGGAGGAGCTCCTTGCATGTTAACCAGCTTTCTTCCACTTTCCCCTCTTCCTTTTAGGACCTATCCCATGGGATTCTCCCAAGCAGGTCCCTGAAGAAGGCAATGTTTGCTCTCCTCAAGTCCAGGGACAACTGCCTCATACTGGCCTTCAGGTACTGAGGCAGCCGTGACCTTGCTGTCAGCATAAAAGTCATGTGCGTGCTGTGGGCCTGGGAGACACTGCAGCACAAGTGACCTCAGCAGCTCAAACAGAAGCAGTGTTGCTGCTGTTTTAGCCTGTCAGCTTGTGAGGCAGAAGTGACCTTGCAAGCATAAGCAACAGCAATGTGCCTGCTGCTTGCCCATCAGGTCCTGCAGGGCAGGTCCTGCCCCAGGGGCAGTGGCAGGCTGCTCAGAGGCTGGACCTGGCACCTGGGCCAAGCAGGAGACCCATGTCTCAGGCACACAGCACTCCTCTAGAGCCAGCCGCCGGGGCCAGAGCTCATCCACGCTTTCGTCAGCATGTCTGAATGGAGTTCCTGCCCTGACAGCAGTGTGGGGAACAGCTGCTTTTCCAGCCCTCATGGGCATGCATGCTCCAGCTGTGGAAATACTTGGCTACATTTTTACAGCTTGCGGGGCTCTAGTCTCCTGGCAGCTCTAGCTTCACCCTTCCTACTCCTAAGAAATCAGAAGCAGTTAAAGCTGCTTCCTCTCCAGCAAACGCAGCTGCAGCTAGCTCCAGCCCTTGCGCTGGCAGAGCCTAAGCCCAAGCCCAGGGCAGGCACTGCCAGCAGAGGCTGTCTGAGCCACAGAGGTCCACGGCTCTGTCTCAGTGCTCCCACAGCCCAACACTGCATTTGGCAGGAGCGCTGGGTCTCCTCCCCTGCTCCCACAGGCGCCATGGAGGCTGCTGCTCCCGGGGGAAAGCTCCTGGCCCCTGGGAATGGGCTGTCTGTGCCAACCAGGCCCCAAGGAGAGGCAAGCACCTAGGGGCCCCTGGGTCCCTGGGGTGAGGCCAGGCAGGGCCTGGCAGCAGGTGCTGACAAGCATCTCTGCCCCCAGGAGGGCTGGGGCACCTCTCTGGCCTCTGTGGCCCTAGGCACAGTGGGCCATGCTGCTGCCCTTCTCACCCACCCTTACAGCCTTACAGCACTCAGAGCTGGCTGGCCCCAGTGCCACCAGCCAGGCAGACCCAGCATCGCTCCTCACCTCTGTGGCTGCTGAGAGCAGCAGCCAGCCAGGTCAGAACAGGCCAGATCCATGGCCAAGCCACTCAAGGTTGTTATGTCGGGCACCAAATCCTTCCAGCCAGCCCTGAAGACTCTATGAAAGGAGCCGTGCGCCAGCCCCAAGTGATGGCACCAGTGCCCAGCCCCCAGGAGAATAAGCATTGGCAGCTGATCTCAACTGTGCTGGGAGATGCCACATTTATTCTTTAGGTTCTTCCTCCTCTGCCTCACTGTGGAGGCTGCTTTGGGGGCTGGGAGTCGTGGCGTTGTCTTCACCCTGCATGCTGGCAAGACCTTCTTCAGGGTTTGTTTCAATGGGCTGGTCTTCACCCATAGCTGTTGATGAGCAGCTTGGAGATGTGCTGGCCCAGCTGACAGGCAGAGATTCTTCTTCTTCTTCTTCTTCTTCTTCTTCTTCTTCTTCTTCTTCTTCTTCTTCTTCTTCTTCTTCTGTCTCTGGATACTGCTCTTCACAGGGCTAAGAAGTGAGAAAGGAAGAGGCTGTGTTATGCACAGGGCGAAAGGCAGAGGCACAGTGCAGGCTTGTCCAGGCCACGTATCTTTGGATGGGCTTCTGATGGTGTGTCCATGCTCACCGCCCCTGTGTCCAAACAGGGTCGCATAAGCAGCTCCTCAGCCTGGGTGCACGGGGGCAGAGGCTGGGAGTGAACCTGTGCCTTGGCTTCAGCATTCAGGGAGAGGTTGCAAACAAACGCTGGTGCGATTTCTAGGTCCCGCACTGCAATCCTCCTCTGAGCACCCAGCAGCTATGCCTGGGATGGAAGGGAAGGCTGGTACAAGGCCAGGGTGGCTGTCTGCTGCTGCACTGTGGCTGCAGAAGCACCGACACCTTCTCTCCCTCACTCGGGCTGAGAGCCCTCCTGCTTCTCTCCTCCCCCAGGGCCTCCCACGCTTGCTCCCATTGGTAGCCACAGCCCTTCCCCTCCAAAGGAGTGCTGGGCATTTGCTTGGGGCTACAGAGAGGTGCTTGGTGTCAGGGCCGAACCCAAGTCAATCCCATGTCAGGAAAAGCCATAAGATGCTCTGTGCAAGCTGGTGGCTCGGGGACTGGGAGCCTGACCCCGTGGTGGGCCACTGCCACTCAGATGTCTCAGGTTTTCCTGGAGCTGGCACATACGTACCATGTCTAGTGTGGCCTCCCGTTCCTCAGCCAGCCTTTTTGCCTCCTCCTCTACGCAGGAGTAATAAACATTCACGACGACTTCCTTCCCCGTTCCAAAGTCGTACTTGACAACTTCCTGAATGCTGGGCATTTCTACAGGTGGCTTCTCACTAGTCGCACTTGATTTGCTACTTTGCGACAGGCTTGAGCTGCCCTCAATGGTTTCCTGACTCTCCGGTCTCTGCTCAACCTGCAAGACAATTCCACACAGGTCTGTGCCCCACTTCCAAAGCCACTCAGCTGCTGTTCTCAATGCATCCCTAAAGCAGCCAGTGACTGCAGGACCTGTGCAGTCACCAGCCCCTTTTGGTTTCGCCTGCCCTCAGGCACCCCAAACGGCAACTGCTGCCCCAGGGTAGCAACGCTGCAGCCCAAGCTGGAGAACAGTGAGAAGCCCCACAACAGGCCCCAGCCTATGTCACAGCTTGACCAGGGCTCATGGTCTTTCCCACTGGCACTTCTCCCTCAGGCTCTGATCTCTCCTGGCAGCATAAGTGAGCTGAGGGAATTGCCACTTGCAGAGTAAGAAACCTGCAGCGCTGTCCAGCTAGGGAGGGAGAGGGCAGCATGTGTGCAGTGGGTCTCTTTTTCCCTGAAGGGCAGGTTATTCCTCACATTCTCCCCTGACCCCTGTCTGCCTCGAGTCTTCCCCCCTTGTCCAGCTAAGGAGAGAAAGAGCACCACAGGTACACCAGGTATGTCTGCCCCTAAAGTGCAGGTTACTTCTCACCCTCTCCTCTGACCCCTGTCTGCTGCGAGTCTTCCCTCCGCCCCATTCAGACCTGAAGTGAATCTGAACAAGACTGAAGGATCCTTTTTTTCCTGCTGCCCCGTGATTGACATGAGCATGAACAGAAGCTCTCCAGCTTCCACCCCACACAGGCCCAGCAGTTAACTTCCCACCAGAAACAGGGCCCCATGCAGGCATCTTCTGCTGTGTCCACAGAGAAGGCAGTAGCAACAGATGTGTTGCAAAACCAGAGCACAACCAGAATCTTGGAAAGCAAGCCCCAGACAAAGGCACTCAGGGCTCAGAGGAGCGCAGAGGAAGGGCTCTTGTACAGCCACTGCCCAGGGGATGATGCTTTCCCACAATTCTGGCTGCCACAGGAAGGGCCCCAAGCAGCAGCCCCTACCAGTTCCTCGCTCTGAGGGCCTTCACTCACCTCCCACCTCGGTGGCGATCTAGCTTTAGGAGGTTGCTCCTTTCCGGCTACCACTGCCTCCCATTCCCACAGGAGCTCCTGAAGCACACTGCAAATAGACGCCGCAGGGAGGTGGTGTGAGCACAGGGGGAGTTAGGTCTCCACTCTGCGCTCCCAAGCCAGGCACCTGCTTCGGCAGCAGGAGGAAGTCCTGCAGGAGAAGCCCGTGGTTTTGACTGGCAGTGGCCACATGGATGAGACAGAGAGCACCTGAGCAAAGCTCAGGATGGCAACACGGAGCCTTTCTTTCCTTGCAGCAAGCAGAGCAGCAGAATCAACTCCAAGGACAGGCTCCAAGGCACACTGTTGTCCCCTTTCCTGCCAGTGCCATTTGCCACTGCTCACTGGTCTCAAACACTCTGTGTTTAGGAATGGAAAATGGATTCTAGCTGGGCACTCTGGGTCAAAGAAGGAGGAAGCTATCAAGGGAGTAAAGCACTCCTGCAGTATTCCTGTTCTGGGCACTCTTTTGTGCCAGCCACAAAGACAGGCTGTCATACAAAAGAGGATGTTTCTTGCAAAGTATATAAAACCAGAACAGTAATAACAGACACAGCTCTGTGCCTTGGACTTCTCCATTCTCCAGTCACCCATGTCCACACTGAAATAAATCCCCTTCTGAGCACCCAACAGCTATGCCTGGGATGGAAGGGAAGTCTGGTACAAGGCCAGGGTGGCTGTCTGCTGCTGAACTGTGGCTGCAGAAGCACCGACACCTTCTCTCCCTCACTCGGGCTGAGAGCCCTCCTGCTTCTCTCCTCCCCCAGGGCCTCCCACGCCTGCTCCCATTGGTAGCCACAGGCCTTCCCCTCCAAAGCAGTGCTGGGCATTTGCTTGGGGCTGCAGAGAGGTGCTTGGTGTCAGGGCCGAACTCAAGTCAATCCCATGTCAGGAAAAGCCATAGGATGCTCTATGCAAGCCGGTGGCTCGGGGACTGAGAGCCTGACCCCGTGGCGGGTCACTGCCACTCAGATGTCCCAGGCTTTCCCTGAAGCTACCACATACGTACTCTTTCTCTTCTCTTCCCTGCTGCTTGGCCAGCCTTTTTGCATTCTCCTCTTTGCAGGAGAAGTAATCTTTCAAAGTCACAGTCGTTCCTGCTGAGATGTGGTAAGTGATGCTTTCATTTAGCTCTCGCCATTCCACAATGTCCAGGACCTTCTTAAGGTCTTTCCTAGCTTTCCTGCTTTGCGACAGGATTGAGCTGGCCAGAATGCTTGGCAGAGTTTCTGTTCTGTGCTGAACCTGCAAGACAATTCCACAGCGGTTTGTGCCCTACTTCCAAAGCCGCTCAGCTGCTGCTCTCAATGCATCCCTAAAGCAGCCAGTGACTGCAGAACCTGTACAGCCACTGCCCATAGGATGATGCTTCTCCACAATGCAGGCAGCCACAACGAGGGCCCCAAGCAACAGCATCTACCTCCCCTGGCCTCTGAGGGCCTGCACTCACAGGACGTACTGCTGACCATCCAGATGCAGCGGCTTCCTTCCTCCTGGCTTGTGCTGCCCTCCACGTAGAGTACCCTGGGACGGCCTGAAACGCACTGCAAAAACACACCGTGGGGAGGTGGCATGAGCACAGTGCCGGTTGGGCCTGTCCCCCACGCTCACAAGATGGGTTCTCCTGCAGCCAAAGGACATGAGTTCCACTAATTGACCTCATCAGAGGTGGAGATCATGCCCTGCCAAGTCATGTAAGGCTGCACAACATGCCTGGAGCAAAGCTCAGGCTGCCCACATCAAGGCTTTCTCTCCATGCAGCAAGGAGAACAGCAGGCACAGCAACAGTGACAGGCTCCAAGACACACCGTTGCCCCCGCTCCTCCCAATTCCTTTAGCCACTGCTCAGTGCTCCCAAACACTCTGTTTTCAGGATGGAAAATGGATTCTAGTTGGGCACCCAGGCTCAAAGGAGCACAAAGGCATTGAGGGAGTCAAGCACTGCTACCTCTGCAGCTACGCTGCTCATTGTAACTCGCCTGCCCCAGGGACATGCTTGGGAAAGGCTTTGATGGCAGTAGGGGCAGAGGCTCACTCTCACTCTCACTGGAGACCTCCTGCCTCTCCCAGACTCTGCACACACACACAGTCCCCTTATCTCAGAGCCCACAACTCTGATCAGGCATTCAGGATGCTCTGGGCACACAGAGAGGTGCCTGACAGCAGGGTGTAGCCACGCTCGGCTTGTGCCAGCCCCAGAAAGAGGTTTCACGTGAAGGAAAGGGCTTCAAGGTCACTACGTGAATCTGGCACTGTGAGAACAGCCCCTGCTCCTTGGCCTTGGTGGCAGGAAGAGGGGGGCTGCCCTTCTGCTTGCAAGGCAGCATCCTTTCCAGGCCAAGAAAGAGCTCCTCTCTGTTGAGTCCCCTCTCACTGCATACTCCCTGGCCTCTGGAAACAGCTCGCGTTGTGGCCCAAAGGGCAGGCAAACACCTCCCTCTTGCAAAGGCTTCACAAGAGCATGCAGACCTCTCCTCAGCCTCACAACATATCCTTAGACTCCTAGCCCTGCTGTCGGCAGGTAGAAACAATCCTGCTTACTTTCGGCTATGGGGAATTGTGGAAAGGCCCCCATGTCTGGGAAGCAGGATTTGACTTTCCCAAGGGTCTCCACCTGGGAAGCAGTGTCAGCAGAAACAGGAAGCCCACAGGAGGCTCTCCCAACCACTTGCTCTGTGCTGTCCATCCAGCCAGAGATTACTAGTCGTTGCAGTATGGGATGAAAGGCATTCAGAGTCCCTAGGGCCATGATGTCCAAGGGAAACATGCATCTCCAAGACCAACAAGGCTACAGGCTCACCCTCACACACAGCTCCAAGCATCTCACCTGCTATGAGGCTCTTTCCGCTTGACTCTCTTCCCCATGTCTTTTTCCATTCTAGCAGGCTGCTTGTCTTGAATGGAGATGTACACGGCAGGAACATCCCCTGTAAGCAGCAGACAAGAAAACCCTGCAGAGCACCATCGAGGTGGTCATCTGTATAGCAGTGATGTGCAGCACCGCTCCAGTCAGTGACAGACCTGTGAAGCCTCAAGGGGATTCCTTTGAAGCCATGTTTCCAAGGCACTCTGAGGCCCTCCCTCACTCTGGCTCCTGTCCAGCTCTTCATTTCTAGCCTAAAACACCCTTCCCTGTGGGAGTGCTTTTCTACTGCTCTACCCTGTCCACACCAGGAACAGTGGGGCTCACAGGGATGTGCTGGTGACCTACGAGAGACTCTTTGGGGCCATAACTTCACACGAGGGAAACAGAGCCTGCGATCCTTCATTGGATCTCACGGGCTGCATTTTCTCTGATGAGGCAGTCAACCCAAAAGCACTGGTCTGGCAGTTTGAATGAAAAACTTTCAAGCAAAGGGTCAAGCTGCCTGCTTTGGACATCCGAGGAAGTCTTGGCACACATCACCGGACTTTTGTCCATCTCCTCTAGGTGGCTTTTCCCATCAGAGGAAAGTACTAGGATTCCATGAGATAGGTCCTGACTTAGGGCACTCCTTCCATTATCATTCTGCTCCAGACAGAAGCAACGATTCACAAGGATTCTCCTCAGCTTGGACTCCCTTCTTCTCCTCCTTCTCCCATGGAAAGTACTTGGCAGTGTACATTAGGGCACGAGTCCCCTGGGAAAGTTTAACTCAAAGGGACTAGCTTCACTTGGGACTGTTGGCCTGTCATGGGGTCTTACCCCCGCAGGAGGCACTGGAGACTTCCCATCACGGGTGAGCAGAACTGCATCTAGTGCCTCGTACTATCTAAGCCACTGCACTGGAGCCTTGGCTCCGCTGTCCTGCCAAGGAGGACAGAAGGAGAAGGTGCAAAACCCTGGCAGCAATCAGCTGCTCTGTTACCTTTCTCAACACCGAGACTGTCTCTTCTCTTTTCCTCTTCCCAAGGCTCTTTCACAGCTCTCACTGCGGGTTTGGTGGGGGAAGTCACCAGCTCAAGCCTGGAGATAGGGAAAAGACTCCACATTGAAGGAAGGGCACCACATTGCCATGCAGCATGTCCTTGGCAGCTTATGTTCATTAGGGACACACAGACACGTGTCAGAGCTCCTAGGAAGCCCATCCGATCCCTAAGTACAATATGCAGATTATGCCAGATCCTGGAGGACTGTTGTAGGAAATGCAGTGACCATGTGAAGACCTCCAGTGCTGGGAGGGGCGGGAGCTTCCTTCTCAGACTCTTCCAGGGTTTCCCTGGCTTTCCCATGAGAAAGATTTTGGCAGCTTTCCAAGACAAACCCTCCATGAGGCCACCAGAGGCAGTCTCCCAGCTCTTGACCACGCTTGCGTCCAGGCAGAAGAAACTAGTCTCCTTTCCTCTGCCTTTCCACCACTGTTTGAAACTCCAGCCTAGCCCTCCACACCCCCTGCAGCCTTTCCAATCCTCATGTCAGTGCCTCTGCAAACAACAGCCTCCATGAGCCAGGCCTTTAAGGGATCCATCCCCTTAGCTAGGAGGGAATCAGGACACAGCTCTGCAGAAACGGCCTCTGCCACGCCCTCCCACAGCCACACAAAGCTCAGGTTAAGCCAGAGCAAACCTGGAGTTCCCTGGGAACCAGCCAGTGGAAAGTGTTACTCCCAAATCACTTCCTGAGCAGCCTTCACCAACCCTCGCAGCACAGCACTTCCACACATGCAGTGAGAAGCTGCTTGCTGGGTCAGCTGGAGGCTAAGAAGCAAGCAAACATACTCACTTGGGAAGGACAACGCCAGGCCCAGCAAGGGCCTGAGCAGCAACCTTTCTGATGGCTGTGAGGGCTGAATTGCTTATATCTGGCACCTGCAAAGGTGAGAGACTCATGTGAGATGCTGCCAAGCAAAGGATCTCGCTGCTCACAAGGGCAGCAAACGTTTCCACTGCTCAGAGAAGAAGCTGCCTCTCAGAAACTCTGAAACAAACCTGCCTGTTTCTCACGGCTGCCCCCCAATTGGACAGAATAGCATCTGCAGGGGAATGCAGGAGAAGGGCGAATCACACTGCCGGGCTTTCGGCAAGGTCGAGAATGAAGAACCTGAGTTAGGAGAGCAGGTCTTTCCTAACGGGGAAGTCAATGGAGGGAAGCACAGGCAAAAAAAAGCATTCCCCTCCAATCTAGGAAATGGGCAGTGTTGTCCAGCTAAGGAGAGAGAGAGCACCACAGGTACACTAGGGGCAGCTACATCCGCCCGTAAAGGGCAGGGTATTCCTCACACTCTCCGCTGACCCCTGTCTGCTGCAAGTCTTCCCCTCCGCCCCATTCAGACCTGAAATGAATCTGAACAAGACTGAAGAACCTTTTTTTTCCTGCTGCCCCGTCATCGACATGAGCATGAACAGAAGCTCTCCAGCTTCCACCCCACACAGGCCCAGCAGTTAACTTCCCACCAGAAACAGGGCCCCATGCAGGCATCTTCTGCTGTGTCCACAGAGAAGGCAGCAGCAACAGATGTGCTGCAAAAGCAGAGCACAGCTGGCATCTTGGAAAGCAAGCCCTGGACTAGGTCACTCAGAGCTCAAAGGAGCGCAGGGGAAGGGCTCTGGTACAGCCACTGCCCAGGGGACGATGCTTTCCCACAATTCCGGCTGCCACAAGAAGGGCCCCAAGCAGCAGCACCTACCTTCCCTGCCCTCTGAGGGCCTGCACTCACAGCACGTGCAGCTGGCCATCTGACTTCCTCAGGCTGAAGCACACTGCAAACAGACACCGCAGGGAGGTGGCATGAGCACAGGGGGAGTTGGGCCTCCATCCTGCGCCCGCAGCATGGGCACCTCCTTCGGCAGCCAAAGGACATGGGTTCCACTCACTGCCCTCATCGGAGGTGGAGATCATGCCCTGCCAAGTCATGCAAGGCTGCACAACATGCCTGAAGGAAAGCTAGCAAAGCTCAGGCTGCCCACACCAAGGCTTTCTCTCCATGCAGCAAGGAGAACAGCAGGCACAGCAACAATGACAGGCTCCAAGACACACCGTTGCCCCCTCTCCTCCCAATTCCTTTAGCCACTGCTCCCAAACACTCTGTTTTTAGGATGGAAAATGGATTCTAGTTGGGCACCCAGGCTCAAAGCAGGAGAAAGGCATCGAGGGAGTCAAGCACTGCTACCTCTGCAGCTACGCTGCTCATTGCAACTCGCCTGCCCCAGGGACATGCTTGAGAAAGGCTTTGATGGCAGTAGGGGCAGAGGCTCTCTCTCACTCTCGCTGGAGACCTCCTGCCTCTCCCAGACTCTGCACACACACACAGTCCCCTTATCTCAGAGCCCACAACTCTGATCAGGCATTCAGGATGCTCTGGGCACACAGAGAGGTGCCTGACAGCAGGGTGTAGCCACGCTCGGCTTGTGCCAGCCCCAGAAGGAGGTTTCACGTGAAGGAAAGGGCTTCAAGGGCACTACTGTGAGAACAGCCCCTGCTCCTTGGCCTTGGTGGCAGGAAGAGGGGGGCTGCCCTTCTGCTTGCAAGGCAGCATCCTTTCCAGGCCAAGAAAGAGCTCCTCTCTGTTGAGTCCCCTCTCACTGCATACTCCCTGGCCTCTGGAAACAGCTCGCGCTGTGGCCCAAAGGGCAGGCAAACACCTCCCTCTTGCAAAGGCTTCACAAGAGCATGCAGACCTCTCCTCAGCCTCACAACATATCCTTAGACTCCAAGCCCTGCTGTCGGCAGGTAGAAACAATCCTGCTTACTTTCGGCTATGGGGAATTGTGGAAAGGCCCCCGTGTCTGGGAAGCAGAATTTGACTTTCCCAAGGGTCTCCACCTGGGAAGCAGTGTCAGCAGAAACAGGAAGCCCACAGGAGGCTCTCCCAACCACTTGCTCTGTGCTGTCCATCCAGCCAGAGATTACTAGTCGTTGCAGTATGGGATGAAAGGCATTCAGAGTCACTAGGGCCATGATGTCCAAGGGAAACATGCATCTCCAAGACCAACAAGGCTACAGGCTCACCCTCACACACAGCTCCAAGCATCTCACCTGCCATGAGGCTCCTTCCCCTTGCCTTGCTCCCCCGTGCCTTCCTCCACACTAGGAGCCGCTAGTCTGGCTGGAGGCTGCTTCTCTCGGACGAGGAGGCGCAGGGTAGGAACATCCCCTGTAAGCAGCAGACAAGAAAACCCTTCAGAACACCGCCGGGGTGGCCATCTGTATAGCAGTGATGTGCAGCACCGCTCCAGTCAGTGATAGACCTGTGAAGCCTCAAGGGGATTCCTTTGAAGCCATGTTTCCAAGGCACTCTGAGGCCCTCCCTCACTCTGGCTCCTGTCCAGCTCTTCATTTCTAGCCTAAAACACCCTTTCCTGTGGGAGTGCTTTTCTACTGCTCTACCCTGTCCACACCAGGAACAGTAGGGCTCGCAGGGATGTGCTGGTGACCTAAGAGAGACTCTTTGGGGCCCTAACTTCACACGAGGGAAACAGAGCCTGCGATACTTCGTTGGATCTCACAGGCCAGGAATCAGCTGCTCCATTACCTTTCTCAGCTTTGAGATCAGGTCTTCCCTCTTTCCCTTTCTGAGGTGGCCTTGGAGCTCTCACACACGGCTTCTCAGGGGAAGTCTCCAGCTCAAGCCTGGAGACAGAAAAAAAGGGCTCTGCTGTGATGGAAGGGCACCACATTTCCACTGCAGCCCCTCCTTTGCAAATTATGCTCACCATAGGCACACAGGCGCATGCCAGAGCTGTTAGGAACCCCACCCTTTCCCAAGTAGAATATACAGAATATGCCAGATTGTGGAGGACTGCTGTAGGAAATGCAGTAACTCAGTGCAGACCCGGCCGTTGGAAGGCGTTAGTCCCAAATCACTTCCTGAGCAGCCTTCGCCAACCCTCGCAGCACAGCACTCCCACACACGCAGTGAGAAGCTGCTTGCTGGGTCAGCTGGAGGCTAAGAAGCAAGCAAACATACTCACTTGGGAAGGACAACGCCAGGCCCAGCAACGGCCTGAGCAGCAACCTTTCTGATGGCTGTGAGGGCTGAATTGCTTATATCTGGCACCTGCAAAGGTGAGAGACTCATGTGAGATGCTGCCAAGCAAAAGATCTCGTTGCTCACAAGGGCAGCAAACGTTTCCACTGCTCAGAGAAGAAGCTGCCTCTCAGAAACTCTGAAAAAAACCTGCCTGTTTCTCATGGCTGCCCCCCAATTGGACAGAATAGCATCTGCAGGGGAATGCAGGAGAAGGACAAATCACACTGCCGGGCTTTCGGCAAGGTCGAGAATGAAGAATCTGAGTTATGAGAGCAGGTCTTTCCTAACGGGGAAGTCAATGGAGGGAAGCACAGGCAAAAAAAGCATTCCCCTCCAATCTAGGAAATGGGCAGTGTTGTCCAGCTAAGGAGAGAGAGAGCACCACAGGTACACTAGGGGCAGCTACATCCGCCCGTAAAGGGCAGGGTATTCCTCACACTCTCCGCTGACCCCTGTCTGCTGCAAGTCTTCCCCTCCGCCCCATTCAGACCTGAAATGAATCTGAACAAGACTGAAGAACCCTTTTTTTCCTGCTGCCCCGTCATCGACATGAGCATGAACAGAAGCTCTCCAGCTTCCACCCCACACAGGCCCAGCAGTTAACTTCCCACCAGAAACAGGGCCCCATGCCCTGTGCTGTGTCCACAGAGAAGGCAGCAGCAACAGATGTGCTGCAAAAGCAGAGCACAGCTGGCATCTTGGAAAGCAAGCCCTGGACTAGGTCACTCAGAGCTCAAAGGAGCGCAGGGGAAGGGCTCTGGTACAGCCACTGCCCAGGGGACGATGCTTTCCCACAATTCTGGCTGCCACAAGAAGGGCCCCAAGCAGCAGCACCTACCTTCCCTGCCCTTTGAGGGCCTGCACTCACAGCACGTGCAGCTGGCCATCTGACTTCCTCAGGCTGAAGCACACTGCAAACAGACACCACGGGGAGGTGGCATGAGCACATGAGGAGTTGAGCCTCCATCCCGCGCCCGCAGGACGGGCACCTCCTTCGGCAGCCAAAGGACATGGGTTCCACTCACTGCCCTCATCAGAGGTGGAGATCATGCCCTGCCAAGTCATGCAAGGCTGCACAACATGCCTGAAGGAAAGCTAGCAAAGCTCAGGCTGCCCACACCAAGGCTTTCTCTCCATGCAGCAAGGAGAACAGCAGGCACAGCAACAGTGACAGGCTCCAAGACACACCGTTGCCCCCGCTCCTCCCAATTCCTTTAGCCACTGCTCCCAAACACTCTGTTTTCAGGATGGAAAATGGATTCTAGTTGGGCACCCAGGCTCAAAGCAGGAGAAAGGCATCGAGGGAGTCAAGCACTGCTACCTCTGCAGCTATGCTGCATATTGCAACTCGCCTGCCCCAGGGACATGCTTGAGAAAGGCTTTGATGACAGGAGGGGCAGAGGCTCTCTCTCACTCTCGCTGGAGACCTCCTGCCTCTCCCAGTCTCTGCACATACACACACAGTCCCCTTATCTCAGAGCCCACAACTCTGATCAGGCATTCAGGATGCTCTGGGCACACAGAGAGGTGCCTGACAGCAGGTGTAGTCACGCTCGGCTTGTGCCAGCTGCAGGAGGAGGTTTCATGTGAAGGAAAGGGCTTCAAGGTCACTACGTGAATCTGGCACTGTGAGAACAGCCCCTGCTCCTTGGCCTTGGTGGCAGGAAGAGGGGGGCTGCCCTTCTGCTTGCAAGGCAGCATCCTTTCCAGGCCAAGAAAGAGCTCCTCTCTGTTGAGTCCCCTCTCACTGCATACTCCCTGGCCTCTGGAAACAGCCTACGTTGTGGCCCAAAGGGCAGACAAACACCTCCCTCTTGCAAAGGCTTCACAAGAGCATGCAGCCCTCTCCTCAGCCTCACAACATGTCCTTAGACTCCTAGCCCTGCTGTCGGCAGGTAGAAACAATCCTGCTTACTTTCGGCTATGGGGAATTGTGGAAAGGCCCCCGTGTCTGGGAAGCAGGATTTGACTTTCCCAAGGGTCTCCACCTGGGAAGCAGTGTCAGCAGAAACAGGAAGCCCACAGGAGGCTCTCCCAACCACTTGCTCTGTGCTGTCCATCCAGCCAGAGATTACTAGTCGTTGCAGTATGGGATGAAAGGCATTCAGAGTCACTAGGGCCATGATGTCCAAGGGAAACATGCATCTCCAAGACCAACAAGGCTACAGGCTCACCCTCACACACAGCTCCAAGCATCTCACCTGCCATGAGGCTCCTTCCCCTTGCCTTGCTCCCCCGTGCCTTCCTCCACACTAGGAGCCGCTAGTCTGGCTGGAGGCTGCCTCTCTCGGACGAGGAGACGCAGGGTAGGAACATCCCCTGTAAGCAGCAGACAAGAAAACCCTTCAGAACACCGCCGGGGTGGCCATCTGTATAGCAGTGATGTGCAGCACCGCTCCAGTCAGTGATAGACCTGTGAAGCCTCAAGGGGATTCCTTTGAAGCCATGTTTCCAAGGCACTCTGAGGCCCTCCCTCACTCTGGCTCCTGTCCAGCTCTTCATTTCTAGCCTAAAACACCCTTTCCTGTGGGAGTGCTTTTCTACTGCTCTACCCTGTCCACACCAGGAACAGTAGGGCTCGCAGGGATGTGCTGGTGACCTAAGAGAGACTCTTTGGGGCCCTAACTTCACACGAGGGAAACAGAGCCTGCGATACTTCGTTGGATCTCACAGGCCAGGAATCAGCTGCTCCATTACCTTTCTCAGCTTTGAGATCAGGTCTTCCCTCTTTCCCTTTCTGAGGTGGCCTTGGAGCTCTCACACACGGCTTCTCAGGGGAAGTCTCCAGCTCAAGCCTGGAGACAGAAAAAAAGGGCTCTGCTGTGATGGAAGGGCACCACATTTCCACTGCAGCCCCTCCTTTGCAAATTATGCTCACCATAGGCACACAGGCGCATGCCAGAGCTGTTAGGAACCCCACCCTTTCCCAAGTAGAATATACAGAATATGCCAGATTGTGGAGGACTGCTGTAGGAAATGCAGTAACTCAGTGCAGACCCGGCTGTTGGAAGGCGTTAGTCCCAAATCACTTCCTGAGCAGCCTTCGCCAACCCTCGCAGCACAGCACTCCCACACACGCAGTGAGAAGCTGCTTGCTGGGTCAGCTGGAGGCTAAGAAGCAAGCAAACATACTCACTTGGGAAGGACAACGCCAGGCCCAGCAAGGGCCTGAGCAGCAACCTTTCTGATGGCTGTGAGGGCTGAATTGCTTATATCTGGCACCTGCAAAGGTGAGAGACTCATGTGAGATGCTGCCAAGCAAAAGATCTCGTTGCTCACAAGGGCAGCAAACGTTTCCACTGCTCAGAGAAGAAGCTGCCTCTCAGAAACTCTGAAAAAAACCTGCCTGTTTCTCATGGCTGCCCCCCAATTGGACAGAATAGCACCTGCAGGGGAATGCAGGAGAAGGACAAATCACACTGCCGGGCTTTCGGCAAGGTCGAGAATGAAGAACCTGAGTTAGGAGAGCAGGTCTTTCCTAACGGGGAAGTCAATGGAGGGAAGCACAGGCAAAAAAAGCATTCCCCTCCAATCTAGGAAATGGGCAGTGTTGTCCAGCTAAGGAGAGAGAGAGCACCACAGGTACACTAGGGGCAGCTACATCCGCCCGTAAAGGGCAGGGTAATCCTCACACTCTCCGCTGACCCCTGTCTGCTGCAAGTCTTCCCCTCCGCCCCATTCAGACCTGAAATGAATCTGAACAAGACTGAAGAACCCTTTTTTTCCTGCTGCCCCATCATCGACATGAGCATGAACAGAAGCTCTCCAGCTTCCACCCCACACAGGCCCAGCAGTTAACTTCCCACCAGAAACAGGGCCCCATGCAGGCATCTTCTGCTGTGTCCACAGAGAAGGCAGCAGAAACAGATGTGCTGCAAAAGCAGAGCACAGCTGGCATCTTGGAAAGCAAGCCCTGGACTAGGTCACTCAGAGCTCAAAGGAGCGCAGGGGAAGGGCTCTGGTACAGCCACTGCCCAGGGGACGATGCTTTCCCACAATTCCGGCTGCCACAAGAAGGGCCCCAAGCAGCAGCACCTACCTTCCCTGCCCTCTGAGGGCCTGCACTCAAAGCACGTGCAGCTGGCCATCTGACTTCCTCAGGCTGAAGCACACTGCAAACAGACACCGCGGGGAGGTGGCATGAGCACAGGGGGAGTTGGGCCTCCATCCCGCGCTCGCAAGATGGGCACCTCCTTCGGCAGCCAAAGGACATGGGTTCCACTCACTGCCCTCATCGGAGGTGGAGATCATGCCCTGCCAAGTCATGCAAGGCTGCACAACATGCCTGAAGGAAAGCTAGCAAAGCTCAGGCTGCCCACACCAAGGCTTTCTCTCCATGCAGCAAGGAGAACAGCAGGCACAGCAACAGTGACAGGCTCCAAGACACACCGTTGCCCCCGCTCCTCCCAATTCCTTTAGCCACTGCTCCCAAACACTCTGTTTTCAGGATGGAAAATGGATTCTAGTTGGGCACCCAGGCTCAAAGCAGGAGAAAGGCATCGAGGGAGTCAAGCACTGCTACCTCTGCAGCTACGCTGCATATTGCAACTCGCCTGCCACAGGGACATGCTTGGGAAAGGCTTTGATGGCAGTAGGGGCAGAGGCTCTCTCTCACTCTCGCTGGAGACCTCCTGCCTCTCCCAGACTCTGCACACACACACAGTCCCCTTATCTCAGAGCCCACAACTCTGATCAGGCATTCAGGATGCTCTGGGCACACAGAGAGGTGCCTGACAGCAGGTGTAGTCACGCTCGGCTTGTGCCAGCTGCAGGAGGAGGTTTCATGTGAAGGAAAGGGCTTCAAGGTCACTACGTGAATCTGGCACTGTGAGAACAGCCCCTGCTCCTTGGCCTTGGTGGCAGGAAGAGGGGGGCTGCCCTTCTGCTTGCAAGGCAGCATCCTTTCCAGGCCAAGAAAGAGCTCCTCTCTGTTGAGTCCCCTCTCACTGCATACTCCCTGGCCTCTGGAAACAGCCCACGTTGTGGCCCAAAGGGCAGACAAACACCTCCCTCTTGCAAAGGCTTCACAAGAGCATGCAGACCTCTCCTCAGCCTCACAACATGTCCTTAGACTCCAAGCCCTGCTGTCGGCAGGTAGAAACAATCCTGCTTACTTTCGGCTATGGGGAATTGTGGAAAGGCCCCCATGTCTGGGAAGCAGGATTTGACTTTCCCAAGGGTCTCCATCCGGGAAGCAGTGTCAGCAGAAACAGGAAGCCAACAGGAGGCTCTCCCAACCACTTGCTCTGTGCTGTCCATCCAGCCAGAGATTACTAGTTGTTGCAGTATGGGATGAAAGGCATTCAGAGTCACTAGGGCCATGATGTCCAAGGGAAACATGCATCTCCAAGACCAACAAGGCTACAGGCTCACCCTCACAAACAGCTCCAAGCATCTCACCTGCTATGACGCTCCTTCCCCTTGCCTTGCTCCCCCGTGCCTTCCTCCACACTAGGAGCCGCTAGTCTGGCTGGAGGCTGCCTCTCTCGGACGAGGAGGCGCAGGGTAGGAACATCCCCTGTAAGCAGCAGACAAGAAAACCCTTCAGAACACCGCCGGGGTGGCCATCTGTATAGCAGTGATGTGCAGCACCGCTCCAGTCAGTGATAGACCTGTGAAGCCTCAAGGGGATTCCTTTGAAGCCATGTTTCCAAGGCACTCTGAGGCCCTCCCTCACTCTGGCTCCTGTCCAGCTCTTCATTTCTAGCCTAAAACACCCTTTCCTGTGGGAGTACTTTTCTACTGCTCTACCCTGTCCACACCAGGAACAGTGGGGCTCGCAGGGATGTGCTGGTGACCTACGAGAGACTCTTTGGGGCCCTAACTTCACACGAGGGAAACAGAGCCTGCGATACTTCGTTGGATCTCACAGGCCAGGAATCAGCTGCTCCATTACCTTTCTCAGCTTTGAGATCAGGTCTTCCCTTCTCCTCTTTTTGAGGCGGCCTCACAGCTCTCACACACGGCTTCTCGGGGGAAGTCTCCAGCTCAAGCCTGGAGACAGTAAAAAAGGCTCCGCTGTGATGGAAGGGCACCACATTTCCACTGCAGCCCCTCCTTTGCAAATTATGCTCACCATGGGCACACAGGCGCATGCCAGAGCTGTTAGGAACCCCACCCTTTCCCAAGTAGAATATACAGAATATGCCAGATTGTGGAGGACTGCTGCAGGAAATGCAGTAACTCAGCGCAGACCCGGCCGTTGGAAGGCGTTAGTCCCAAATCACTTCCTGAGCAGCCTTCGCCAACCCTCGCAGCACAGCACTCCCACACACGCAGTGAGAAGCTGCTTGCTGGGTCAGCTGGAGGCTAAGAAGCAAGCAAACATACTCACTTGGGAAGGACAATGACACAGCCTGAGCGGGTCTGGGAAGCAGCTGTTTCGGTGCCTGTGAGGACTGAATTGCTCATCTCAGGCATCTGCAAAAGTGAGAGACACATGTGAGATGCTGCCAAGCAAAGGATCTCATTGCTCACAAGGGCAGCAAACGTTTCCACTGCTCAGAGAAGAAGCTGCCTCTCAGAAACTCTGAAACAAACCTGCCTGTTTCTCACGGCTGCCCCCCAATTGGACAGAACAGCAGCTTCAGGGGAATGCAGGAGAAGGAGAAATAACACTGCCGGGGTTTTGGCAGGGGCAAGAATCAAGAGCATCGCTTGTTAGAGTAGTTCTTTCCTAACAGGGAAGTCAAGGCAGGCAAGCACAGGGGAAGGCCTTTCACTAGCCTGTCCTCCTGGTCTCTGCATTCTGTCTGCCCATTTGGGCTGCCTGCTCGTGAGCTGAGGACAAAGCATGCATGTGTAGGCTTAACCCCAAAGTCTCTCCAGAGATTCCAGTGGCTTTCTCTGCAGTGTGGAGGAATAGAGACACAGAGCCTCTCCTTTCCCTAGAAAGGGGAAAGCTCATAATAAGCCCTTTAATAAGGGCAAGTGCAGAGTCCCGCACTTAGGGAGAAATAACTCCATGCACCAGTACAGGCTGGGGGCTGCCCTACTGGAAAGCAGCTTTGCAGAGAAGGACCTGGGAGTGCTGGTGCACAACAAGTTGACCACGAGCCAGCAATGTGGCCTGGTTGCCGGGAAGGCCAATGGTATCCTTGGGTGCATTGGGAAGAATGTTGCCAGCAAGTGGTGATCCTGCCCCTGTACTCAGCCCTGGGGAGGCCTCGAGTACTGCATCTAGTTCTGGGCTCCCCAGTACAAGAGAGACATGGAGCTACTGGAGAGAGTCCAGTGTAGGGCTACAGAGATGATCAGAGGACTGGAGCTTCTGCCCTCTGAGGAACGGCTGCAAGAGCTGGGCCTCTTTAGCCTGGGGAAGAGAAGACTGAGGGGGGATCTTATCAATGTGCACAAGTACCTGAAGGGAGGGTGTCAAGGGGATGTGGACAAACTCTTTTCAGTTGCCCTGTGTGACAGGACAAGAGGCAATGGGCAAGGACTGAAACACAGGAAGTTGCGCCTGAATATGAGGAGGAATTTCTTTCCTGTGAGAGTGACAGAGCACTGGAACAGATTGCCCAGGGAGGTTGTGGAGTCTCCTTCTCTGGAGAGATTCAAAACATGCCTGGATGCAACCCTGGCTAACATGTTCTAGGTGACCCTGCTTAAGCAGGGAGGTTGGCCTAGATGATCTCCAGAGGTCTCTTCCAGCCTTACCCATTCTGTGATTCTGTGATTCCCCTGTACAGTTAGTAACAACGGGCACAAACTGAACCACAGGAAGTTCCGCCTGAATGTAAGGAGGAATTTCTTTCCTGTGAGAGTGCCAAACTTCTGGAGTATGTTCAAGGAGCAGTGGAGGGTCCTGGTCTGGGACCCACTGCAACAAAGGTTGCAGAAAAGGCCCTGGCCAAGAGAATGGACTGAAAAGATCTCACGGACTGGGACAGAAGGAAAACACAGAGCTGGCAAGTAGGGCTAGGCTACAGCCTGCTTGCATCTGCAGCTTAGCCCTTGAGGGGCTCAGCCTGCTTTCACAGCTGTGCTTCCCAACTGCACCTGAATGCCCAGGCTGAAGGACAGGCCTGCACTAGGGACCTGGGGAAGGGCAAGGGACTGCAGCAGCTTCCTTGGTGGCACACAGCAGTAACGTTCTACAGCCTCGGGTGAAACTGCTGAACTCCCTGCTCCACAATCCCAAACACAGCCAAAAGAGGCCCGGAGTCAAATGTAATCCTGACCTCAAGGGGTGCTAAATCCTGGCTTTCTGGAAGACTTCTGGAGGAAATCTAATGGGAAAAAAAAAACTACACAAGACCTGCCCTTCTCTTGGACTCTTTGCTGGGCATTCAGACACGGGATCCTGGGCTGCGTGTCTCTCTGCTTGGACCCAGGACAGCTCTTCCCAGGGTCTTCTATGTTACTGACTCTGGGCAGGGAGCTGGCACTGCTCGAGACTAGGACTGCCCACCTGTCCAGACAGATTGTGGCAGGCCACGGGAAAGACATTCACCTGGACTTTGCTAGGGTTTCCAAAGAGCAAGAAAGCTGGAGACATGGAAAACTTACCCCAAGAAGAGCTTCTACCAGCTGTTCCTGCCCATTCAGCCTTTGCAGAAGGCCTTTGTAAAATCCCATTTTCACCTTCTTGCCCTGGATGACAAGCATGCCAATGCCCTTCAAAACAAGAGCAACGTTCTTCCCACTTGCAAGGCAGCAGGAGAGAAGGTACATGGTCTCTTCTATGCAAGCCTCCACTGTTTTCCGATCAACGGAGAAGGCCGAGGCTATGCGAGCATACTTCAGGGGCTCAGCTTGCTTATGACCTAGGCAACAACAACAGAGCAACGCAGTCACCAACACAGCACTGCAGCAGGCTCAAGCAGAGTGTTGGCAACTTGAAGCTCTCCCAGCAAGACCATGCTCCAGCGCTGTTTTCTTCAGCCCTCTGGGAAAGTCCATAAAGGAGGCTGATGTCATCCCTCCCTGGCAGAAGTTCAAAACTCTCTGCAGCCTCATAGGCCAAGGGTACAGTGATGCTTCCTTCCTGGCCAAAGCAGAAAGAAAGAGTCTCAGCCATCTCTGATGACCAGGAAGCAGGATGGCAGGACAAGGAGAGGAGAGAAGGAGTCAGTTCCCAGGAGAACGCAGTGGTCACCAAAGCACACGATCCCACAGGATGATGTGAGATCTCATTAATTGTGCCTACACACTCCGGACATGTCAGGTTTGAAGAGACTTAGCTGTGCTGCATCACAGTGGGTGCAATGAAGAAGGAAAACACATGGACTGCACAACAGCCCTTAGTCTTACCAGGTCAGTCTTCATTAGAGATGAATATTAATTAATCATAATCATCACCTTAAACTTTCTGGTTGCCCCCAGGCCCTCAGAACTGCACGGTGCATCCTTCCCCTCCACCTCCCAGCCCCGCCCCCCAACCTCCCACACACACACACTAGAGTTCCCTTCTGTCGCAAGGCTCTCTGTGGCTGGCTTCCACCCACTTCTCACCAGAAGCGATTTCTAAGAGACGGCAGCAATGCTACTGTTTGCCCTTACAAGGTCTGCTGTGCCATAAACATGGAACAACAGCTCCTACCACATCAGATTAGAAGCAGCAGTCCCCGAACATCTGGCATGGAGCCCAATGTTAAGCCAAGTGCGCGCGCGAGAGAGAGTTTCCTTTGCTTCTGCGTGGTGATACCATGGTAATAAGAGAAAACAGAAGCTGGTCCCAGGACTAGCCAGGTTGTATTGTCCCTGGTCCTGCCAGGCATGGCAAAGCAGCAATTATCCACACCCCACACATGCTGCCAGGCAAAGCCAAAGTTTCAATCTGTCCTCTTACCAGGAACATAAGCCTTGTCATCAGTGAGGCCATGAAGCTCTGCAAGATTCTTTGAAAGGTGAAACATGGGTCTGCGAACAGTCAGAAGACCATTCTTTCTATCAACAACCTGCTCTGTAACAACGCTGAAGGTCCCAAGTCGAATAACCCTCACGTCCTGTGAACAGAAGCAAAGAGGAGAATTAGAAGCACCGGAGATGGACAAACAGACTGTGCACTTGTCAGAGCATGACCATAGTGCTCTGGGCCCTGCCCACTCCTGGTGTGCAAAGGGGCAAGAGGGAACCCTCTGGAAAGCTTGGGAGAAGCCTTGAAGAAGCCCTTTGGGAGAACTTTCCAGATGCTTTCCTACCCCTCCTCCTCCTCTCCTTCTCCAAAGGGCAAGTAACCATCCCTCACATCCGGAAGATCCATCAACGGGTTTCCAAGAACAGAGATAACCTCAGAAGAACGTGCCAGGCTCCCTCTTTGGCCTTTCACTCTGCCAGAGGGGCCTAGACAAGACCCAGGAAGCCTCGGACCCTTCCTCCAACTGAAACTGGACTGCAGATCTCTCATCAGGGCTGACGGGGAGGAAAAGGCTGGCAGACTCACCTTGTTCCGCACCAGCTGCTCCATAATGTAGGCTGACACACCTCCCCAGATACGCAGACTCTCTGGAAAGCAAGGGAAATACTTGTCATGCTCTGGGTTGGCTAGCTCACAGCTGTTCAGCACACACCTAACCAAGGAGATGACAAGAGCAGGCAGAATCCAAGAGACACCCCCTCCCCCAAACTAACCCCATGCCTGACAGGGACTGCAGAGCTGAGGCAGGCACTGCCTTCAGGCTAGAACCTGCCCTCTGACCCCAGCAGAGGTCTGCACCCAAACCAGAGGCCTGGAGAAGCACAGACATGCAGATCCTGCCACCCAACATCCACAGTGCACCTCCCAGCTCAAGGCCTGCTCTGCCAGGCTGGAGGTTACCAAGGCATCCAGGGGGAAGGACAACACGCAGCGGCTGGGCTGCCACACAGAAAGCCAAGCTGACCTGAGGAAAAGCTTGGGGATTGGCTGCGAGAACATGCAATCGCACAGACTGGCCACAGCCACTAGGAGCTGCAGGACACTGCAGCCATGCTCAGATGGGTCTCCTTGCCTTGCAGATGCAGCTCTTGCAGGGCAGTCCCCTCCCTGGGATTTCCACCCCACAGAGGACAGTGCTGTGCCTGTGGCAGTGTGGGAGTGCTAATTTCCCCTCTTCCGGATCCCTGCACATACAGGCTCAGCAAGGCCCCCGGAGCAGCTCCAGGCTCTGCATGGCCACTGGAGCAGCTCCACCCCTTTCCCCAGCTGACAGCAGGGGCAGGGGAGGGCCAGGACGCAGCAGCCCTGGCAGTCACATTGCCACCTGCGCCAAAAGGTACCATCAGTCAGGGCTCCTGGGGAACGCAACAGCCCGTCCAGCCACCCTCACAGCCCCAGGGCTTCCACAGCCATGGCCAGAGCCCAGGCTCTTGACAACAACCCTTGTGAAGGAGCTCCCAAAGGCCTTACCCTGGGGAGGGAGTGTTGGCACCCCTGGCCCACGCAGCATCCCGTGGCCAGCGTCCCAGAGCTCCATCCTTGTCCTCCTTGCTCTGGCTTTACCCTGCAGCAGGAAGGTGCCTTCCCAGTCGGCTCCTCTCTGCTCTCCTCCTCCTCCACACTTCAGCACAGCCCTTGTGCTGCCCTGCAGCCACCCCTCGGCGGCTCCCGCTCGCGGTCGGCGACTCCTGGCAGCAGAGCAGTGCCGAGAGCAGCCCCAGCGCCTGGGCTCCCCACGGCCTCGCTGGGATGTGTGAGGAGGGGCTGGGGTCACGCAGGAGGCGGGAGATGTTGCTGTGACACGGGATGTCCCCTGTGAGCACAGCCCATGTCACAGAGGGGCAGAGCCCCACCTCTGCCCCAGGGCCCCCACCCAGGGCTGGCCCTGCAGCATGCAAGGGCTGCACGAGGGGGTTGTGCAGCTGTCCCAGCCCCAACGCAGGCCGTGCCGCAGGGAAAACCCTGCCGGGGTTCCATATGGGCTGGGCCCTGCAGCTGCATTCACCCCAGCCATAGACCCCATGCATGGCCAACCTGGCTGTGAGGGAGGGCACTGGGGCACTGCACTGTGCCCACCTCACAGTGACACAGCGGAGGCTGCTGCTGTGGTGGTGGCAAGGAGGATCTGCCAACTCACTGCATTCCAACCCCTAGCAATGACCTGGCACGGATCAAAGTGTTGTTCTCAGCACTCGAAAAAATGGTTCCTTCCCTTGCCAGTTAGTCTGTTCATGAAACTTGCAGGGAACTACTGTTAAGCACCGTTCAACCTGGAGAGGTGTTTTTGACCTACTGCCTGCAGCAGCACCTTAGGGTCTGGGAGGGAAGGAAACTGATCTGTGAGAGGGATAAACTGCCACCCAGGAAGTCCTTGTGGGAGGACAGCCTGCAGCCCATCCACCTGGGGAGCACTCTTAGCAGATTCCCTGTCCATAGAATTTGGCAGGAGAGTCACGGATGGTGGAGAGGAGGATGCCAGGCTTTGAAAACACAGGCACACGCAGGGAACCCATCAGCAATGCTCATCCCCTTCCTGCAGCACCCCTCAATGTAGCCAGCATGGGTCTTCGCTCAGGGCAGTGGTGGGATTCAGCTGGTGGCCCCAGGCACCAAGGTCCATTGGAGATGCCCTGTGGTGTCTGTCCAGCATCTGCTTGCCAGGTCCTGCCTGCTGTAGGCACTTTTGCTGGACACCCAGGCATCTCGTGAGGCTCAGGAGGAATCCATTTAGGCCACTAAATGGAGTACCTGCCCTGAATTATGCTACATGCGCCACAATGCAGGGGTGTACATGTGTCTAAGCTTCCTAAGGAATGGAGCTCTGAGGGCTGCAGGGAACTCAGTGACTAAGGAGAAGGTTATTTCTCCCAGGCTGGGGCAGCTAGTACATTTCCTATGGCCAGGGAATCCCCCAGCTGATGCCATGGAAGAGGGGGTGTTGCTCATCATTGCCCGGTGTGAGCTTGCAGTCACTTGCACACGGCTTGGATCACCTCAGATTTCACTTAGTGTTTCCATGTGAGCAACTGATTCCTGTCCTCCATCGCCTTGGAGTAGAATGGCAGTGGAGACAAGGAGCTTGCATGCACGCATCTCTTTGGTGCACACGGCAGCTGAGGGACGAGCAATCCCAGAACACAAAGTCACTCCTTTGGCTGGGCCTTTGCTCCTGAGCTGCACCAGGCTCCTGGCTCAGAGGGAGCTCACAGTAGCCTGGCAGCACTGCACAGAGCCAGCTCTGGCCAGGAGCAGCTCCTCTGGGAGGGGAGATTTCCTCCGGGAGAAATCCACATGGCCCTTTCCGTGGGAAGTCTCTGGCTGCAGGGCAGTGCTGCTGAGGTTACCAGAGGGCTCATCGAAAACTAGCACATCGCACAGCGGATGGGATCTTTCCTGAGAGCTCTCATCCTCTGCGGTGTGCAACAGGTGGTGTTGCTTCAGGGCAGGCCTTTGCTGCCACATCGCCAGAGGGATGGGGCATCATGGCTACACCCAGCATGCTCCGGTCCCCCACAGCTAAGGCAGCACTGTGGATCGGCAAAAGCTGACTCCTGTCCTGCTTCCATGGTAGGACCCGTGAAGAGGCAGTGCCCATAGAGCTGTATGCCCCAGCTCACCAAACCCCTGTGTAGCAGACTGTTCTTGCTGCACTGCTTCTAGAGCGGCACCAGTTATTGGCCTTGTCACACAGGCTGAAGGACCGTGTGGAGCCTGAAAGCAGAGTTGTGGCTGACCCTTGCATGGTGAGGTCACAGCTGCACACACATTTAGTGACAGGGTAAACTCCAGATCTTAACATGTCAAAAAGATGCCTTCAGAAGCAGCTCTAAGAAACGGACTCGCTCACGGGTGTTGCACAGATCTCTGCTTTGAACACACAAGGAGCTATGGCACCTCTGGGAGAGGAGGAAGCCATTCCACTTTCTTCTGCACTTGGGAACTTCTCTCCTTCCACTTCAAGAGCCAAGGACACTTTGGAAAGAGCAGGTGGCATTCGCTTATGGCCAGCACCTTTCCAGAGATTTCAGCCCCGGCTTGCCTCTATGAGACAAAAGAACATCAAGCAAGGAAGCAACGAGGGAGCGTTTGGCTAGCAGATGATGAACACAGTCTTAATCACACATAAAGAGGGAAGGATAGTTTGTAGGCACAGACAGCCATCACATTCCTCCCTTTCCAAACTCCCAAGTCCCTTTTCAGGGATGGTCACTTCCCAGCTGTGCACCCGTGTGCTCCTGCATCCAAATGTAAGCAGAGGCAAGAGAGCCACAAAGGTGCTTTGCTTTGACCAAGCAGGAAGCAGCTCAGCAAAGCTTCCCGATGTCAGTATTAAGCTGGGATTGAGAATCCTATTTCTCACTTCCATGGCTAAGTTTCTATTTCTGATCTCCTGCTCCTCGGAGATGTAAATCCAAGAGACGTACCACATACCTCTCAACGCAACTAAGAGCAGACTAAACGGATGTGTCAGTTTTGTACTGGAAGTCAACTAAGCTTGTGCACTGGGGGCTTTGAAGTGTTAGCCAACAGCTAGGAGGGAAAGAACAGAAGCAGTATAGTGCACTGTGCTCAGCACGGTCCAGAAAGAAAACCAGGGACAACAGGAAAGCTCTGTGAAAGTGCCATCCATCAAAGAATGCTCCCCCTCCCTCTGGGAAAAACGACTGGCATGAGTGCATAAAAGGAAGAAGGCAAATATTTATGGTTGCAAATACTCAGTCCTAGCTACTGGAGAGAAATACTGCAAGTGTTACAGAATCACAGAATCAGGGAATGGTTGAGGTTGGAAGGCACGTCTGGAGGGCATCTAGTCTAACCCCCCCTGCTCCAGCAGGGTCACCTAAAGGACATTGCACAAGATCAGCCCCAGGCAGGTTTTGACTGTCTCCTGGGAAGGAGACTCCACAACCTCTCTGGGCAACCTGTTCCAGTGCTCTGTCACTCTCCCAGGAAGGAAGTCTTTCCTCATATTTCAGGTGGAACATGCTGTGTTTCAGTTTGTGCCTGTTGCTCCTTGTCCTATTGCTTGTCCCACCACTGAAAAGAGGTCCCTTCCAACCTCAACAATTCTGTGCTTCTATGTTTCTGTGAGCAGAAGAGTAGCCCCTGACCTGCTGGCTACTCTTCATAAGGCACCCCAGGATATCATTGGCTGCCTTTGCCACAAGGGCACCTTGCCAGCTCATGGTCATCTTGGTGTCCCCTGGGACCCCCAGGGCTCTCTCTGTGGAGCTGCTTCCCAGCAGGTCAGCCCAGGCAAGTATAGGACGCCCCCTTGCCTTCCTCAGATGCGGGGAAGCTGGGGCAGGTGGCACCTGCTTCTGGGATGTTGCTCTGTCTGAGCGGAGCTAGAGCAGCAGTCTAAGGCAAGGGCTGCCTTGGCCAGGGCCCCTCTGCGGTTCTGTGGAGACTGATGCCATGCAGGGACGGCGCCTGGCTCTGTGAGCCATGTGTCGTTACAGCTGCTGGGCTTCCCCTGCTGCCACACAAGTCAGCTGGAAGAGACTTTTCCCAAGGGCTTGTTTTAGTTCGACCTGATGCCCATATGCAGATCTGCAAGGAGTGGTAAATACTGGAAAGCTAGGTAGAGAAGTGCTCCATTCTCAGCAGGTGGCTGGGTGCCTCCGCAGCCTTTCCTCCAACCATCTCATGCCTGTTTTGCCCCTTTCTCCCTTTGCTGTTGGCCCTGTAGCAACCGCAGGCTCTGCAGGTGGGCTTCTCCCTTGTGTTCTTGAGAGCAAGCTTTTGGCCAGGCAGGGAAGCAGCCATGGGATCAGGTAGGGACAGTTAGGATTTACAGTTGCATATCCATAATTAGTGATTGCAGTAGTAAAGGCAGCAGTAGCATGGTATTTCTCTGGCTTTTATAACCATGGAGATGCCTGTCAGTTAGTTTTGTGCAAGGAACAGCAGAGTTTTGGTTAGGAAATGTGGGAGGGATCCTAAGACATCGGGACAGATGCCACTTCCTCACTGGAGGAGCTGGCGGGGTGGATCTCAAATGTGGGCCAGACAGCCCAGGAGGGGCAACTCTCCTGCCTTTGCCATGGCCAGACTGCTGGCGCTGGCTGGGGCTTCTCTGGGCCAGAGCAAGGAGGAGTGCAAGAGTAAGTTGTGCAAGCTGTCCCACTGTTGCCAAAGGGCTGGTAGAGATCTGTTGCTTTGCCAAAAAAATTGATGGTCTCACGTGAAAATCCACCATTTTTGTCAGCTAGCTATTGCTGCTGTGAGATGGTATTTAGAGGGAAAGTGGCACACAGAAGCATCTCTCTAGTCAGCCTTCTTCCTTAAGGCATTTGAGACTGCTCCACAGAAGTACACTTGTAAGATGAGGAGCAAGGTCACAATATCTTAGCAAGTATCTTAGGTGTGAATACTTGTGGTGTGGTGGTCTTTGGAGAAGGGCAGGCGAGTTCTTGGGAGCTGACTGTCAAGGGACTGAGTCCTTCCCATAGCAGATCTGTTTGGAGGAGTGCCTTGGAATGGGAGCAGCAAGGCAAAAATGCCCTGCAAGGGATGCGCAGCCTCGGTCTCTTTTCCTTCCACGTGCAGTCTCTGCAAGTTACCCACACCATCCTGCTGTAGCATGACCTGTCTCTGATGCAATGGGGAAATAAAAAAGCACCCCATGTGTAGACAAATTGTGCTAGATGTGGTGTGTTTAGGTGCTGACACTGCTGACCCTGGCAAGGTGGCAAGGTGCCGGATTTTGCCTGCACTTTCTGGGGGTGTGAGGAGCCCCATGTAGCTGTAGCTGCATTGCTCGGAGTAGCTGGAGTCAAGGCAGTGGTGGTGAGCACATCCATCCTACCACTAGCCTCCCAGCTGTTTGGCATGCATGCCCCCTCTCTTCTTGAAGCATTTTACCACCGGCTCCATTTGGGAAGGCCTAAATTCAAGAGCTGTGTCATGGCACGTACTGCTCTGGTGATGGCTCAGTGCCACATTTTCTCCTCTGGCATCACCCCCTGAATTCTCAGAGGATGATCAATAGCAAATGGCAAGTCATCATCAAGGCCAGGGCCCAGGTCTCTGTGCTCCCTGGATGACTGTCAGTACCAAGAAAGGGAAATGGCATCCTGTTGTCCTAATGTAGGTGCTCCAGGGCAAAGGCTCACAGCTCAGATTGCAGGAAAGGCAAGACCAATTTCCCCTTTTCTGATTTGTGCCTAGAGTGACAGAGTGGAGATGTCCGAGGACCTAGAGAGAGTCTTGGCAGGAGATGAAAGCTGTTTGTAGAAGACTGTTATGTTTGGAGAGATAACAGCATAATCAAGGGACTTGGGAGTGGCCCAAGTGAGCTTCTGCTCTGGGAGGTTTTGCACTTCCCAGTCTCTTGTGACTTGGCAACAGATAGGGCAGTAGCAGGTACGTCGATGCCGTTTGCACTTGTGAGGCAAATTGTGCCTCTGAACCTGGCAGGCCAACAGCATGCCCCTAGCTTTGGTGATGACGGTGAGGTCCTGTGTGTCTCAGTGCCTCATAAACAGGGAGCAGGCCCATTGCTGCTGCTTGTGCTTTTGCGGTCAGTTGTGCATCAGTATGTGATTGGCAACCAGCACGCACATTGCTGCTGTTTGTGCTTGGTTAGGTCAATTGTGCCCGAGTCCCCAACAGGCCAGGAGCAGATCTATGGCTTCATGGCTGACTGTGAGTGAGGTCACCTCAGCCTCAGTAGCTGGCAGTTCAGCTCGATCCATATTGCTGATGGTTGTGTTTTTGAAGTCACTGGGCATCAGGATCTGCTAGGCCACCAGCAGCCATATTGCTCCCTTTTGTCCTGGACAGGTGACTTTTGCTTCAAGGAAGAGCATCAAGCACCTTTCTGCTTTTGTGCTTGTGAGGTCCCTTGTGCCTCTGTGCCTCATAGGCCAGCAGCAAGCACATGGCTTCAATGCAGGCTCTGAGGTCACTTCCGTTTCAGCATGTGAGAGGCCAGTGAGGGGCATGTGGCTTCTGTTCTTGCTTGTGCGGTCACACTTGATTTACTATCTGATCGGGCAGCAGATGGCACGTGGCTTTGGTGAAGACTGTGAGGTCACCGCTTCCTGAGAACAGGATAGGCAAGCGGCAAGCAAACTCCTTTGAATGCACGTGAATACACGTTCTTAGGCTGCTTGTGCACCCGTAAATGGCAAGGACGAGGCAGACACGTCACTGCTGTTTGTCGTCATGAGGTCCCCGGTGCCTCAGTGCCTGACAGGGCAGTGCTAAGCCCCTGCCTGATGTTAGTGCTGGTGAGGTCACTTCTGCCTGAGCCCCTCCGAAGCCTGTGCCAGGCTCATGGCTGCTGTTCGTGGCTGTAAAGTCACTTGTGCGCCAGCGCCTGCTAGGCCAGTGCCAGGCCCATGGCTGCTGTTCGTGGTGGCAGAGTCACTTGTGCCGCAGTGCCTGATAGGGCAACGCTCGGACACTGGCTGCTATTTCTGGTTGTGAGGTCACTTCTGCCTGAGGCCCTGATAAGCCAGTGTCAGGCCCATGGCTGATGCTTGGGATTGGGAGGTCACTTTGGCCTCAGGGCCTTACAGGCCTGTCTGGGCCCATGGCTGAGGTTAGTGGTTGTGCGGTCACCTGTGCACAAGTGCCTGATAGGCCAGTGCTAGGCCCATGGCTGGTATTAGGGATTGTGAAGTCACTTGTGCACCAGGGCCTGATTGGCCAGTGCTGGTCACATGGCTCCTCTTTGTTGTTGTTAGGTCATTTCTGCCTCAGTTGCTGACAGGGCAATGCGAGGATCCTAGCTGCTATTAGAGCTTGTGAGGTCACTTCTCCTGAGGCCCTGATAGACCAGTGCTAGGCCCATGGCTGATGTTAGGAGCTGTGACATCACTTGTGCCTCATTGCCTTATAGGCCTGCTGCTGTTGTTGGTTGTGAGGTGACTTGCACACCAGTGGCTCAGAGGCCAGTGCTGGTGATGTGATTGATGTTTTGCTTGTGAGATCACTTCTGCCTGAGCCTTAATTGCCAGTGCTATGGGCATTGCTGCTGTCAGTGGTCGTGAGGTCACTTGTGCCTTGGTGCATGATAGGTCAGCGCCAGGCACACAGCTGTTGTTTGTGCTTCTAAGGTCACTTCTGCCTGAGGACCTGATAGGTCAGTGCTAGGCCCATGGCTGGTGTTTGTGGTGTGAGGTCATTGTGCTGCAGTGACTGACAGGCCGGTGTTAGGCCCCTGGATGTTACCTGTGGCTGTTCCTCAGTGCCTGATAGACCAGCGGTAGGTTCAGAGCTGCTGTTTCAGATGTGATGTACCTTATGCCTCAGTACCTAACAGGCTGGTGCTAGGCATGTGGCTGCTGTTTGTGACTGGGAGGTCACCTCTGCCTCAGTGTCTGATAGGACTGTGCGAGGCCCATGGCCGACGTTTCTGGTTGTGAGGTCACTTGTGCAGCAGTAACATCTCTGAGGGCGGTAGACCTTTGGCTGCCTTTTATGGCTATGCGTTCTCTTGTGCCCCAGGGCCTGACAGGGCAGCGCTGGTCATCTAGCTGTTTTGTGTGGCATTGAGATCCCTTGTGCCTTGGTTCCTGACAGGCCACTACTAGGTTCTTGGATGCTGGTTTTGGCTGTGAGGTCACTTGTGCTCCTTTGCCTGAGAGCACAGGGCTGGTCACACAGTTGAGGTTTCTGCTTGTGAGGTCACTTCTCCTGAGGCCGTTAATGGCCAGGGCTGTGGCCCTTGCTGCCTGGTTTGATTGTGAGGTCACTTGTGCCTCAGTGCCTGATAGGCCAGCACTGGTCACATGGCTGGTGTTTGTGGCTGTGAGGTCACTTGTGCACCAGTGCCTCATAGGCCACTGCTGGTCATGTGCTAGCTCTTTATAGTTGTGAAGTCACTTGTTCCTCAGTACCTAATAGACCAGTGCTGGTCACATGGCTACTGTTTGTGGTTATGATGTCAGTTCTGCCTGATGACCTGATGGGCCAGTCGTAGACCTATGTCTGCAGTTTGTGTTTATGAGGTCACTTGTGCACCAGTGCCCAATAAGACAGTGCCACGCACAGAGCTCTTGTTTCTGCTTGTGAGGTCACTTCTCCTGAGCCCTCATAGGCACATCCTGGTCACTGTGCTTGTGAGGTCAGTTCTGCCTCAGCATCTGATTTGCTGGTGCTGGGCCCATTGCTCCTCATGGTTCTTGGGAGGTCACTGGTGCCTCTGGCCTGATTGGCCAGTGGGGGTCATGTGCTTGCTGCTTGTGCTGTTAGATCGCTTCTGCCTGAGGCCCTGATTGGCCATACCGAGGCCCTTGGATGGTGTTTGCGGTGACAAGGTCACTTGTGCCTCGGTGTCTAATAGGCCAGTACTAGGCCCATGGTTGCTGCTTGTTGCTGTGAGATCATTTCTGCCTGAGGCCGTGATAAGGCCGTGCTGGTCATGGGGCTGGTGCTTGTGGCTGCGACATCGCTTCCACCAGAGGCCCATGGATACGTTTGTGTTTGTGAGGTCTCTTCTTCCTCAGTGCCTGATGGGCCATTGCTGGTCATGCGGGTGCTGTTTGTGGTTCTGAGGTCACTCTTGCCCCAATGACTGGTAGCCAGTACAGTGAGGTCCCTTGTGCCTTAGTGCGTGACAGGCCAGTGCCAGGCACACAGCTGCTGTTTGTGGTTCTGAAGTCACCTCTGCCTGAGGCCCTGACAGGCCAGTGGTGGTCATGTGACTGCTGTTTGTGGCTGTGAGGTCACTTGAGCCTCAGTGCTGGGTAGGCTGGCCCTGGTCACATGACTCATATTTGTGGGTGGGAGGTCCCTTGTGCCTCAGTGCCTGATAGGTCAGTAGCAAGCACAGGTTTTCTATGCAGATGGGAGATTACTTCTGCCTCAATGCCTGATAGGCCATGAGCCGGCACATGACTTTTAAGCTGACCTGGAGATCACGTTTTCTCAGTAGCTGATACTCCAGGCACAGGAACATTGTGCGTGTTGTCTTTCTGAGCTCGGTTCTGTCTCAGGACATTGATAATATTTTCTGTTTTCTTGTTTTCAATTGTGGGCTGTGTCGATGAGCATCAGGTGTGAGGTTTTGCTGGTGATGCTCACCAGGGAGGTACTAAAACCAGGGCAGCATGAGTCAGGGGAGCTTTGTTAGGAAATGTAAAATGGGTTCACCGCTAGTGGAAATTCTGGAAGACTGGTATAAAATAAACATACTTCAAATGTCAGTAAGGGTAGAGTAATCACCCTCCATCAGGAAGAATGGCCACTGCAGACTTGAGAAGCGGACAACCTCTGAGTATGGCCTCTGGGTGGTTCATTTGGAGGCTGGGAATTGGTGTACTAGTATATTTCGGATAACTGGGCATTTATGCATCCTGGAGGATTCAGAGATTGAAGTCAGGGAAGACGCAGGCCTGTGCAGCAAATGCTGCGAGACATGAGGAATAGCTCTGCTCCTGCTTCTCCTCCCTCTGAACCTGCTTCTGCTCAAGCTTCTAACCTATATTTGTCACTTCCCATGGCAAAATAGTATGCCACTTTGCAAGCGCCTATGACTGGAGCTGTGATTCCTAAGCCAGGTGTGGGCAGGCCAGTGACACCAGTCCAGCAGCCGCCCACACTGGTCCTTTGTGTCTATGTTTATTGGCCATGGGCTCTGGGAGATCTAATTCAAAGGGCCCAGCAAATGCCCCAGGTGCAGGAAGACCTACAGAAGGCAGCTTGACTGCTTTCTACAAGAGTAGAGGGACAGATCACTTTTGGGGAGGGGTGGATGTTCAAGTCTTGTTACAAGAGATCTTTCAGCCAGAGGATAAGGAATGAACATTGGGAGAGGGATAAGGAATTGGCAGACTGAGATGGAAACCGTCAACCTTGACCAGGAGTAGATCCACATCGAGATTCTAATACTACAAATGATTGGGTAGCATGTGAAACTGAGTGTCAAAATCCAGTCTTAGCAGTAAGAACTGCAGGACTAATGGCCATTAACTCAGGAGAGGTACTTTCATTAGCAAAAGCGTGAGGAACACCTGAGCAATTTTTGGAGTAGCTTGCGTCAAACCCCATTAAGCTCTGGAGGAATGTCTGTGGGAAATATTAATGGAAGGCTGGCAGTGAGTGCATTTGTCCTGCCAGCAGCCCCAGGAATCCAGGAGTATTTTGGAAAGCATGTTCTATGGTGGCAGGGAAAGAATCTACAGAAGGTACAATCGTTAGCAACTTTCCTATACAGTGGAAGGTCAGAAAGAGAAGGGAAAACTACAGCAGGAGGAAGCGAGTATGTTGGTCACAGCATTAAGAGGAATTCGAAAGATGCAAGGAAGGGGAATAAATGTGAGAGGATGAGGCCCAAGAGGACGAGGGACCAGAGGAGCAGGAATGGGTTTAAAACAGAAACCTTTTCCTGGGAGGCTGAGCAGGGAATGGAGCCTGGGGTTGCTGATTTGATTCCAAATGGAATTACAGTATAATGGCCTTCCCTTGTAATACCCCTGCACTGCCTGTCAGGAAATCAGAATTGGACCCCCATGGGAACACTGGCATTCTGTTGGAATGATGCTGTGGAAACCCTCCAAGAGCCAACAAGACTCAAGGACAAGGGAGAGAGGATCTTGGGAAACAGTATTGCAAAAGACAACTGGCTCCAGCTGAATTACCATGAGGAAACCACAACACTTTGAAGAACGTCAGGAACAGAGAGGACAAAAACAGCAGAATAACCCAGAGAAACCTACAAGTTCATTAGGGCTTATTAACCTATTAAAGTGCACTCCCCTAAATAAATAATGAGATGGTAATGACATGATAATGATGTTACCACCTTCTTCTCTGCTTCCTATGCTAATTAACATGGATGTTCAAGCACAAGCACAGAGCAAGAATGTGATGTGATAAAACTGTAACCAGCAGAAAAATCTGTATAAAGTACTTCCTGAAAAGTGTTTATAGATAAAGAATGAGAAAGGGAGAAGGTGTGCTAGCTTTGTGGATCTACCACCTAGCACCCATCCCTGTGCAGAAATGAAATAAACAAGTATCTCGATCCTGTGTGTCTGTTGGTTGCTTGCACATCTGGTAAAAGAACCCAGTTTGGAGACAACACTGGTACGGCCCAGCCATGCGATCATGCCTCTGGGTCCACATGCCCGTCTGTGCTCCTTTTCCCATGGAACAGTCTGGCTTGCTTGCATTGCCTATCTCCTCAAAATCTGCTCATTTTCCCATGCAGTAGGTGTGCTCTGACACTTTGTCTCTATGTACGATCTGGTCAATATAGTTTTCAGTTTAAAGCCTGTTTGCATGTGTTCATACATGTCTGTCTGCATGGATACATAGTTATTAGTTACATGGCAGCCTATTCCACCTGGGTCTGTATTCTCTTCCAAACTTCCTTTTCACCAGCACCTGGCAAGCCCAGAGGACAGCACCAGCTATCACTTAGGCTCCACATGGCCAGGTATGCTGGGAGGCTGCTGGAGACTCCCTGGGAGCTCCATTTACAACAGCCTTACAGATAGTCCAGCACATGCACCAGGTTTTTGGCTTCTGCATTCAGATGGGTGCGGACATATATTATTCAGTTTCATTTCATTTGCCCTTTCCAGGTTCCCTTTCACTTCTGTGCCCTTCAAGCACCCAAATGCTGTGCTTTCCCCAGGAGCTGGATACTAGTATTGCAAGAATGCCATACCTGAATCTCTGAAGAGCTGCTTCTGTAGAACTGAAAACATTTATGGTGGCTGAGTCAAGACACTCACCTGGAGGTAGCCGTCCCCCACCTCCTGCACACACCGACTTAGTAGACAGATGTATGGCTTTGCCTAGAGGATTAATCCAGTGATTTATTTATAGCCCGAGTCTGGTGCATGCCAGGTTTGGCAGGTAAAAGGAATACAAGATCCGTTCACTAAAAGTATACCTTCTTACAGGGTGCCATTGCAATATATCCTTGTTAGAGTGTTCATCATAGATAGTGATGTAGCATTTCAATGCCTTCTCTCAAAGGACAGCTCTTTCTTCATACGGGCCAAAGCTTGTCCAGTTGGCAGCTACATTCCATCTTGTGTCTCAGTAACTCTGAGAAGACAACTCCACCAATTTCCATCGGCAGGCTTCAGGAGGAGTACAGCCTTCACCTCCTCAACTTCTGAGAGCTGCCATTAAAGGAAGGAGGTTAAACCTGGAAACAGTTTACTCTCCAGCTGATGGGGTTTCCTGGAAGATGGAAATCCAGAACTCAGCTAGATGTGTTTATCCGCAAATGCCATGACTTAGAGAATATTGGAAAATTTATCCTTAAGAAACTACTGAAATTATGTCTTATCAACAGTTTCAGGCATCAAGGCAGGTCCCTCTTCTGACAGAAGGCTCCCGTAGTCGAGGGCTAAGCCCCCAGGTCAGGGGTCAGTGCTGGCCCTGGGAACAGCCCTCCATTTCCTCCGGATGAGAGATGTCATCTCACTCGCTGATGGAATAGTCCAGTAGCCAGGCTGTTAGCTTTCCACGTCCCCTTTCCCAAGAAGATGAGACAAAAATGGATTTAGGATAGAATTGTTACTATAGGCCTCATCAAAGAGTTTGACCAACCCCTTCAGTTCAAGTAAGGGCACCTCAAACATGGAGGTCTTGGAGCTCCAGCACGAAGGCATTCTTGCCGTTCCTCCAGACTTCATCACGAAACGTTGACTAATGCTGACCCACTACCAAAAGGGGAAAGGGGGCAAATAGGAGGGCAAAAATCTAAGGGCAACAGACTCGGGGCCAAAACATCCAGGAGGGCCAAAAAATCCAGAGGGGAAATGTAAATAATGACAGAAGAATGGGAAAAAAACATGCAGAGCTGGAAAATAAATGAGACAAAACGGGAAAATGGTAAAACAGGAAAAATGAGAAAACCAGAGAATCAAAAGAAACGGGCAAACATAGGACAAATGGGGGCAATGGGGACAAACAGTAAAAAAGGGAAGAAACAAAGAGACCGAGAAAAACAGGGAAATGAAGAGAAAATGGGGACAGGGGGTGTAAATCAGGAAAACATCAAGGGAAAAAGAAAATTAAAAAAAACACCCCCCCAAAACCCTAAAAATGAAAAAAATAACCCCAGCACTCTCCCAAAAAGCTCCGAAAAAAAACCCTGAGAAGAAAACTGAGAAAAAAAAAAAAGAGAGTGAAAAGAACAGAACAGAAGACTCGAAGAACAGAGAACAAAGGTAGAAAATGAGCAGGGAGAAACACTGGAGAGGGGAAGAGAAGAAGAGTAAAGCAGAAAATAGAAATAAATAAAAGAGGGGAAATCCATAGAAAAGAGGAATTCCCCCCCCCTCCCCAAAAAAGGGGGGGAAATGGGACAAATGGGGTTAAAGCAAGGAAATAAGGGGGGGGAACATAGAGAAAACATCAATAAAATATCAAATAAAGAAGAAAAATGTAAGAAAAGCAAAAAAAAAAAAAAAAAACCCATAAGATGTGAGAGAAAAGAAAATACACATGTACCATGAGATTAAAAAAAAGGGGGGCAGGGAATGAGCAAGGGAAAAAAGCAGTGTGGGGGAGGGCAGGAAGCACCGCGAGGGAGGGTGGAAAAAAAAGGAAAAAGGACATTTGGGAAAAATGGAGAAAAAGCAAGACATTGACAGATATTACTCAAGTATATGAATCTCTCTTTGCTTTTTTATCTTAGAGTTCACACAATAACACAATGGCAGAGCTTCAAAGGGACCTCTGAGATCAGCTAGTCCAACCCCGGCTCAAGCAGGGGCACTTAGCACATGTTGCCCAGGAACCCGTCCAGATGGCTCTGAGTATCCCCAAGGAAGGAGACTCCACAACCTCTCGGGGAAACCTGTTCCACTGCTCAGTCACCCTCACAGCAAAGAGGGTTTCCCTTTTGTTCAGGTGGAACGTCCTGTATTTTATTTTGTGCCCGTTGCCTCTTGGCCTATCGCTGGGCACCACCGAAAAGAGCCTGGCCCCACCCTCTCTAGAACCTCCCTTCAGATCCTTACACACATTGAGAAGATCCCCCACCAGCCTCCTCTTCTCCACGCTGAAGAGTGCCAGCCTGCTCAGCCTTACCCTACATGAGACATGCTCCAGACCCTTCAGCATCTTAGAAGGCTTTGGCTACACTTGCTCCAGTAGCTCTCTGTCTCTCTTGGACCGGGCAGCCCACAACTGCACACCCTACTCCAGATGTGGCCTCGAACAACAGGGCAGCAGGATCTGCACGGAGCACCCAGGAGGGGAGAACAGCAGTATCATTCTGGCATGCAGGAGTAACCACAAGAATTTCTGCTCTAAACCCGAGTTCGGGTAATGTGGAAGTTGCCGCAAATTCTTATCTGCATACACAACTGAGTGCCTCAGCCAATTACACATTAATGAGCCACAATTAAAACCATGAAGAAAGGAGTATTTTCCCAGCAGGTATGGAAGGATTCCTACTGGCTCCTAGTGGCACTTGAGGGGCACCATAGGAAGTTCTGTGGGTAATTTTCTAGTCTTATTTAAAAAAAAGGGAAGTGAGATTCCAACAAAAAGCAACAAAGGCAGGCTATGAAGATGCTCCAGAAAGGAAGTACCAATCATTCCAAAGGGCACTAGGGGAATTTAATTGGACATAGCCAAACTAAGACAGAGGAAACAGGACTGTTACTATCAAAGTCGCTCTAGGGACACAGAACCAGTTATCCTCACAAGCAAGGCTGCCACAAGGACAAATACCCATCAAGTTGCCATCAGGAAATGCCCTTTGGACTTGAGAAGGCCTCAGATCCTTGAAAAGGAAATTCTTGAATTCAGTCAAGGAAATATTTCACAAGGGAACTTAAGTCCATTTATAAAATCAATGCTGGCATACATTTGCCTGGAACAGGTGACTAAACTACAGGACCCAGGAGATTCTTTGGGAGGGCATGAGGTGTCAAGGAAAAACAGGCCAATAGGAACCCAAACCTGAGGCACAAGGACAGGCACGGGAAGCGAAGCAGTGCCCTCTTAGCCTGCAGGCTCACCCCACTGCCCAAGCACACATCCTTCTTTTGTACAGGAGGAACGAGACGACTTCGTAACTGAGGAGCAAATCAGAGCAGACTAAAAGCGGCTTGTGCCTCTGCGATGGAAGGCATCAGGCAATCTTCTTGCCTCTTTCAACCCCAGCCATCATTCGGATAAGTTCCTGACTGAAAACCCAAGTCCCCAAATAGCTGTTCCTAAACAGTGCCCATTCCAGAAATCCACAAAACAGCAATGCAGAGAATGCAGCACAAGGTGCATATACCAACGTCTCACTGTTATTTCACATGTTCTGAGGAAGGAGGTGGGTCCTCCCTGATTGGAGGATACTTCCAGTATGGTCATACTTATCAACTTGTAAGTTACAACAAGACAGGAAAAATAAAAGTTCTCTCAGGCTGTGACACTCTTTGGAAGAAGCCATTGCCATGAAACTAGCACTAATATTTCTCACAGCAAAATCCATTACTCACACATGTCATTACTCTTCATGTCATGTGCTGGTCTGGAGTTTGAACTTAGAGAAGTTCCTAAAAGCTCCGAGGGAGGGGGGAAAAAAAAGAGAGAGCAAGGGAGAGAAGCAGCAAATGTTCCCATCTGACAGATAATTAGAAACAAGTGTTTGAGAATTTGCAATTACACACTACACTTAGGTTCCTTCTTCCCTCCTGCTAATGCAGTGAAAAAGTCAACAAAGAATTTGAAAAGAAAACTCACGTAAAGCAACAACACATATGGGAATACCACTGCACTGCAGCAAGTGTCACCTCCTCCTTCAATTAGCAAAGGCTCCTTGGCGTGTGGACGTCCTCAGGGGTGGCAGTGAGGTTCAAAGCACTGCTCATGATCTCCTCTGGCCTGCCTTCCTCCAGTGCAGCACTGAACCCTCTCACCATGGCTTGACGAGGAAAAAAAAAGAGTTATAGTAGAAAGGATTTACAAGGGAGGGTACTGAGCACACGAACCTGGGTGCAGCAGTCAGCTGAAACAAGGCCCACTAAAAAGCCTGTCAGGTTAAAGGCTGGAAACTGTCAGAGTGTTTCAGAGCAAAAGACCATGGGCTTCCTCAGCCTGCTGCTCAGGTAGCAACAGCAGCCTGGTTCTTTGCCTCACTCTCCTAACCTGGAAGGGTATGGTTGCTTTCAATTGTACTTCCTTCCGCAGTAACAGGGGAAAGAGAGGAAGTGGACAGAAAACACGAGGACTAGCAAACACAAGAAAGCAGCTCAGGAATGAACACAGGAACAGCAAAGGCCTCTTGTGCCACATGATGCTGCAGCCCTCCCAACACTGAGGCTTCAGCCAACCACAGCAGGCATTCCCCACACCAAGGCACCAAAGACACGAGCCTGGAAGAACTGCAGGCTGGTGAGTTTTATAGAGAGCTGAGCTGACAACACAAGGGGGAACAGACGACAACACTGGAGTCAGGCAAGCGGAACACCATGGTGGGCATTTGACCAGCTGCAATATGGCAGAGGGCATCCAAGTGTGCTTAAGGCAGGCACACAACGCATGGGCCTGTTGGGATAAAATGCTCCGATCTGCAATAGCATCTCCTTCTTGGTTCTTGCTTGCAGCTGGGCTCACAAAATGCAAAAAGAAATCCCCTTTTCCTCAGGCTGCAGCATGACTCTGCAGGCTTTGGTGAACCCTTGATGTGCTAACCCTTTGCAAGGCAAGTGCTAGCAAGCTGTTTGACTAGCAGACAATGCAAAAAGCCTTCCGCCTGCATAACAGTGCTACAAGGATATTTTGTGCACACAACCAACCAGCCAGCACACTCCTCTCTTTCCAAGTTTACAAGGTCCTTTTTCAGGGAGAGCCACTTTCAATCTGGGGCCTCAGCTACTACTGTTTCCACAGTTAAACAGCAGCCAGAGAGCCCCAACGTTGAGCGGTTTTGACCTTAAGAACATTAAGAAAGCTCAGCAAAGCCTCCCTACATTGGTATTAAGCCGAGATTGAGATCCCTGTTTCTCACTTCCAGGGGTAAGTTTCTAGTTTGGATGTCATCCTCATCAGAGATCAAAGTCCAAGACATGTACCTCACAACAAAAGTCAGAGAAGACAAAACACGTGTTGCAGGCTTGTACAGTCAGTCAACTGAGCCCGTGCACTGCGGGCTTTGAAGGATAACCCAACAGGTAAGAGGGAAAGAATTGAAACAGCAGAGTACAGAGTGCTCAGAACGGCACAGAAACAAAACAAGCAGCAGCAGGCCACCTCTGGGAAAGTGCCGCTTGCTGAAGAATGCTCCCCCTTCCCCTAGGGAAAAACTACTGGCAGCAGAGCATTTCTTCACTCTACAACATACAAGGAAGAGTGCAAACATTTATGACTGAATATACTCAATCATCATCCTCTAAAAATGAACTGATAAGCACAAGGTTATCTCCACACTATCTTGTTTCCCTGGTTTGTCCTGGTCACACACATTTGCTGCTGGTCTGCAATGCCTGAGAGAAGCAGAGAAAGACAGAAATGAGCTATTTCTGTGTCCGTACTCATCTTGAGTACTGCATCCAGTTCTGGGCTCCCAATAAAAGAGAGACAAGGAGCTGCTGGAGAGAGTCCAGCGGAAGGCTACAAAGATGATCACAGGACTGCAGCATCTGCCTTATGAGGAATGGCTGCAAGAGCTGGGCCTGTTTAGCCTGGGGAGGAGAAGACTGAGGGGGGATCTTATCAATGTGTACAAGTATCTGAAGGGAGGGTGTCAAAGGGACGGGGACAAACTCTTCTCAGTAGTGCCATGCAGCAGGTAAAAACTGAACCACAGGAAGTTCCACCTGAATATGAGGAGGAATTTCTTTCCTGTGAGAGTGACAGAGCACTGGCACAGGTTGCCCAGGGAGGTTGTGCAGTCTCCTTCTCTGGAGAGATTCAAAGCCCACCTGGATGCAACCCTGGCTAACATGCTCTAGGTGACCCTGCTGGAGCAGGGAGGTTGGACTACATAATCTCCAGAGGTCCCTTCCAACCTTATTCATTCTGTGATTTGGTGTAATGAACCAGCAAACTAGCAAATTAAGCAACTAGAAAATTATTACTTTGGGCTAGGCTGCAGGGAGAGGATTACCTGCTTCTTGGCTTCTTTGATTTTTTTTTTTTAACACCTAAGGAGCTCCTACAAATACCCTTACTTTCACAAAGAAGCTCCACCATCATCAAAGAAACAACAACAACAAAATACACACACCCACCAAACAGTTACAAAGGGATTATCGAAGAGACTTCTCTAAACTCTACACTGATTGCAGTAAAGGGCTCCTAAGGGGACACAAGGAATTTATCATCCACCAGCACTGCAAACAGCCAGACGCTGCAGAGGTCACCACTATGACAACATGAGTCAGTCTACACCTAGAAATTTCACTACCACTCTCAGGCCTCTCTCATGCACTTTAACATGCATCCTCCCTTTCACAAAATCCTGACAAAGCCACTTCTGCCAATAAAGAGCCAGAAGGGATTTTTCTCTCCCATTTTTTTCTTTCCCCTCCCTTTTCTCAGACAGAGCTTGTGCTAATCCATAGCTTCCAACAGAAGCTATCGGACCACAAATGCACTGGCTGATTTAGACTTCTGACCAAGGGATTTGAACACTTTCAGGTGAAATGCTCTTGCTGCTGCTCATGAGGAGAGGCACACAACCAGAAAACAGTGCAGTCCAGGTCACTCGACTGATTTTCGATCCATCCTGCTGGCACTGGAAATAGCGGGTCCTCCCATACTCACTCACCACAGACAGTATCATGCCTAGGGCTAGCCCCCACGACACCTCCGCAGGCCCCTGGCCACACACACACAGTCACAAAGAGACAAGAAGGGATGAAAGTCCACACAGTTGCAGTAATCATGGTTCAGCAGTGGAACCAGAGTTTCCAAGGCACATGCCACCTAAGAACACTAAGGCATATCATCTAACTGAACAATGTGCAACTCCTGATCTTTACTTCTTTCCCAAAGTCTGGCCAGGGTCAGAAATACATGCTTGCACGCTGAGGAGAAAACAGGCAAAACAGGGTTTGGCAGCATCAGGGAAGCCTCTCAGAGACCCAGTGCCCTGCACTCCAACGTTATATTTCCAGTCCCTAAGTTCCTCCCTCCACGCACCTCATGGATCATCTCCAAACACGGGAAGGTCTCTCCAGCAGCAGCTACTGCTACCACTGCAGCATGTCAGCAACACCCCACACCTCCCCCAGGCAACACACTGCTCACACACAGCTACTTCTCCCTCCACACCAACTTCAGCCTCTCTCTCACAGGCCACCCAGTAGAGGCCCCATCGAGCACCCAAGGTTTCTGCTGTTACTAACAACAGACCACCCCAGCCTAGATGTAAAGCTTGCCTCCTTCCTCAAGGAAAGCAACACCCTAAACATTACTAAGCCAGCTCAGGTCGGGAGGAAACATTCAAATCTCTACCTTCTGTAACATCCAGAAAAAGAGAAGCAGCTCACAGGCACCCACTTAACATCCTGCCAAAGGAGGCCTCAGGAGCCAGGTCTTTCAGTAAGTCTCAGCTGCACATTTCTCACCTGGCAGTGAGGAAGGCAATGCTCAGCTGAAGCATTTGGTCAGCAGATACAAAGATGGAGGCTTGCAAGTAGTTCTGCTTCAGGAACAGAGCCTGAAAGCTGTTGCCAAGGTTTCTTCTGCTTGCTTGCCAAAAGACTAGGCAACACTGTATGGATTCTTCAAACCTTCTTCAACAAAAGCACTTCTCTTCAACAATTTTGCTCCCAAACCCTGCTGGTACCATCACTACAGGACCATCTCTCTTTTGTGTCAGGTGCACAAAAACTTCCTACAACAGAACTGAGATCCTTAGCTGCAGCTTTCATATATCTGCTGTCAACAGGCTACTCAAGCCAAACAGAAATCATTGGGGGCTTGGTGGTAAACATAAATCTATGCCTATAAAAATACATTCTCATTCAGCAGGGTCTATTTCAAAAGTAAAACTCAAGCAGGCAGAACATGTGTGTGTCCTCCAGGCCAGCCTTTGACAAGACACATGTTTCTGCCTAGCTCTCTTCAGTCACAGCTGGCCAGCATCTGCCTGCCAGCAGACAGAAAGAACACTACAACTTTCTCAAGGTGACATTCAGGGATGACAACAGTTTAAATACCTGGCTGCAGTAGTAATACCTGCTCCTGAACAGAAACACCTCTTTCTCCAGTTTCAGGAGAGCACTCACCATCCAGGAGACCCTTGTCCTGTCCTTATCAAACACTCTGGGGGCCAGAAGTCGACTGACCATACAGGAAGAGCCATTTTCTCTTCAGATTCAAGAATGAATGGAGATAGCTTGGATTTGCTAAAGCAGCCACAGCCAGGGAACACGAATGGCTGCAACACAGAAGCAAGAAAAAAAGGTATCTCTTCTTAGGTATCTCTGCCTCCCACAGCAATGCACACCTTCTACTCCGGCTTTAAAAGCAAGGACAGTGCCTGTTTGTGGCCATCCTTTTACTTTCCTCCCAAGCAACTGTAACAAGAGAGGAAGCTACCAAAAAAGCACTGGAGCTCTACATATACCTACCTCAGGGCTCAGGCCCTGCTCTTTTCACAGCCCTCTTCTTTCCTCATTACTGCAGAGGACAGACTGCTAAGGTTTGTAATCTAAAGCTGAAAATAAATCAAAATTTCACACGCTAATCACAAAACCTGCTGCACTGCCCCAGTGCTCTACAGCAGCAGCTCCTGCCTATCTACTTTCCCCACCAGCTTCCCCACCCACACCCAGGACGTTTCAGCTTTCCACCAGGGGAGAACATCCCGGGACAGAAGCAGCACAGGAAGCAGCTGCCCTGTTCCTCTCCCTCCTCCCTTGATTCCTGGGGGGTCACTAGTGCTGCAGCTCTCACACCTCAGGGCTTCTCAGCACCTGCCAGGCCGCAGCATGCGCTGAAAACCCCCCCTGTGTCCCCGGGATGCTCACAGGCAGCAGCTGCCCCCAGCACAGTGCAGAGGTTTCTCTCTCTCCCCTCCCATCCCCTCCCCTCCCGCAGACTCTCCCAGGGCCCTGGGGCAGCAGCATTTCCCCACACACCAGCACCAGCAGCCACTGCCACACAAGCCCTGCCCCCACACCCGGAAGTGACGCCTCTCACACCAAGGCCCCTCCCACCCCACGCTCCCCCATTGGCTTCTATTGGACGTGGCCTCCCGGGGCGGGACACCAGGGAGGGGCGGGAGGGAGGCGGCAGTGCGCGTGTGCTGTGCAGGGGCTGGGTGGGGAGGGGCGGGCAGGGGAGCCGAGGGGAGGGGCCTCGAGGGGAGGTGAGGGGCGTGGCAGAGAGGGAGGGGCGGGGCCGGGCAGGGCGGAGCATGCGCAGTGGCCCAGAGGAGGACGGTGAGGGGCGGGGCGGGGGCGGGGCTGCCCGGGCCCTGCGGGCGGGGAGGGGGCGAGAGGCGGCTGCTGCCGCGGGGCAGCGTCTCCCGGCCCGGGGCCTCCCGGAGCCTTTAGCCGCAGTGCCGGGAGCTGCCGCGCCGGGGCCGAGGGCCGCGGGCTGGGCAGAGCGAGCGGCCGTGCGCACGGGGGCAGCCAGAGCTGCCACGGCCCGGCTGTGTGGCAGCAGCGGCTGGGGAAGGCCCAGCCCAGCCTGGGCCGCCTCCAGCCCCCGGCAGCCTCCGGCTCTTGCGCCCCTTCTCCTGGCAGCTCCACAGCTCGGTGCCGGCTGCAATCACCGTTTCTTAGCACCGTCCCAGCTGTGAGGAGACGCCGCGGGTGCAGCAGGGCTTGTGGGGGCTCCAGGCTGGAGGCAGGAGGCAGCCAGCGTCCCGGTGCCCCTGCTGACAGCCCCGCTTTCCCTGGGCAGGTCCCCAGCTGTACTCTGAGCCCAGCCTGGCTGTGGGCACCATGAGGAGCAGGATGTGCAGAGCCTCCTGACGACCATGGCCAGAGCCAGGCTCTCAGGTATTGCAGCAAAGCAGCTGTGGGAGAGCTGTGCTCTGCTGGAGGGCACTTGAGCCCCTCAGGACACCTCCCCAGAGGCAGTCGAGGGTCGGAAGGTGACCTCAGGAGAGTGTTAACCCACAGCCCCATCACAGCCCTGTGCATTCAGTTCTGCTCCAGAGATGCCTCCTGGCAGTGGGGCAGTGTCGTGGGGCATCTGCGTCTTGGCAGGTGCCTGGGGCAGTGGAGAACAGATCCCCTTGCTGCTGGTGCTGTGGGTGGGCAGGGAGTTGGGGAAGGCACTTTCTGAGCTCCCTTGCAGGCCTGCTGCTCTCTCCATCAGCTTTGGAGTCTCGGGCTCTTGTGCAGGCTTTCAGCTCCTTCCCCTTCCACCCACCCCAGCAGCAAGGACCCCAGCTTGCTCCCACCAGAGGCACAGGCTGCCTTGGCTGCCCGATGCATAGGGCTCATGAGCTTCTGCACATGCCCTGGCAAAGGTGCAGAGCTGAGCTATGACGGTGGCCTTGAATACCTCTGCCTGGTTCCTGGAGCTGCTGAGAAGCAGGTGGGAAGTGCTGGCAAAGAGCAGGAGGTTTCTGCCTGCCAGCAGGCTGGCTGCATGCTCGGCCTGGCAGCCTGCAGGCACATGCCTGGAGGTGCCCAAGGCAGCTGCCACTGCCCATCTCTTGCCCCACACCGACAAAGCCTCTGCCCAGCCAACCTGGCTAGCAGAAGAAGCAGAGCATCATCAAGACACCTGCCTTGCTCTCTCCTGCTTCTGCAAAGGTTCAGCTCCAGCCGAGGCTGCCTCTTGCAAGGCTTGGCCCTCTCCCAAGTGCTTCTTGCAGCCAGGTGTCCCTGGCAACATGCAGAACCAGAGGTACCAAATTCCACAAGCGTTCAGAATTGCTTCACTTGGTAGATCATTTTCACTTTGCAGATTTGGAAGGACACAAGTTGTTCTGGGTGTCTGACATGGTTTGCAAACATTTTCATATACCACCTGCTTTGCCATCCCGCTGCTGTTCATGCTTGCATCTTGTTATTTTATTTTATTTTTTCCATCCCCACTTAGTCTTTCTCAGTCTTAGCATGCTGCTGGAGGAAAGGAGAGGAACTGGGGTGTGTGTGAGGATGTAGACAGGGAAGACAGAGGGTGTGGAAAAGGTGCAGAAAGCAGGCATGTAGAAGTAGGGAACCCTGCTGGAAGAGCAAGATTTTCTGCTGTCTCACTATGGGAAAAATGCAGGAAATGGAGAATAAGAAGGGAAAAGAAACTTTTGTCTTCCATGCAGGACATTAGGTTCCCTATTACTGCAAAGAATTCATGGAATTACATCAATTCTCTGAGCCTTCCACCTCAAGGGCTTCATTTCCTTCTGGTGTGCCAGGATCAGGATGGCAAAAGGCAGTGAAGGTGCTAGAGTCTGCCTCTGGAGTGCAGCACCAAGATTCAGGGCTCAGGGAGAGGAAATGAGTGTGGTGATAAGCTAGCCCAGCTCCTGAAGCACAGCACTGGAGCTCTTTTTCTTCTTTCTTTCTTTTTTTTTTCCTCTTGTCATGGTGGCAGGTTGGGGGCTGTTGACACATGGAGCTGAGGGGCTCAGGCTATAAAAAACTCCATTGAAATTACCAGATTTATTCCTCTAGGCAAAGATACACATCTGTCTACTAAGTCGGTGTGTGCAGGAGGTGGGGGAAGGCTGCCTCCAAGTGAGTGTCTTGACTCAGCCACCATAAATGTTTTCAGTTCTACAGAAGCAGCTCTTCAGAGATTCAGGTGTTGTGTCCTTGTGATACTAGTATCCAGTTTGTTGGGAAAAGCACAGCAGTCGGGTGCTTGAAGGGCACAGAAGTGCAAAGGAACCTGGAAAGGGCAAATGAAATGAAACTTAATAATATATGTCCTCACTCATCTGAATGCACAAGCCAAAAACCTGGTGCATGTGCTGGACTATCTGTAAGACTGTTGTAAATGGAGCTCCCAGGGAGTCTCCAGCAGCCTCCCAGCATACCTGGCCTTGTGGAGCCTAAATGATAGCTGGTGCTGTCCTCTGGGCTTGCCGGGTGCTGGTGAAAAGGAAGTTTGGAAGAGAATACAGACCCGGGTGGAATAGGCTGCCATGTAACTAATAACTATGTATCCATGCAGACAGACATGTATGAACACATGCAAACAGGCTTTAAACTGAAAACTGTGTCGACCAGATCGTACATAGAGACAAAGTGTCAGAGCACACCTACTGCATGGGAAAATGCAGCAGATTTTGAGGAGGTAGGGGATGGAAGCGAGCCAGACTGTTCCGTGGGAAAAGGAGCACAGACAGGGCATGTTGACCCAGAGGCATGGTGGCTTGTTTGGGGCTGTATCATTGTTGTCCCAAATTGGGTTCTTTTACCGAGTATGCAACTAACCAATAGACGCGCAGGATCGAAATACTTGTTCATTTCTGCACAGGGATGGGTGCTAGGTGGTAGATCCACAAAGCTAGCACACCTTTTCCCTTTCTCATTCTTTATCTATAAACACTTTTCAGGAAGTACTTTATACAGATTTTTCTGTTGGTTACAGTTTTATCACATCACATTCTTGCTCTGTGCTTGTGCTTTAACATCCGTGTTAATTAGCATAGGAAGCAGAGAAGAAGGTGGTAACATCATTATCATGTCATTACCATCTCATTATTCATTTTGAGGGGTGCACTTTACTAGGTTAATAGGCCCTAATGAACTTGTAAGTTCCTCTGGGTTATTCTGCTGTTTTTGTCCTCTCTGTTCCTGACGTTCTTCAAAGTGTTGTGGTTTCCTCACGGTTATTTGGCTGGAGCCGGTTGTCCTTTGCAATACTGTTTTCCAAGATCCTCTCTCCCTTGTCCTTGAGTCTTGTTGGCTCTTGGAGGGTTTCCACAGCATCATTCCAACAGAGCGCCGGTGTTCCCGTGGGGGTCCAATTTTGCTTTCCTGCAGAGGTATTACAAGAGGTATTGCAAGGCCATTATACTGTAATTCCATTTGGAATCAAATCAGCAACCCCAGGCTCGGTTCCCTGTTCCACTGTCCCTGGGTGGGTTCCACCAACAACCTTTCTGTTTACAGCCAAATGCACTGCCGGTTGGCCCACAGAAACCCCCCACCTGGGGCTGTGCTGGGGACTCCAGTGTCAGCACTGTCCTGGTGCTGCAAGAATGGGAATGTCCCTGAGCGCAACCCCGTACCCAGCCCCAGGCAGGGGGATGCTGCCCTTTGCCCATGGCCGGGTGCTGGTGGACAGCGTGGTGCAGGGGGAGGCCTGGAGCCTGGCTGAGGGGCTCTGGGCAGCTCCCTGCCCAGCACCAGCTCTGCCTGCTCCCCTGCTCCCTCCACCCCACACCCTGGGGGCAATCGGAGCTGTGGTCACATCCCCCTGGGGAGGGCATTTCCCTCACACCACTCCCTCCTGCTGCTGCCCTCGCGGACACAGGTGACGCACACAGGAGTGCTGCCTGCGCTGGCAGAGGTGACTCAGGGAAGGGGCTTGCCCCTCTCCATCGAGCCTCCCCTGGCAGGGCCAGAGCCTGGCAGCAGCGCCTGCAGTGACACTCTCCTCCTGACCCAATTAGCTGCAGAGATGCTGCAGGGGCAGCGCTCTGTGGGGTGGTCCTGTGCAGGAGCAGTCCCAGGGCAGAGGCAAGGCCAGCTTCCCCCGCGGCCTGGCACGAGGGTCTGAATGGAGTTTTCTGGGGAGGGTCTGAGGGCAGCAGGGCACAAGGGTGCTGTGCTTGTCAGGGACATGGCATGGGAGGAGAGGGCACCCTAAAGATCAGCCCCCAACGACATATGCCATGTGTAAGGGGATGTAGCTCAGTGGAAGAGCGCCTGCTTTGCATGCAGGAGGTCCTGGGTTCAGTCCCCAGCATCTCCAGCAAGGACTTTTGTGCCTCGCTGTGTTGTCTTCCCAGCAGATATAAGGGTGGTGGAAGTCCCCTGGGTGAGCCTGGGTCTCTGATTGGGAGGCTGCTTCCTGCCGTCCATCAAAAGCCTCATCAACTTCCTCTTCCTGAGCTGGTGGCTTGTTGTAAACACCTACAGCAGTGTCTGCCATGTTAGCCTGCCTAGTCATCCTCACCCATAAGCTCTGGACTCACTGTTCATCCACCCCTAGCCTTCCATGATGGAACAAGTGGCTGGGGAGAGAGCGGGAGAGCAGTGGAGGTTGTCTCCCTTGACTTCAGTAAGCTTTTAAACACTGTCTCCCATAGCATCCTCATAGGCAAGAAGTGTGGGCTAGATGAGCGGCCAGTGAGGTGGCTTGAGAAGTGACTGAACGGCAGAGCTCAGGGGGTTGTCATCAGCAGTGCAGAGTCTAGTTGGAGGCCAGTGATGTCCCTCCAGGGCTCCGTACTGGGGCCACTCTTCTTCAACTTAGTCGCCAGGGACCTGGACGAAGGTACAAAGTGCTCCTCAGCAAGTGTGCCGACGATAATAAACTGGGAGGAGCAGCTGATGCATCAGAAGACTGTGCTGCCATTTGAGAGACCTGGAGAGGCTGGAGAGGTGGGGGGAGTGGAACCTCATGAAGTTCAACAAGGGCAAGTGCACGGTCCTGCACGTGGGGAGGTATAACCCCATGCACCAGTGCAAGCTGGAGGCTGAGCTGCTGGAGAGCAGCTCTGCGGAGAAGGACCTGGGAGTGGTGGTGGACACTAAGTTGACCATGAGCCAGCAATGTGCTCTTGTGGCCAAGAAAGGCAGTGGCAGCCTGCAGAAGGGACGATTGAGAGGGGATCTTATCAACGTGTACAAGTACCAGAAGGGAGGGTGTCAAGAGGATGAGGGTCACACTCTTTTCAGTGGTGCCAAGCAGCAGGACAAGAGGCGGTGCGCACCAGCTGAAACACAGGAAGTTCCACCTGTGTGTGAGGGAAAACTTCTTTTTTGAGTAACGAGCACTGGAAGAAGCTGCCCAGAGAGATTGTGGAGTCTCCCCCAACTTTCTCTGAATCTGCAATTTTCTGATTGTCTCAGTGCCCCCCACCCCCTAAGTCTGGCTCTGGACAACCTGCCAGAACCATAAGTTCTGGTAGGGCAGATGTAATGATGGAGTGGGGCAGTCACAGATGCCTGCGACCCTCTTTGGGTCCCTGGCCAGTGCAGTACCAGCAGGGTTTGGTCCAGGTCTTTGCGGCCCCTTCTCATCTCAGTCCACCCCTCCTGGCCCTTTCTCTTCCTGGCTTTCATTTTGTAAGATCAATAGATGTTTTAGGAGGACCCAGAGAGTGGTGAGCAAGTGGGGCAGATTGGCACTGTACTAGAGGAGGTCCTGGTGCAGAGGGGACAGGGAGGAACCACCCAAGCTGTGGTCCTGGCTGTGGGCAGTGACAGCTGGGAGGGCTGTGGGTGCTCCTGGGTGCCAGGTGCTGCTGCGGCACAGCGCAGGGCTGCGACGGAAACCTTTTGAAGCAAAGGAGGACTCCAAAGCACACACCCTGAGTGCCCCGTTCAGCCCCATCCTGCTGCAGGGCCAGCCCTGGCCAGGGCCCTGGGGGTGATGGGGGCCGTGCCTCTCTGTGACACGGGCTGTGGTCACAGGAGACATCCTGTGTCACAGCCACAGTTGCCCTCCCCCACCCAGACCCGGCCTCTCCCCACATGTCCCAGTGAGGCTGGTCTAGCGCAGGCGCTGGGGCTGCTCTCGGCACCTCTCTGCTGCCAAGAGCTGCCGAGCCTGAGCAGGAGCCAGGGAGCGGAGGTCAGGGCAGTGTGGGGTTGTACAGAAGTGTGCAGGAGGAGGAGGAAGAGGAGAGGAGCTGCTTCCTCATCACCTGCCACTGCAGGGGTGACCCAGAGCACGCAGGATCAGGATGGAGCTCTGGGACGCTGCCCATGGGAAACGGCGTGGACAGGGGGTGCCAGCACTCCCCAGCTGGGGTAAGGCCTTCCGGAGATCCTCCTCAGGTCTAGCAGGGATCCTCCCCAGGTCTGGCAGGGTATCGCCTGGAGGCAGTGCCCACCTCAGCCCCTGCAGGGAATGGGGCCTTGTTGGGGAGGGGGTGCTCTTGGAGGACGCTCGCACTGCTCATCCTCCGGCTGAGGCAGGTACGGAGCAGCTGAGAGCTGCCCCCAGAGCATGACGGGTCTTTCCCTTCTCTTCCAGAGCAGCTTGCTGTCTGGGAAGAGGTGTCTGACTACATTGTGCGGCAGCTGATGCTGAACCAGGTGGGTGTGCCTTGCGGGGCCTGCCCCGGGAAGCCTTCTCCTGGAGCTTGTGTGTCTGTGGGATGACTTCTCTGCTTTGACTGGCAGAGTTGAGAGGGTGAAGAGGAGGGGGATGAAAGCATCTGGAAAGGTCTTCCAAAGAAGGGCCCCAAGGTTTCTCCAAAGCTTTGTCCAGCACTTTGTCTGTCCCCTTTGTACAGCAGGATGGAGCAGGGCACCGAGCACCATCCCCACGCCCTGACAAGTGCCCAGCCTGTCCAGCTGCCAGTCTCATCGTTCTTCTCTTCCTTCCTGTTTGCAGGGAGTCCGAGTTATTCGCCTTGGCACATTTGACGTAGTAACCGAACAAGTCGGTGGTGGGAAGCATGCTCTTCTCACTGTTCGCAGGCCCGTGTTCCATCTGTCGCGGAGTATTGCAGAGCTTCCCGGCCTCGCCTATGACCTGGCCTATGCTCCTGGTAAGAGGAGAGGCTGAACCGCTTGCTTCCCCTGGGGACATCCTTGGGGTGTGCCTAACTGCTGGGCAGCAGTGACTGTTAGGAAGCTAGAATTCCTTCAGCAGCTGTGGAGAACAGCTTCAGGGGGTTTTAAAGCACCAGGACAACATCATGCACATTACAGTCACACTCCCTCTCTCCCAGACTTGCTTTCACAACTGTCAACAAGCCAGATGTCTTGGGGCTGCTGCTTCTCTGCTACTGACTGCGTTCCCCTTCTGCTGCTTCCCAGGTCATAAGCTCTCCGAGCCCCTCAAGTACGCTCACATAGCCTCGGCCCTCTCTGTTCCTCGGAAGACAGTGGAGGCGTGCATAGAAGAGACCATGCGGCTTTTCTCCCGCTGCCTGCAGAGCGGGAAGAACGTGGCCCTTGTGCTGAAGGGCCTTGGCACACTTGTAATTCAAGGAGCAGCTGTGAAAATGAGGTTTTGCAGGGACTTTCTGAAGAGGCTCAATGGGACAGAGCAGCTGCTCGAAGCTCTTCTCGCGGTGAGTTCCCCATTCCTCCAGCACTACCTGTCGTCCTCTGGAAAGCACCAGTGAATGCAATGCTGTCAGCCTGCTGTGACCTATCCAGGTGCATGGAGAATCCCAGCTGAGAGTAATGTCAGCTCCCGGGACAGCCGGTCTTGAGCATCCAGAGGACTTGGCAACAAGGACGGCCCTGGGAATAGCTGTGCTGGCTCTGCCCCAAAAAATCATCCAGTCCCAGAGCTCATTTTCATGTGCACGAGGGAAAAGTCCCAGAAAAGGGCCGGTCCTGTGTGCTTTTTCCACAGAGACTTCCCTCCTGACAGAAAGCCATGGTTTAGTGCTGCTTTGTGTCAGGACCACATCTGAACCCATGTCTCCCTGGACTGTGTCTGGGACAGTAAGGCAGCGAGTTCAGCACTTTCCCCTGATGCTGGGTGACACTATTTCTGCATGTCCCTTTGGGAGCTCGGCCTGATGCCTCCATGGGACATTTTTGCCCTAGGGTGGAGTGAGGGCAAGGGAGTGATCCCTCCTCCCCTTGCCTGGGCCAGCGGGCATGTGAAGCAGCTCCGTGAAACCTCTGCTGACCTCAGTGCTCTCCCTTTGCAGCTGGAGGGCCTGAGTGTCTTTCATCTCTCCCATGGGGCAGCTGCTCAGAATATTGGATCCCCCTGGTCCTCTTGCTCTTTGGCATTTCTACCTCTGTCTCCAAGTAGGTTTGTTTTTGCAGGAATCATTGCTCGCCCCACTCTCTGGACACGAAGCAGAGGCTTAGGCAGACCAAGGCCCCTGTGCGACCAGAGCCCTCTTGCTGCTCTTGCTGTGCTGGTCTAGTTGTGTTGAGCAGCTCTTGCCAGGGCCCTGGAGTCTCGCCACCATGAAGGGCATCTTTCTGTCCAAATGTGAGCATTTGCATGCTGCTAGTGATGGCTGCAGCATGTCGCAGAGAGAGTCGTTGGAGCCCAGTGGCCTTGGCCAGGTCTCTAGTGCAGCCCCGTCCTTCAGCGTGGTCCTTCAGGTGCAGCAGGAAGGCTGAGCTGTGAAAGGAGGCTGAGCTGAGCCTCCTCTCATGGGTTAAGGCAGAGATGCAAGCCGGCTGCAGGCCAGACCTCTGCACTAGGCAGGACCTGGTCTCCTGACTGCATCTCTCGATTCTCAGCCTTGCAAAAAGCCTGGAAGTCTTCTCACCCTTTCTCCTCCATTTCCTGTAAGCTGCTCTGCTGCACAACTGAGGGGCTGCGGAGAGGCACAGAGAAATTCCGTGTTTCAGAGGCAGCTGCTTCTCTGAGCAGTGGGAAAGTGTGCTGCCCTTGTGCGCCCTGAGACAACTGTCTTGGCATCATCTCTCGTGTGTCTCTCCCCTTTGCAGATGCCAGAGATGAGGGATTCAGTCCTCTCAGGCTCCGAAACTGCTGCTTTGCAGACCCGTTCTGGTCGTGTCATTGTCTTTCCTGAGTGAGTACATTCACTTCTTAGCCCCGGCTGGCGAAGCCAGCAGCTTCTCGGGACTCGTCTGGTAGCCCTGTGTTGCCAGTGCTTGTGAAAGCTGCTCAGGAAGTCATTGGAGAGGAATACTTTCCAGTGTGGATCAAAGTGCAGGTTCCTGCTGGTCACTGGCTCAGGATGTTTTCTTGTCTTCTGTGAGACATGCATGAATCAAATGTGTGCTGAACATGTTGTCTTGAGTCAAATGTCTTCTGTGGGGAGGCCTGTCTAGGGCAAAGCGAAGCCTGTGCGCAGTGGGGTTGTGGAGAGCTTTGTGCTGGCTCCCATCCTGCTCAGTGTTTTGTCCCATTAGTTGTCTGGGAGATGGTGGTTCCTTTTTGCAGAGGCACGGAGATGAGATTTGGAGAGCCTGCAGGTGATACGGTGGGTGAGAGGGGCATTAGAACTGGTGCTGCCAAGCACCCCTTCTCACAGGAAGGCTAGGGAAGCTCTGCAAGAGGCAGAGAAGGAAGCTCCTGCCCCTGCAGATGCTGGAGGTCTTCAGCATGTCTCTCAGCTTGCTGATACACTCCTCCAGCATCTGGCATGTTCTGCCTATTGTGCTTTGGACAAAGAGGGGCTTCTTGGGAGCTCCCTAATGCCCCTGTGTCCCCATTATGGACACAAGGTGCAAAGGAAGTGTGGTGCCCTCCCTTTAGACTGGCAGCTTTTTCCTCTTTCCAGGTACAATGCTGACAGTCCATCTAGAAAGCCCCCTGTGGCACCTGCAAAGCCCCCGCAGGAAGAGGAGAAGGCAAAAGAGGACACCAGGGCCAAGAAAGGTAATGGGAACGCTGGATCCTGGCAGGGGTTTGTGCCTTCTGCTTCCGTCCTCTTTGGCCAGGCAGTGGAGGCAAGGCGACAGTGCCATGGCTCAGGTAGCATCAGGCACCGGAGGTGACGCTGCGTTCCCAGTCCGGGACATCTGGAGTGATTCCTGAGGGAACACGACCTCCCGGCAGCCCAACACTCCCAGCTGCAGCTGATGCCTCCCAGATAAACTTTCCCCCTTTGCCACGGCACTCAGTGCTCTGGGGTGCACTGCAAAGTGTTCTTGCGCTGGAGGTGTTGGTGCAGAAGGGAGGCAAAAGTTAGCACTGTCCTTGTGCAATGTGAATCCTAAATTGTGCCGGGAGCTGCAGGTCACAGAGAGGCTGAGCTATTTCATGGGACCAGTGAGTTGTCATTGAATGAGAAAAGCCCCTGAGAGTAGGTTGGGAAAAACAAGGCAGAGAGAAGCCAGTGTGCGGAAGGGCCAAAGACCACCCAGGAAAGAAGGCCTAGAAGGAGTCATCTTGAGGCCTCACACTGTTATCACAGGCTGGAGCACATCTGAAGAGCCTTCCCATTCCAAAGGCCTCCTCAATGCTGTCCTGAAGTGTTTTCTTCTCTCCTGCTTACAGGAAATCTTCCCGCCAAGCACCTCCCCCTCAGAGCGAGGCATCCTCCTGCCAAAATAACAGCTCCCACGAAGCAGAAGGGGAAAGGGAAGAAAGCAGAGGACAAAGCGCCTGCTGGCAGGTGAGAGCCATGGAGGAGTGGGTGAGGGTGAGCCTGTAGCCTAGTGCATGTCTGGGGGAGATGTTTCCTCTGCACACAAGGTTCACAGCAGCTCTGAATGTCCTTTATCACATGCCCCGGGGACTCCTGAGCCCTCGATGGCGAGAATGCCTTGACAGCCCTGACCACTTTCTCCTTCTTTGACCCTGCGTCTCCAGGAACAATCTGTTCTCCATGCCTAAGCACAGGGCACTGGGGACCACCAGGCCATTTGTAATACATTTGGCAGGATGGGGTAAGGGTGTCTCTTGGAGCCTGTCTTGGTAGAGAAGGCTGCTCCTCTCCGGGCTGCATCCAGAGCGAGCCCGTGTCTGGGCACGCAGAGCGTTCCCGAGGGCACATCCTGCAGCCCCGGGCATTTCAGCTGGGGGTGGTCTCTGTCCCTGTGGGTGTGAACACAGTCAGCGGAACCCATCTCCTTCTCTGGCAGAAGGGCCTTGTGCCGCAGAGGCAGGTGCCCAGCCAGTGAGTGCAGGACAGAGACCCAAGTGCCCCTGTGCTCCCAGCACCTGCCCACAAGGTGTCTTTTCAGGGGGCTCCCGGCCATCGCAGGCAGCTGCTCCAGGAAGGTGGTGCAAGGCAGGACAAAGGGCAGTGCTGAAGCCATGCCCCCACCGGAGAAACTGGTGAAGAAAATCCAGAGGTGGCCAGGAGAGGTGCGTGCTACAGCCTGAGGTCCTGCTTGTGCCACGGGGACGTGTGGAAAAGCGCAGTCCTATGGGCAGTGGGTAGGAGAGATCCCTGCCTGCGTGTTCACTTGGCCAGTGACCAACCACATCTGGGCCTTGCTTGAAAAGGTGCAGGTCACCCGCTAGTTCTGGAGGGCATTTGTCCCTCCGGCATTCTCAGGAAGCACCTCAGAAGCCCCTCTTTGGCCCTTTTTCCTGTGGGAAGGTACCTGCTGGGCCTTTCAGGGAGAGGGCATGGGCAGTTTCCCTTTAGTTCTGTGATTATTGAGCTCATTGGTGAGATCCAAACTGGGATTTTGAGACCTGCCCCTATGAGCTTCGGGGCGTAAGAGCGCTGCCGGGAAGGCTCAAGCCAAGCGGCAGGAGAGAGGATGAGAAATGCCCTTTGCGCCCTGGGAAAGCACAGATGCCAGCAGTCCTCTTTGCCGTTTCTTTTCTGTGGCCCTCCAGGTGGAATATCACTTCCAGATAATGGGCGAGGGCGTTCTTGTCTTTCCTCCCATCTGAAGCCCTGTGAAGATTTCCCCTTCTGGAGTCCTTGGCTGGAGACCCAAGCAGGCAACAGAAGAGAGAAGAGTGCTTTGGGAGAACTCCCCTGGAGAAAGGCTGGCATTTCCTCCAGAGCTTTTTTCCAGAAGCATCTGTAAGAGGCAAGGACCCATCAGGAAGGGGGCTTCTGCTTCCATTGACAAGCAGTTAGTCTTCTCCAAATTTCCTTTTTTTTTGGGGGGGGGGGGTTATTTATTTCTTAATAAAACTTTTCCTGAACATTGCACAGAGATTTGACTTTTGCGTTTTCTGTCCCCTCACGACCAGCTCATGGCACCAATGCCTCCATCCATCCTCCCCACTTCCCTCACCCAAGCCTACTCCCCCATCTGGCTGCCCAGCCCTGCCCAGCCAGCTCCAGCTCCCTGTCCCTGCACAGAGGGAGAAGCCCTGCTCCTGCCGCCCCACAGCAGCTCTTGCTGCTGCTGAACCCTGCTCTCCCAGCTGGAGCTCAGCTGCGTCTACCACCCACTGCGTCCCGCTGCGTCTCCAGTCTCAGCCTCTCTCCAGCCAACAACTCAGGCCAAGGATCAAGCACAGGCTGGGTGGTGAGCGCTGTCCTCTCCACCCACGTTGTGCTCAGGGCAAATGAAGCACTGTCCCGGCTACAGGGGTCTCTGGCAGAGCCGCCTGCACAGCAAGCATAGCTCTGAAGTGCTCCCACATCCCTGCACGGTCACGGCAGCAGGGACTCAGCTGGCCCCTTTGGCTGCCCCATGGCACTGCTCCCTCCCTTCTCCCCATTCAGGAAGCAGAGGTACAGACATGACCACCCAGCACGGGCACACGCTGGTCCCTCTCCTGTCCTTCCTACCAGGGATGGGCATGGCACAGCACAGCTCAGCTCAGCTTCAGCAAGACACACATGCATCCTCCGTGCTGCTCTCCTGGTCCCCTGCCCATCCCATTTGGTCCAGAGGGACATCTCCCAGGAGCGTGCATGTGCTAGCCTCCAGCAGATGTGCTGTCCCAGAGCCACCTGGCCAGGGCTGGACCTCTGGAGAAGTGGGGAGGGGAATTTTGCCTTTTCCCTCTGGGTTTCCCACGTCAGTTCCTGGGAGTGGAAAAGAGCATTCCCTGCGAGCAGGGGAGGTGCAGGGAGTTTACCGCTCATGAAAGAGCAGGGAGGTGTATGGAGGTGGCATCACATGAAGGGGCTGGTGAAGACGGGGCCATGAGATGCTTTGGGAACACTCTTGGGTTCCATTTGTGTCTGCTGAAGATTGCCTTTCTGCTCTTCTTTGCGGAGGACAGAGGGCAGAATGGATAGTATTCACTAAACCCTGATTTACTCTCTTTTAGCCCTAGCAAAGGGTGTGCCTTCTGCTTGGTGCTGATCCTAAACACTTCTGATTCCTCTCCCCATTCCCTCCCGGTGAGCCTCCCCATCCCCCCACCCCCAGCAAGACCTACCTCTGCACACACACACAGGGGTGAAGGGGAAGGTCAGTGGCACCAGCCCAGCAGCCGTGACCCCCCTGCTCACAGCAGCCCTGCCTCAGGACACAGGTCCTTCCCTGGGCCCTGGGCCTTCCCCAGCCTCCGTCAGACCCCTGAGGTTCCCACTGCTTTGTCTGGGATCCTTCCTGGGGACTGTGAGCAAAAGCCAGGGTGCCGAGCAGCACAGTCCCCCAGGCACCCCACCACGGGGGCACCATCCCTGGGTGGGCTCCAACCAACAACCTTTCTGTTAACAGCCGAACGTGCTGCGTGCTGTGCCACAGAAACCCCCCACCTGGGGTTGTGCCGGGGGCTCCAGTGTCAGCACTGTCCTGGTGGTGTGGGCATGGGAACATCCCTGAGCCCAGCCCCATGCCCAGCCCCAGGCAGGGGGATGCTGCCCTTTGCCTATGGCCGGGTGCTGGTTGGCAGTGTGGTGCAGGGGGAGGCCTGGAGCCTGGCTGAGGGGCTCTGGGCAGCTCCCTGCCCAGCACCAGCTCTGCCTGCTCCCATGGTCCCTCCACCACACAGTCCAGTTCATTGTGAAGGGGGTGCTCTTGGAGTACGCTTGCATTGCTCATCTCTTTGGTTAGGCATGTGCACTTTGGTGTGTGTATGCACACTGTGGGGTGTGTGTATACTACGGTGCATGTGCACACTTTTGAGTAAGTGAGTACTTTGCACGGTGTGTGCACACTCTAGTGTGTATACACATGCTGAGTTCCTTCTGCATTTTAGGTGCTGTCAACCCCCTCTTTGCCCTGAGGCTGCTCTCTCCTGCCCAGCCATGGCCTCCGAACACACGTCCTGGTGAGGCCGGGGGTGGCCAGGCACTGCGGCTGCTCTCAGTCCCGCTCTGCTGCCAGGAGCTGCCAGGCCTGTGCAGGAACTGTATAGAGGAGGCTGGGGCAGTGTGGGGCTGTGGAGAAGTGTGCAGGAGGTGGAGGAGGAGGAGAACAGCTGTTTCCTCATCACCTGCTGCTGCTGCGGTGCAGGTCCTTCCCTGAGCCATTCACTGGCCTGCGTCAGACTCCTGAGGTTACCACCGCTTTGGCATCAGATATTCCTGTGCTGGTCATTTTGCACCAAAGATTTGGGAGAGGCCGAAGGCAGCAGGCTATTGCTGAGGCCTGGTGAGTGCCTTGCCCCCAGCAGCTCAGTGTGCTCCCATGGGACAAACCCTGTCTGAAAGCGGCTTTCAGAGCTGCCCTGGGATAGCTCTTTCCCTCCTCCCCTGCCCCAGCGGAGAAGATGTGCCCAGCTCCAGAGTGATCCCCAGCCCCAGCATGCCAGAGGGAAGCTTCCCTCTCCCAACCCACCCTGCTGGTGCCAGTCCAACCTCCAAGGCTTCAGCACAGACCTCCAGGAAGCTGGAGCTGCCTTGGGCCTCAAGGCAGTCTGGTGGCAGGAGGGATAGGCATGGGCACAGCAGCAGCAGTGCCAGGAGCTAGGGGAGGAGCAGGGCAATTGGGGTGGAGACCCCTGCCCTTGGCTACATAGCTGGGACACTGCATGGCTGATGCCTCTGTGGCCAGCCAGGCTCCAGGTTTGGGGTGGATGGCAGCTTGAGGATCATAGCACTGGGATTTTAATGGACTTCCAGTGCAAGCATGGCTGTGGTGAAGGCAAGTGGGTAGAGCCAGGTACATGCAACTGCAAAGGATGGGGGTGGAAACGGCAGTGCGGAGCTGGTGGAGGCCCTCCCTCTTCTCCCTGTGAGAAAGAGAGTCCTGGAGAGATGGGAGAGGAGCACAGGGCAGGGTGAAAGAGGCAGACGGAGCCACTTGGGGTGCATCAGGGAGTTTTCCAAAGCCCCAGGCTCTGCCAGAGACCTATGAATCTCCGCCCGACACTCTCCCAGCAGCGCTTGTTCTGTCCTGCTCTACTGGCTCTTGGCCCCACACCAGCCATACTGGAGCAGAGGCTGATGAGCTGGAGGTGCCTCTGGGAAAGCTGTGCCAGCCCCAGGCAGCTGGCCCTGAGCATGGGGCAGCCCAAGCCGCTCCTCATATGTCCCATCCTGCTTGGAGGGCAGCATGCGAACCTGTGAGCAGCCTGTTCCTGCCCAGGGGGACCTTTCGCAAGGGAGGCAACTCGACAGCTGTCGCACTGCAGCAGCACCCACTGTGGCCCCTGCCGCAGCCCTGCCACCCTGGCCCCTGCCTGGCCTCCTGCCTCCTTTGCTTCTGGCTCCCAGCCCCTCTCTTTGCACTGCACGGACCAGCTCTGCAGGCAGCAGCTCAATGAACTCTGCCCCTCCCCACCTTTCCCCACACCGAGGATCTAGCCCCAGACAGGCAGCAGGATGCCAGCCTCCCCTCAGCCCACCGATAGGCTCCCCCAAGCCCCTTCTCCCTCATGAGGTTGGTGGAGCTGAGCTGGCCCGGAGTGGCCAGCCAGCACCAGAGCAAGGACAGGGCAGGGCGGGGAGCACTGGGGCAGGGTGAGCAGCCCAACTTGGGGCCCAGCAGCTGGCCGGGGGAGGACGGAGGCCACTGAGGCCTGAGGATGCTGCTCTGACAGCAGCTCCATGCTGGGAGTTTTGGGGTTTCACCCTGTACAGGGAGCAGCCTGTGGTGGGGCCATGAGCAGAGCGCTACCCTGGACCCAGGCTCTGTCCTGCTCAGAGGTAGAGGTGCATGAAGGAGTGTGGGGCCGGCCATGGGCTCTGCCCCTTGCTCATCAGTAGTGCAGCTCACAAGACAGGCGGAGCCTGGCTCTGTGCTCAGGGTCTTTCCATTCATGCAATCGCAGAGGAGTTTTACTGGGAAGGGTCCTCAGGGCATTTCCAGTCCCAGAAAGCAAAGGAAAGTGCATATGTCCAGTTCCTAGGGTGCCTTTAGAAATGATCCCTTTCATCAGCATATGTGGAAATATGCGATTAGTGAGATTACATCCACAGCAAAACAGGCAGAGCAGTGGTAACACGAGTCAACGGCTGTATTCTTCTCCTGAGACTCATACCCTGCCTGAAAATTTACATTAGTTCCTCATGGGGAACACTGACATTTATATTAAAATCATTCAGTCATCTTAGCTGATGAGTGTGTGTTCTTGTTTGGCAAATGTTGAAAACGGTTCTTCACCTTTTCAGGCAGAGCTCAGGCATCTCACTGCAAGCATCCAGGGGCCCTTGGAGAGGCTCTCGTGTATCTGAGGTACCTGCCCGGCCCTGGCGGCCCTCCCAGTGGACCCGCAGAAGATAGGAGACCCTTGGAGCCACAGATGGAGGCAGGGCAGAGGGCAACAAGGCACCTACCCTGGCACTAACATCCATGACCCTCTGACTGCATTCCACCGCAGTTCCGAAAATCACTTTCCTTTAAAAAGAAAGAAAATCCCCCCCCCCCAAAAAAAGACCAGTATAATAAAGAAAAACAACAACAAAGTGAAGGACAATAAGAACACAAAGAATTTTAAAACCTGAAAAGTGTAACAAAACCCCTCTTCACCTGAGATCATTTTCTGAACTTCCTGGCTCCAGCCGCCAGGCTCCTGGTTCCTGTCAGGGAGGGAAGCGCCGGCCCCACCTGCGCCGCCCCCGTCGCCTGGCAACGGCGCCTCCTGCTGCCCCAGCCCTCTGTGCTGCCTGTCCAATCAGCTAGCGCGGGGAGGCAGAGAGCCAATGAGTGCCTGGGAGGGGCGGGCTGTGCTGTGAGAGACATGCACAGAATCACAGAATGGGTAAGGTTGGACGGGAGCTCTGGAGATCATCTAGGCCAACCTGCCTGCTCAGCAGGGTCACCCAGAGCAAGTCAGACAGGGTTGCATCCAGGCGGGCCTTGAAGATCTCCAGAGAAGGAGACTCCACAACCCCTCTGGGCAACCTGTTCCAGTGCTCTGTCACTCTCACAGTGAAGAAATTCCCCCTCACGTTCAGGCGGGACTTCCTGTGCTTCAATTTCTGCCCATTGTCTCTTGTCCTGTCACATGGGAGTACTGAAAAGAGTTTGTCCCTGTCGCCTTGACACCCTCCCTTCAGGTACTTGTACACATTGATAAGATCCCCCCTTAGTCTTCTCCTCCGCAGGCTGAAGAGGCCCAGCTCTCACAGTCATTCCTCCTAGGGCAGGTGCTCCAGTTTTCTGATCATCTTTGTAGCCCTACACTGGACTCTCTCCAGTAGCTCCATGTCTCTCTTGTCCTGGGGAGCCCAGAACTGGACACAGTACTCGAGATGAGGCCTCCCCAGGGCTGAGTAGAGGGGCAGGATCACCTCCCTCCACCTGCGGGCAACACTCTTCCTAATGCAGCCCTGGAGGCCATTGGCCTTCTTGGCCACAAGGGCACATTGCTGGCTCATGGTCAACTTGTTGTGCACCAGCACTCCCAGGTCTTTTTCTGCAGAGCTGCTCTCCAGCAGGTCAGCTCCCAGCTTGTACTGATGCCTAGGGTTATTTTTCCGTAGTTGCAGGACTCTGCACTTGCCCTTGCTGAACCTCATGAGGTTCTATGAGGTTCTTCTCTGCCCAGCTCTCCAGCCTGTCCAGGTCTCTCTGTATGCAGCACAGCCCTCAGGTGTGTCAGCCACTCCTCTCAGCTTGGTATCATCAGCAAACTTGCTGAGGATGCACTCCATCCCATCATCCAGGTCATTGTTGAAAAAGTTGAACAGGATGAGACCCAGTACTGAGCCCTGGGGGATGTCACTAGCCACAGGCCTCCAACTAGACTCCACGCCACTGATGACAACCCTCTGAGCTCTGCCTTTCAGCCAGTTCTCAATCCACCAAGGAGAGCACCCAATGGCATGCCCCTGTGGGGCTGTCTGTGCTCACCCACCCGGGCCAGCCTGGCCTAGCACCCGCCGCCCACCACGTGAGGCTGGGCCGGAGCTCGCCATCCTTCGGTGGCAGGCATAGGGGTCTGAGCTTTTCCGGAGGGCACCGGGAGGGTGCCGGGGGCACCGGAAAGCACACCGAGGGTGCTGTAGGGGAGACCGGGGCTCACCCCGTGTGTATTTTGTGGTGCGTGCAGAACAGAGTGCCTTTGTGCGGTCAGGCGCAGCCGTGTTGCTCGTCTCCCAGCACATCTCTCTCGCCCAGTGCCGGTTTCAGGCCTCATTTGTGTCCCAGCTCTGCCAGGGCTCAGCTTGGGTTCACAGCCAGTCTGTCTGCAGGTGCTGTGGCCTCTCTGCAGCTCCACATCACCTCAGTGGACATGGGGATGGAGCATCTCAGTGGCGGAGTGGTTTCCTATTGCCCCTGCCTGCACACATGCCGCTGAGGGACAGAGGGATGGAGGTTGTGGTGTATTACCTGAGGAGCCATCGAGGAAGACCTTGCCCCCTGCCAAGTCCTTCCCTCTCTGGCAGCACTGAGCCCAACCTCTGCTGGAGGAAGAAAGAGCAGTATAACCATCGGAGCCCCCTGAAGTGGCCTCTGGGAAGTGTAAGCCTGGTGCTAAGGTAGAAGGAGCTCTTCTTCCCCCCCATCCAAGAAAAAAAAAAAGTTGAAATGTTTTTTGAAAATAATAACTATTGCAGCATTTACATTTCCATGTATTTGTTTAAACTGATGAGTATTCACATCATGTAATCGATGGTTATTGCATTTTCTTAACATTCGCAGAGGAATATTGAGATGTAGCTTAAGAATGGGGCAGATGAGGACCCCAAGGGAAACAGACCCCGACCAGAGGGCTGGGGGCACAGGAGGCCCCTGTGGCCCAGCCAGTTCCCACTCCTGGCCCACCTGCTGGGCACAGCAGTGCAAGGAAAGTCTCTGGCACCCGGCCCCATGTGGACGGCTGCTCGTCCACTGCTGGCCCTAGTGGCCACAGACCGACCTGCCTGCTGGGGGCACCGAACCACCCGCACTTGGCTCTGGGGAGCCTTATAGCCCTTCTGCACTGCATCTTGCCTCTCTTCTTCATCAGAATTTTGATTTTCTTTTCCTCTCTGGTGACCCAGCTGGTGGCTGTGGACTGCTGCGGGGGATGATGCCTGGCTGTGCTCTGTCTTCCTGGTGGTCCCTAAACTCAAAATCCAACACCGCTTGTCTTTTTGAGACTAAAGACAGTGGCACATTGAAGGTTACAACAGTTGTTTCTGACTTAAATTCCTGGGTTTGTCAAGAGAAGACTCAGCTGGGGCTGCAGGCCCATTTGGTGGCAGCAAAAAGCTTGGGTCCCTGTTTGTATCTTTATGGGGAGGGTTGTTCTCCCAAGTGAGCATTTCCAGCCAGGGTGCTCCTCAGAACAAGCCTCGTGGGAGTTTGTTTGTGCTGAATCGCGGCAGAAGTAGAAGCTGGTGCTGCCCAGCAAGGGCTGGAGCTCAATGTCTGCCCCATCTGCTTTGCCAGGTTCTACAGCATACAAGACAGTGCTGTCCTTTGCAGCAGTCGCTGTCTTTGGGCACCATCGCAGCGTTTCCCAGTAGTTTATACAGCAGACTGAGGCCCCTGTTCCCAGAATGCTAAAACTCTGAGCAGTGTTGTAACAGTCCATTTGCAGTTGCCTGAATCAAATAATCTGTTTTCTCCCCTGACTGTGTTCAGTGCTCTGTGCTAGGGGAGAGAACTGGTGCAGTTGACAGTGGCTGATGCACTCTCCTGCCTGTGTTACCAGTGCATTCCAGCCCAGTGGACTGGGAGTGCCCATGGCTGAGCTCTCTGTTTGCAGGAGCCATCCATCTCTCCTGGTGCTCCCTCTCAAGCACACCCTTTCCTCAGCAGCAGCAGGGAGCAGGGCGCAGGAGCCCCCCCACAAGCCGTGTTGTCCTTGGCACGTCTCCTTGCTGCCCCTCCTTGCCGTGGTCTGTTGAAGATCGGCGGTGTAGCAATGTGGGCTCCTGATATCAGCTTGGTCAGGGATTGCCGTGTCCTGCAATCACACGTGCTGGGCTCAGCACTGGGGAAGGCACCCAGAGTGATCCTCCCACATCCCTCTGAGGCCTACTGCCATCACGCAGGTGGCAGCGCAGCCTTGGTACCAGGACCTAGTGGAGCATGGCGCAGGCTGCTGTGTGACATGGTCCTCGGGAGAAGGAACAACCTGGGGCACACCAGTGCCAGGCCTGTCTCGCAACCCCTAGCCACAAGCTGTATGGAGACAAGTCTCTGCCATGGCTGTTGGGGCTGAGCAGGAACCCCATGTCATCCCTTACTGTCAGCCCCAGTCTGTGCCTGACTGCTGAGTAGTGTTGGGGATTGGCTGGGCTCAGGGAAGGACAAGAGTGGCTGGGAGACTGTCACAGCTCCACGTATGCCTGATAGCTGCTGTATGCAGGCTCTCAGGTTCTTGACATCCTTGATCTGGCAGTGGCCTCTTACTTTTCTCATTTTTCCCCTTGTTTCAGGGAACCAGTCCATTGACCTGACAGGAGCTGAAAAAATGGAGGCTGCAAAAACCTAGGAAAAGAGATGCCTTGACTGGGGGCTTCTCGCATCAGAGGTGAGCTGGCTGGCACATGGGCCTGAATACTATGCTGCCAGCATGGCCTCAGTGCTGTGCCTTTCCCAGGAGCATAATGGAGCAGCACATCCAAGCCCCAGCTGCAAAGGCAGCTTGTTCCTCAGGGAAGGGGTGAATGCACCACATGTCTGTCCCAAGGCTGGTCCAAAGCTGGATTCAGAGTGAGGCAATGGAGAATGTAGGAAAGGATGGGTCTCCTTGGCAGGGCCATGAGAGAGGGCAAGATGATCTTCTCTTCTGCCCAGGCTGTGGCTGCTATGATTAAGCTGTTCTGGTGCAGGAGCTGAACATGACATTGAGCTCGTCCAGGAGCCCAGGACCTGTGCCCAGTGGCAGAGCCCAAACAAAGCCCCTCCTGCTGAGGTCTGTGGCCTCAGCTGTCTGCTTAGGTGATACTTGGGCACCGATGCCACTGTTCACCATGTCCTGCTCTATCCGGGTATCTGATGTGGTCCTCTTGGCCCTCTTTGGTGCCTGAAAAAGGAAAGGAGGCATTTGCAGGTAGAGGGATGAAGCCAGCCCTCGTCCTGGGGGAGGGGCTGGCAAGTGGCATCATCGCTGCGCTGCTGAGCAGGCTCCCATCTGTCCCCAGTCCCTTTTCTAGGGGAGAGAAGTGAGGGCAGAGGAGAGGCATCTCTCATCTCTGCTGAGAGTTCAACTGTAGCATCTGTCTCTTCCCTTGGCTCAAGACCAAGTTGGAAGGTTTTTTCCCTGGAGCTTTCCATTGACAGCAGTGTCTTTCCCAGGGTGAAGAGCAGCCTGGCAGGTGGCAGAAAGCTGTCCCCAGCACTGCCACTATCACCCCTGGCCAACAGATCTGGCCCAGCTCCCCGTAAGCCCATCTCCCTGCTCTCGGCATGTGGAGAGAGATGTGCCTATGTCCTGCCTGCCTGCTCCCGGCATGGCAGTGATTTCCTCGTGGGCATTGCCAGGGGCTGCTGCCAGTGCCAGGCACCTAGCAGCATTTGCGGGAGGGGCTGCTTGAACACCAAAGCCAAAGATGCCACAGTGCTGTTAGGGTTCCACCTGGCCTCTTCCTCCACCTAAGACCTGGGGATCAATCACAGGTAGGGGCAAAGTTGGGGTGGGGGGTATTGTGCTGAAGGGAGCTGCTTTCTCAGCTCCCAGCCTGTTTCCTCCAGAACAGAAGTTATCCAGCCACACCTGCTGCATTCTGAGCCATCTTCTGCCTTGTGCTGTCTCTTGGTTAACAAGGTCTTCAGGAGTGCCAACCCAGATTTTCACTAGGGAGCTCAAAGGCTCCTTCCTGAAAGACCTCCCTGTGACTGTCCAGGATTCCGCTAGCAGTACATCCTGGATCCTTCCAGGGAAACTTGAACAGGCATTGTATCGTCCCTTCCCATCCTGTCGCACTGGCATAGACCAGCTGTCCAGGTGCTGTGGGCAGTGGAGAGAGTTTTCCGCCTCAGACACACTGACACAGGCTTCTAGACGTCAGTGCAGATCCTAGGTCAGAGCCCCATGAGGCAGACGATGTGGTGGGACCCACTGTGCCCCCCTTCAGGGCCCTTCATTCAGATACACCAGGAAAAGGGCCTTGGTCCCGTTTCCCAAGCCAGGAGTGGGGCTGAGCTGCCAGCACACTCTGCTGCCCTGTCCCAAGCCCTCACCAGCTCTGCTGTCTCCTATGCAAAAGGCAATCTACATCACTGCTTTGTGTGGAGCCTCTGTGGGGTCTCGCTGGCTGCAGTGGTAGGTTTTGTGGGCAGCACCTGCAAAGCCAGGAAGGGCAGATTGTCACAGGAAATCACCAGTGGAATGAGGGGGAGGTGCTGGGGCATCCTCAGCAGCACTGAGGGGACAGGACTGGTCCTACAGAGGAGATGGGCATTCTGGACACTCAGGTCCTGCTGAGGGTGCATGTGTGTCCCCTCCTCAACTGGGAACGGCTGATCACGGTCATGGTGTGGGGTCCCAGTGTGACACCAAACAGAGCAGCCCTGGTATACTCAGTAGAATGCTGAGCTGTCTGGGTGCAGAGGAGGTTTGGGAGGAACTGGCAGGAAACCTCATCTTCCTGTATCCGCTCTAACACTCAGCTGTGCAGAGCATGAATTGCTCTTGGTCAAGTTGAGGGCACCCAGTACAAGAGGGTCCTTCTGCCTGCTGCAGCGTTCCAGCCTGACACTGGGAAGGGGTGAGCGCTCATATCAGGAAGGGCCTGGCCGCATCACCCTGAAAGAGAGCTCTTCCCCATGTGCATGGAGCACTCTGCCAGGGTGGGCTGTAGCGTTGACTCTTGCTTGCTGTCGAACAGGGAGACCACCTGCAGAGCCTGGATTTTTCTTACTCTGGCATGGGCTGTGGGATCTTGGCAGCACTCTCGTAAGAGAGACCCTCCAGTCCTCTAATCCTCTTCGTGGTCGTGCGCTGGACTCTCTCCAATAGTGCCATGTCTCCCTTGTACAGAGGAGCCCAGAACTGGACGCAGTATTCCAGATGTGGCCTCACCAGGGCTGAGTAGAGGGGAGCATTACCTCCTTGGACCTGCTGGCAACACTCTTCCTAATACACCCCAGGATACTGTTGGCCTTCTTGAACATAAGGGCAGATTACTGGCTCATAGTCAACTTGTTGTCCACCAGGACCTGCAGGTCCTTCTCCTTTCCAGCAGGTCAGCCTCAGTCTGTACTGCTGCCTGGGGTTATTCCTCCCTAGGTGAAGGACCCTGCACTTGCCTCTGCTGAACTTCATGAGGTTCCTTTCTGCCCAACTCTCCTGCCTGTCTAGTTCTGCTGAATGGCAGCACAGCCCATTGGTGTATCAGCTGCTCCTCCCAGTCTGGTATCATCAGCACACTTGCTGAGGAGGCACTCTGTCCTTTCATCCAGGTCACTGATGACTAAGCTGAAGAAGACTGGCCCTAGTACGGAGCCCTGAGGGGACACCACTAGCTGAAGGCCTCCAACTAGACTCTGCACCGCTGATCACAACCCTCTGAACTCTGCCATTCAGTTGTGAATGCACCTCGCTGTGCACTCATCTAGCGCAGGCTTCCTAAGTTTACCTGGGAGGATGTTATGGGAGAAGATAGTGTCAAAAGCTTTGCTGAAATCAAGGGAGACAATATCTGCTGCTCTCCTATCATCTACCCAGCCAGTCGTTCCATCACAGAAGGCTATCAAGTTGCTTAAGCGTGATTTCCCCATGGTGAATCTATGCTGACTACTCCTGATGAGATACAAGGAACCTCATAATCAGCATCCAAGACATGTGCCTGCTGCTGCTCTATCAGCTACTAAGGCAGGAGTGACCTCACACGCCCATGCCCCAGCCATGATGCTGCTACTAGCCTATCAGAGGCTGAGACAGAAGTGATCTCATAAGCAAGAAAGGAAACTTGGTCCATGTGAGAAGCTGAAGGGTCATGAGTGTCCACACGAGCTTGGTAGATGATTGTAAGGTCACCTCTGTCTGAGCAGCCCATAGGTCTGCCCTTGGCTCATGCCTCAGGTAACTGTTTGTGTGGTCAGTTCTGTGCGAGGACCTGATCGGCCACCAAGAGGCACAGGGCTAGGGTGTTGATTGTGAGGTCATTCAGAACATGCTGAGGTCATTTCCGTAAGGGAAGAGGAAAGAGCAGCAGCAGGCCCATTGGCTTGGTAGGTGATTACAAAATCAGTTGTATCTGGTGAGCTAGTAGGCCACCAGGAGGCTGATATTTTTGTGACATTTTAATGAGTTTGTTTCTCAGAAGCTCCTTGAATGGGAGGAGGCCCTGACCTGGAGGTGACTTTGTGACTTCTGTCTCTGCAGGTGATGGACCGGGAGCAGGAACATGGATGGGAAAGTGGTTGTGAGGTCATTTCTATAGGTGAAGCTGATGGGAGCACCTGACTGCTGTCTGGGATGAGTGGTTGCGAGGTCCTGTCTGCCTGAGTAGCTGATAGGCCACCAAGAGGCATAAGATTGTCTGGGTTTGGGAAGTGAGGAGGAAGGTTGTCCATACATGTCTCCTGTCAAAACTACTGCTTTTCCTCCATGCTCAGACTTCATTCTGGCAGAGACACTCCAGGTTACTATGATCTGGAGAGTGTGGCTATCACTTTCTCTGTAACCCGAAAAGTAAAGAGAGCTTAAAAAGCAGAAGCCCTTTCTTTTTCTGGTCTTCATTGACAGCTTGCTCTTGTAAATACACTCCTGAGACCTCTCCCATGAGCCACCCAAGAACTGAAGAAAATCAGGGGGAGTGAGAAGGGTTGCTAGGGCTTTGAGTATTTTAATGACCCGTCAAGTGTATTTGGTGCTGATCCAGAGCCTCAGGTACTGAGAGGAGACTGAACAAACCTCTCAAGTAGTTAAAGTCAGTAGCAAATGCCAAAGTTTCTTGGAGCATTAGTGAGTCCCACTGAGGGCCATTACTCAGAAAGCCTCCCCAGGGGCCGATTACACCCAAAAGTTGGAGGCACTAGCTGCAAGTAGGCAAGGGAAATGTGCAGGTGGCCCCAATGTCATGCAAAGCTGGGTGAGTTTTGTCAATCAAAATGGCCAGGCACTGACACCCAGGCCCTGGGTAGGGTGATGCTTTCCCTCGCGCTGTGCTCAGGCCTCTTCCTAGGGCAATGTGAGTGTGGGGGTGCGCCATACCGAGAGCAGGACAATGGTACAGCACCTCCTGGGTTTCCCGGGAACAAGGAGGCAGCAAGGCCTCAGTGCCGTAAGGAAACCACCTCTTCTCAGAGGCCTTAGTGGCAGAGACAACAGCCATAGCCAAAGGACAAAGACCTCAGTTCTGCTGGGAGCTTTCAGCCTCGGCTTTCACCCTTGGTTGTTTCCACCACAGGCTGTCCTACGCTGTCTCATACCTCCTCCTCTTTCCTTGCAGACTGTAGACACCCAACCTGCTCCCTCACCTCACTACCACTGCAGGATCTCTCTGCCTTTACTGATGTCTCCCTGCCCTCACTTGCTTTTCCTTGAAACACAAAGCCAGTAGCTGATCACAGACTCCCTCAGGGTGACCTGTTGCACTAAAGCACTACACTTCAGGTGACATTTCTTTTCCTGAAGTCACATCTGCACGTTACAAGCTGCAGTTTGTAGTTGTTTCCCCTTCTCATGCTGTTTGCCAAAACCAAGAAAAGCTCCATCCTGTCTGAAACTACCTTTCAAGCAGTCTCTCCTGAAGAGTTTGGACCCTGCCCTCACAGCCCTCTAGCTGTATGAGTGGTCCCACCACATCTCAGTTCCATGAATCCATGCTGACTACTCCTGATCACCTTCTTTTCCTTCTAAGCATGATCATATGCTTAGAGGTGACCTGCAGGGTGAGCTACTCCATCAGCTTTCCAGGGATGGAGGTGAATCTGACTGGCCTGTAGTTTCCTGGGTCATCCTTCTCACCCTGGCTGAAGACTGGAGTGACACTGGCTTTCTTCCAGGCTGCAGGCATCTCTCTGTTCTCCATAATATTTCAAGGATGATGGAGTGTGGCTTAGCAGTAACATCCACCAGCTCCCTCAGTACTGGTGGGTGCATCCAATTGGAGCCCATGGATTTGTGGATGTTAAGTTTGCCTAAATGTTCTCTAACCTGATCCTCCTCAACCAAGGGAAAGTCTTCCTTTCTCCAGACTTTCTCTCTTGTCTCCAGAGTCTGGAGGGGTGTAGGTCCCATGCTGTGTCTGCTAGAGCGGTGGTTGTGCTGGACACCCCGAGCATCTGACATGGTCCTGCTCATCTATTTTCTGTCACTAAATCAAGTGTCTGCCCTGAATTACATTAACTATCTGCAATGTAGAGATGTGCACGAGTCTCAGCTTCCTAGAGAGCAGAGCTCTAGTCATAGTAGGCATCCAGTGTCATTTCGGGGAGCCAAGAAAATTCCTCACCTGGCTCTCACCTCAGGCTCTAGAAGGACACGGGGCTCACAGCTTCTCCTTCAGAGTAGGTAGACACTGTCACGTATCTTGGATCACTGCTGTCTCTTCATATTTCACAAGGTGCTTTTGTGTGAACAGTTGATTCCCACCCTCCATCTCCATTGATAATAATGGGAGTGTAGACAGGGAGCTTGCATGCAGACATCTGTGTTGTTCACAGTTCAGTGTGGGCAATGAGAATGCCACCACCTGTGTTTTGTGGAGTCCAAAGGAGGGATCTGAATCCCATTCCAGACCAGGGACTTCTAAAGGGCATATGATGCCTGGATTGATTCATCTGAACTGTACCTGAGCCATGGGGAAACAAACTCCCTTCTTGTCCCTCTTGGGGTGTCCTGAGCTGAGAATAGAGTCTTCCAGAGTGGGACATTTCCACCTCTCTTAGAAAACCATCCCCTGATGTGACAAATTACAATGCTGGAATCGGTGTCTCTTCAGTCTCTCCTAGGGAGAGACTAGAGATGATTGTTTCAGTCTGCTTCAGTGAACATTTCCCAGGAGGAGGGAGTCCGAAGGACAGATAAAGTCACACCTTCAGCTGGGCAACTATTCCCAAGCAGGGCCAGGCTCCTGAGATGGAGGGATGAGCTCATGGCAATGTGGCAGCACTGCTGAGAAGCAACTCTGCCCAGGAGCAGCTCCTCTGCATACAGCAGCAGGGCTGCAGGTGTGCACTTGCCAGGTGCCCAGAGGAGACAAGCAAGGTGAGCAAGATGAGTGAGACAGAAGGAAGTTAAAGGCAATCAGGAGTGGGAGGACAGCTGAGAGCTCACTGGGAGATAAATCTTTGCCGCCCTTAACATAGTAAGTCTGTGGCTGCAGGGCAGTGCAGGTGAGGTACCCTGAGGCTTTCTCTGAAGCTAGCACATTCCATGGCCTATAGGATCTTTCACAATGGGTATCCCAATTTTTCTGGTGTGGAGCAGCTGGTGCTTCAGAGCAGGGATTCCTAGGGACCCTGTCAGAGGGACAGGGCATCCTGCTTCCTTCTTCCAGGGATGCTGCAGGGCTGTGAAGCCAGGGAGTGCACTCAGGTCTGCCCAGGGCTGTAATTCAGAGCAGTGTTTCTGCACCACAGGGTGCAGTGCGCCCAGGGCAGTGACTCTGCCACCTGCGAGGGTCAGCACTCAGCGTGCCCAGGGAACTCCCCACAGTGCTGTGGGGAGGAGCTCTGGGTGGGAGGATCACACCCCTGCAGGACAGGTTATTCTGCTGTGGAGGGGATGCTGCCTGGGTCAGGGCTGCTCACAGCTCCAGCTCACCCTGCGAACATTTCTGGAGGGGGGTTTCCAAAAGGAAGGTCAAGGCAGGGCATACTTGAAAGGGAAGGGACATCCATGAGTCTCTGCCTTCAGTCGTATTGTCTGTGGGTGGGATGAAATGTTGCTGGATCTGTCAGATTTAGACAGGCAACTGAGGCTCCAAAACTTGACAGTGAGCGAGCTGCAATTCTGGAGGGAACTCAGCAAATCTCTTCATCCACCCCACCAGCCTACAGACAGAACGAGCATCACCTTTCCAGCCTCATCAGGGTATATCTCACCTGCTCCTTAGCCCCTGTGTCACTGAGATGCCCCTGGGCAGTTGCCTGCCCCTGGGAGGTGTCTGCAGGGCAAGGTTGAGCGCCCCATGAGGGGAATGGGGTTTGTGAGCAGTGACAGGAGAGAGACGTCCCTCCCTGCAGGGATAGCTCCAGGCAGCAGTCATGGTCAAAGTGTGGGAGGAAACTGCAGACTTCAACATCTCCTCTTCTCACCCATCAGCTCACCAAATCACAGAATGGGTAAGGTGGGAAGGGACCTCTGGAGATCATCTAGTCCAACCTCCCTGCTCAAGCAGGGTCACCTACAGCATATTAGACAGGATTGCATCCAGGCGGGTTTTAAGTATCTCCAGAAAAGGAGACTCGACAAACACAACCCCTCTGGGCAACCTGTTCCAGCTCTCTGCCCTCAAGCCTGTAGGATCCATGGCATGAGGTTTTTCCTTGGCTGATGGACACCCAGGAGAGGAGAAAACCCTGAGTGTTCCCCTGAGTCTCCATGTTCCTGCCTCCCTCAGAAGAAATGCCACGATACTGCCCTGTATTTCCCTACCTGTCTATGCTGTTCTTGTCCTTCCACTTGGACTCCCTGGGCAGGAGTGTTTGAGATGCAATTCAGACACTGACCCTGCAGGTCCTGCCATAGAGATGTATATTTGAGAAAGGTAATCAAGTCCCCCTCCAGCTTCTGGGGCTCTGGGCAGTGCTGGGGCGGGGGGAGGAGCAGGGGAGAGGGGCTAGCAATGAGCCAATTCTCTCTTCAGAACATCCCATCCTTAGGACCTTTAACCATTTGACTGTGGGATATCTGGCTGGGCTGCAAACCAAGGTGGGGACAGGTGATACATGTTTTTGGAGGGGCAGAGTACTAAGAAATAGAAAGTTTGGCCCAGAGAATTCTGTCCTAACTTGTCTATGTCTTGTCTTTTTGGACGATCCCCCATGCGTAGGGGGAGCAAATGTCCAACAGCAGCTCCTTCAACAGGTTCCTCCTCCAGGCATTTGCCAACACGCGGGAGCTGCAGCTCCTGCACTTTGCGCTCTTCTTGGGCATCTACCTGGCTGCCTTCCTGGGCAATGGCCTCATCATCACAACCATAGCCTGCAACCACCGCCTCCACACCCCTATGTACTTCTTCCTCCTCAACCTCTCCATCCTTGACCTTGGCACCATCTCCACCACTGTCCCCAAATCCATGGCCAATTCCCTGTGGGACACCAGAGCCATTTCCTACTCAGGATGTGCTGCCCAGCTCTTTTTTCTTGTCCTTTTCATTTTTGCTGAGTATTTTCTTCTCACTGCCATGGCCTATGACCGCTATATTGCCATCTGCAGACCCTTGCACTATGGGACCCTCATGGGCAGCAGAGCTTGTGTCAAAATGGCAGCAGCTGCCTGGGCCAGTGGTTTTCTCTGTGCTGTCCTGCACACTGCTAACACATTTTCAATACCACTCTGCCAAGGCAACATCCTAGAGCAGTTCTTCTGTGAAATTGCCCAGATCCTCAAGCTCTCCTGCTCAGACACCAGCCTCAGGGAAGTCAGGCTTATTGTGGTTAGTGCCTGTTTAGTCTCTGGGTGTTTTGTTTTCACTGTGCTGTCCTATGTGGAGATCTTCACTGCTGTGCTGAGGATCCCATCTGAGCAGGGCCGACACAAAGCCTTTTCCATGTGCCTCCCTCACCTGGCTGTGGTCTCCCTCTTTGTCAGCACTATTACGTTTGCCCATCTGAAGCCGCCCTCCATCTCCTCCCCATCTCTGGATCTGGTGATGGCAGTTCTGTACTCTGTTGTGCCTCCAACAGTAAACCCGCTCTTCTACAGCATGAGGAACAAGGAGCTGCAAGATGCAGTGAGGAAGCGGATCAGGTGGGTACAATGTCGGGAGCAGTAACTGCCCTATGTGCACCTCTTCCCCATTTCCAGCGTATTTGGCATCAAAGCAATGTGTTATTCATTTTTTTATTATTTACACTCCTGCAAAAAAAAAAAAAAAAAAGAAAAGAAAAAAAGAAAAAAAGAAAGAAAGAAAAGTGCTATTTGTCCTCTGGAATCTCTCATTTGAATCTGACCCAACAACTGTGCTGAAGGAGGAAGCCAGGCTTCCCCCTTCATCAGCAGGGAGGAGGGAACCTCAAAGGCATACTAGTCTGAGCTCCCTCGGATGCCCCAGTGCAACGAGGAGAGTTTCCCACTGCAGTGTCTCTTTCAGCAGTGATACCAAAGGAGCTCGGGGGGAAGAGTCAGGCTTGCGCAAGTACAGATGGGTTGACAGCATGGGTCCCATGTGCATTAGGAGAGCTCAACTCCCCTGGCCACAGTCAGAGTGTGATCTCACATGCCTCTTCTGCAAGGGTGGCAGGCAGCTATCACAGTGGGCCAGTCCCTTCCCTCTACAGGGCTGCAGTGCACAGAGCAGAAGTGGAGGAGCGTCTGGATGCAGCCTGTGGGGACAGACCCTATGCTCTGCAGGACCATTCTCCCTCTACCACAGCAAGTATTTCCTCCCTGCAGCTGTCACATGGGGGCTGCAGCTTTCCTGGAAACACGTCTGCCCAACAACAGCAGGATTTTCTCTGTTCGGAGCTGTTCTCTTCATTGCCACACTGTGCTGCTGTGCTCTAGTGTGTATATACAACCTAAGAGCTCTCCTAATGTGGTGGTGGTACGGTTATGCTTCCCCGTGCATTCCTGTGAGCACAGGCAGGACGAGGCAATGGGCTCCTTTATGTCAGACCTGGGGTCCCAAATAACGTTTTGTAATAAAAGGGGATCTCCTCCGTGTTGTGCCGTGAGTCTTGCCTTTCTTCAGAAAGGAGAGTAAAAAACACACCCAAGGGTTGCAGCACAAAAGGGCCTGCTGTCCTGCTTGTGAACTCCATGGGCCCAGCAGGATGAGCTCAGAGTCCCAGTGTGATCCACCAGGGACCGAGGGCTGGATTTGGGGCTCCTTTCGTGGTGACCAGTGCAAGCAGAGATGGTGAGTGGTCTCTGTGTTGCCTGTCTGGGGCTGCTCACAGATGCCATCCTTCTGGAAAGGAAGCTGGCCACCAGGAGAGCTCGGGGGATCTCTAGGAAGAGTGTGTGCCTCAGGGGTGGGCAGGGAGTGGAGCCTCACAAAGTGAGGGATGTTTCATGGTGGAGTCACATAAAGCCCTATAGCCAGGTATGCATAGGAAAGGAGGGCTCTGCAATCCCTGCAGAAGCAGTGGGTACCTGGGACACCCAGGGAAAGGGGGCTGGAGAGTGATCCATGCACTCTCATGTAACACCACAGGCCAGAGCTAGGGCACACAAAAACACATCTGCTGCCATTGCAAACACCCTGGGATCACTCTCAGCACATCCATGAGCACAAACACGTGCTAGCAGTGTCGGTGGTGTTGAGCCATGTCTGTCTGGTTCTCCTTCCTACCCCAACCAGCACAGCCAGTGAGGAGTCAGGGGTCACCCCACGGTGCTGTAATCCCACCATCTGATAGCACTGCAGTGTAGCAGTAGTGCAAGACCCTGTGAGGAGCAGAGGGGAGGGGTGCATGAACTGCTGTGCAGGTCAGCACAGACCCACTCACCTGGGGAAAGACTCTCTGGGGAGCAGGGACATCCCAGGAGACAAGCAGGACAGAGCTCAGAGAGAGAAAATGAGTGCAAGAAACAAGTTTGAGCACCATCTCAGATCAGAGTGCGCTCTGCCTGGGGCAGCAGGAGCTACCGGAGGTACTACAGGGTCAGGGCTCTGGTGCTGTCCTGGGCAGCAGGCTGGGCAGTGAAGGAGCTGCAAGCCACTCAGTGAGTAGAAAAGTACAATACCTTACCAAATGTGAAAGTTTAATGGCTCTGAAATGCATGAAGGTATGCAATAGCAGCACAGTGGGATGGTGTGAGATGCCATACCACTAATGAGAAACTGCAATGAGAGGTGTGTGCTGTTTTGCATAAATGGTAGTGTGTGGTGGATAGGAGTTAGAGAGAGACAGAGAGGTCCCAAGTGCAGATGGCCCTGGGCTGCAGTGGTGCTGTGAGCTGTGAGCACTGGGACTCTGGTGCACAGGGGACCCCTGTCCCCCTGCCTGGCCCTGAGTAGAGGGGCCCAGGAGTGTTTTGGTCACCTGCGGGGAAAAGGCCACCTCTAGGACCTGTTTGTGGCACCTGTGTCTGCAAAGGCAGCAGGAGCAGCCCCTGCAGCCCCATCCCTGGGAGCAGGTGTGAGGCTGGAGCTGGCACAGTGGCTATGTGCTGTGAGCCTGCTTGGGGAAGCAAGCCCAGAGAGAAACCACTGTCTTCCTGGCTTGGGTGCTGCTGCAGGGAGAGCATGGTGCGGACTGCTGAGGTCTCGTGGGCTGTGGTTTGTGCGCTTATAGAAAAAGCTTTGATCTCTTGATGAGCCCCAGCGAGGGAATAACGGGCTGTTTCTGGGAACAGCTTTTTTTCCTGGTGTTAATTTTTCCTTCCTAAGCTGTGATTTGTATTCCCTACTTTCTCCATTGCTACTTTTTCCTTACTCACTTTTGTCCTCCCCCTCACCCTGCCTCTTACGCATCCATCCTCCACTCATTTACTGATTTCAGCCTTCCCAGTCACAGGAAAGCATGAGGCCATATGACTGCTGGCAGCTCTCCTCTCCCTGCCAAGCTGCCCCAGCACAGCTCACCTCTCCCCCGCGGCAGTCACCATCAGGCCGGGAGACAAAGCCAGACACGTCTGCCCAGAGTCTGGTGCCTCTCTCGAGGAGGCAGACGATAACCCCCGCAGCCCCAGTGCTGCCCAGAGCTGGCTCTGCTTCGCAGGAGGGTTTCAGCCCTGGGTCCCGGGAGGGGCAGCTCTCCTCTGCCCTGGCAGCCAAGCCACAGCCCAGCAGTGGGGTTGTGTGAGCCCCCTCCATTCCCTAGCATGGGCAGGGCAAAGTTGGGCTCCCTGCTGGGAACAGCCAGAGCTCTGCAGCACTGCAAACAGCAGGATCTTGGCCTCGAGGAGAGGAGGGAGCCAGAGGCTGTCACCAGCACCCTCTCCCATGGCAGCACATCCCCATGCTCTGCTGGGAGCTCCTCCAGCCCTAGGGCCTGCACAGGCCCTCTGTGGGCAGTAGCACATCCTGGGGCTGGGGATATTTTGGCTCCACTCCAGACTGGAGCACTTGTGCTGGGGCCCCATGTATGGAGCTGGGAAGCAGTTGTGGGAGGGGCCTGGATCCCTAGTGTAGATGTGAGGGAATAATACCACTGCTGCTGATGGTGGCAGGGATGGAGCCACCAGCACATCCCTGAAGCAGTGGGGCAGGGCAGGGGTGACTCTGGGGGCTCTGGGGAGAGCCAGGACTCAGATTTTGCCTCTAGTCCTGAGACCAGGAGCCTTCCTGCTGACAGCCCCTGCCCCAAGGCAGCTCCTACCCTCCCAGCCCCCCACCCATCTGTCCCCGTGGAAGATGCAGGGCTGAAACTTGAGCCCCAGGAGAAGCAGGAGTTTCCAGGGGGATGAGGGTTGTGTTTCTACTGCCCATGTACATTGCTCACCTCCATGGGGTCTTACTCTGCAAATGCCTTTCTCCTGCTGAATGGGACTTTTGTGAGGCTCAAGGGACTAAAGTGTGTCCTGCCTGGCTTTGTGTGGTGTTGGAGGGGTGCTGGAGGAGGGCTTTCTTGGGAGACTGGCAGGCTGTGTGTGGGGCCAGCAGTGCTGAGTAGCTGTGCTGATGGCTGCAGGACAGACCTGAGTGTCCTCAGATGCAGTGTCAGTGAACGTGCGAGTGGCTGCAGGTGAGCTGGAGGGCAGCCAGGAATTTGCAATGGTCTTGGGCTATGGGAGAAGGAGTGACCTGTGTGTCCTCGCCAGAAGGAAGGTGAAGAGGAGAGGAGAGCTGATGTGTGAGGGCCGAAGGAGGATTTGTGTTCGAAGGACCTTCCCTCCAGGAAGGACAGCAGATTGCTGGCACCAGCTGATGGAGGGGACGGTTGTGCCCCGCCAGGCACTGCCAATATTGCCAGCGTCTCCTGCCTAATGCAGCGTGAAAACCCCCAGGCTAGAACTCTCTCCATGTTCACGGCTTCAGGATGTGTCTGCCAGCTGCTGTGGGTCCAGGCAAGGCCTGGAAGCAGCAGTTCTCCTCCCCTGTGACCCTCGTCATCCTCCCCGGGGCTTGTTTCCAGCCAGAAATCCCTCTCAGCACAGACCAGCCATCCTGTGACAGCAGGAGCGCAGGACTGTAGAGGAAGGGCCACGTGCTGTGGCAGCATGGTTTCCCATGCCCCTCAGTTGACTGTGACACCACCCGCTAATGTCCCCTCCTGACCACCCTAACAGGGGGAAAAGAGCTTAGCCACAGCGCTGACCTTCGGCAGGTGGGCTTGATCGTCATCATGGTCATTTACATGTCACGAGACCCCTGCCCTGCAGTGTGCTGCAGAGCCAGGTCGTAGCATCTTCCCGCTGCCCTCTCCCCTTGTACTTGTCTAAGTCCAAGTGAAATCATGCCCCTGAGTTGTGTGTCCATGTCCGTGAGAAGCTAATACCATGGATCAATTACAGACTATTGCCTGACAAATTTTAAGGGAAGGGAAAAGTGTCTTTTGTCTTCTTGATCTCCGTTGCCTGCTTTGCCTATAGCAGGAGAGCAGCATCCTGTGCAACTTTGTTCATAGCTCCCTTTCTTCAGGTCTCTGCTTTCTGCACCTTTGCAATTCCAACCTCCTGCCCTGCATCTCCCTCCCCTCCCCCGTCCCTCCACACGCACGCACGCGCGCACACACACACACACACACACACTCTCACTTATCTCTTTGCTTTGCATCTTTTTCAAGTGAGCAAACCTTGACAGAGGCAGCCCAACCTGAACAGGCCGGTGCCCAGAACAAGAGCAAGCAGAGTCGAAAACCTCTTTCTTGTGCTCAGCTTCTTCTATGCCCAGCTGTCACTTGGCATACGCAGGCTTCAGGTGAAGTTGTACGAGGTGTGAAATACAGGAATGCCACCAGAGGAGAAAGTGTCACTCATGCACTTTGAGGCGTACTCATGACACACAAGCTATTGCAGTGTGACAAGCCGGGAAGGGCTAAAGGGAAGCAAGATCACCGTGATTAGAGTTAGATCTTCCTGTGTTTCCATTTTTTGCCTTTTAGCGGCTATTCACTGGGCTTGCGCCAGTAGCTCCATCTCTCATACCTGGGAATGTGGAACTGGACTCAGTACTGCTGGTGTGGCCTCAGCAGGGCTGAGCAGGGGGGGAGGATCACCTCTGTCGACCTGCCTGCAATGCTCTTCCTAAGGCAACCCAGGATACCTTTAGTTGCCTTTGGCACAGGGGCACCTTGCTGGCTCGTGGTCAGCTTGGTGTCCGCCAGGTCCTTCTCTGCGGCACTGCTTCCCAGTGGAGTCTGTAGTAGAGCATGGGGTTATTCCTCCCTAGGTGCAGGACCCTGCATTTGCTTTACTGAACTTCATGAGGTTCCTCTCTGCCTGTTTCTCCAGCCTGTCGAGGTCCCTCTGAATAGCATCAGAGCCTGCTCAGCAAACTTTTATCATTAGCACACTTGCTGAGGGTGAGCTCTGTCCCATCATCCGGGTCATGAATAAGCTGAACAAGACTGGCCCCTGTACTGACCCCAGCGGACGCTGCTGGCTTCCAGCTAGACTTTGCGCTCTGCCCTCTGAGCTCTGCCACTGGGCCAGTTTTCAGTCCACCTCACTGCCTACTCCTCTTGCCCATACTTCCTCAGCTTGCCTACGAGAATGTTACGGGAGACAGTGCCAAAAGCCTTGCTGGAGTCAAGGGAGACAACATCCACTGCTCTCCCCTCATCTCCCCAGCCAGTCATTCCATCATAGGAGGCTATCAGGTTGGTTAAGTATGATTTCCCCATGGTGAATCCATGCTGACTGCTGCTGGTCAATATCACCTTCTTGCTCTTCATGTGCTTGGAAATGGTGTCCTGGAAGAGCTGCTCCATCACCTTTCCAGGGATGGAGGTGAGGCTGACTGGCCTGTAGCTCCCTGGGTCCTCTTTGTTGCCCTTTCTGAAGACTGGAGTGACACTGGCTTTCTTCCAGCCCTCGGGCACCTCTCCTGATCACCTTGCCCTTTTGCAGATGCTTGAGAGTGGCCTTGCAATGACATTGGCCAGCTTCCTCAGCACTCCTGGATGGATGTCCATGTCAGGGCCCATGGACTTGTAGATGTCCAGTGTGCTGAAGTGACTGCTAACCTGATCCTCCTCCAGCAAGGGAAAGTCTTCCTTTCTCCAGACTTTCCCCGTGTTCTCCAGGGCCTAGGATTGCTGAGGGCTGGTCTGAGCAGTGAAGTTTTACTGCCGATGTGAGGAGTAAAACCTGAGGCAAAGGCAGCACTCAGGCTCTCTGCCTTTTCTGTGTCCTCTGTTGCCAGGGCCCTTGGCCCATTCAGCAACCTTTTGTTACAGATGTATTTCTAGAAGCCCTTCTTGTTGGCTTTGACATCCCTCACCCGATTAAACTCCAGATGGGCCTAGGCCCCGTCTGTGTGTCCTGGGACATTGTGACTGTTTTCCTCCCAGGCTACCTGTCCCTGCTTCCACCTTCTGTGTACTCCCTGTTATGTTGGAGTTTTGCCAGGAGCTCCCTGCTCGTGCATGCAGGTCTTGTGTCCGCTTTGCTCGACTTCTTGCTCCTTGGGGTGGACCACTCCTGAACTTGGAGGAGGAGCTCCTTGCATGTTAACCAGCTTTCTTCCACTTTCCCCTCTTCCTTTTAGGACCTATCCCATGGGATTCTCCCAAGCAGGTCCCTGAAGAAGGCAATGTTTGCTCTCCTCAAGTCCAGGGACAACTGCCTCATACTGGCCTTCAGGTACGGAGGCAGCCGTGACCTTGCTGTCAGCATAAAAGTCATGTGCGTGCTGTGGGCCTGGGAGACACTGCAGCACAAATGACCTCAGCAGCTCAAACAGAAGCAGTGTTGCTGCTGTTTTAGCCTGTCAGCTTGTGAGGCAGAAGTGACCTTGCAAGCATAAGCAACAGCAATGTGCCTGCTGCTTGCCCATCAGGTCCTGCAGGGCAGGTCCTGCCCCAGGGGCAGTGGCAGGCTGCTCAGAGGCTGGACCTGGCACCTGGGCCAGGCAGGAGACCCATGTCTCAGGCACACAGCACTCCTCTAGAGCCAGGCGCTGGGGCCAGAGCTCATCCACGCTTTCGTCAGCATGTCTGAATGGAGTTCCTGCCCTGACAGCAGTGTGGGGAACAGCTGCTTTTCCAGCCCTCATGGGCATGCATGCTCCAGCTGTGGAAATACTTGGCTACATTTTTACAGCTTGCGGGGCTCTAGTCTCCTGGCAGCTCTAGCTTCACCCTTCCTACTCCTAAGAAATCAGAAGCAGTTAAAGCTGCTTCCTCTCCAGCAAACGCAGCTGCAGCTAGCTCCAGCCCTTGCGCTGGCAGAGCCTAAGCCCAAGCCCAGGGCAGGCACTGCCAGCAGAGGCTGTCTGAGCCACAGAGGACCACGGCTCTGTCTCAGTGCTCCCACAGCCCAACACTGCATTTGGCAGGAGCGCTGGGTCTCCTCCCCTGCTCCCACAGGCGCCATGGAGGCTGCTGCTCCCGGGGGAAAGCTCCTGGCCCCTGGGAATGGGCTGTCTGTGCCAGCCAGGCCCCAAGGAGAGGCAAGCACCTAGGGGCCCCTGGGCCCCTGGGGTGAGGCCAGGCAGGGCCTGGCAGCAGGTGCTGACAAGCATCTCTGCCCCCAGGAGGGCTGGGGCACCTCTCTGGCCTCTGTGGCCCTAGGCACAGTGGGCCATGCTGCTGCCCTTCTCACTCACCCTTACAGCCTTACAGCACTCAGAGCTGGCTGGCCCCAGTGCCACCAGCCAGGCAGACCCAGCATCGCTCCTCACCTCTGTGGCTGCTGAGAGCAGCAGCCAGCCAGGTCAGAACAGGCCAGATCCATGGCCAAGCCACTCAAGGTTGTTATGTCGGGCACCACATCCTTCCAGCCAGCCCTGAAGACTCTATGAAAGGAGCCGTGCGCCAGCCCCAAGTGATGGCACCAGTGCCCAGCCCCCAGGAGAATAAGCATTGGCAGCTGATCTCAACTGTGCTGGGAGATGCCACATTTATTCTTTAGGTTCTTCCTCCTCTGCCTCACTGTGGAGGCTGCTTTGGGGGCTGGGAGTCGTGGCGTTGTCTTCACCCTGCATGCTGGCAAGACCTTCTTCAGGGTTTGTTTCAATGGGCTGGTCTTCACCCATAGCTGTTGATGAGCAGCTTGGAGATGTGCTGGCCCAGCTGACAGGCAGAGATTCTTCTTCTTCTTCTTCTTCTTCTTCTTCTTCTTCTTCTTCTTCTTCTTCTGTCTCTGGATACTGCTCTTCTTCACAGGGCTAAGAAGTGAGAAAGGAAGAGGCTGTGTTATGCACAGGGCGAAAGGCAGAGGCACAGTGCAGGCTTGTCCAGGCCACGTATCTTTGGATGGGCTTCTGATGGTGTGTCCATGCTCACCGCCCCTGTGTCCAAACAGGGTCGCATAAGCAGCTCATCAGCCTGGGTGCACGGGGGCAGAGGCTGGGAGTGAACCTGTGCCTTGGCTTCAGCATTCAGGGAGAGGTTGCAAACAAACGCTGGTGCGATTTCTAGGTCCCGCACTGCAATCCTCCTCTGAGCACCCAGCAGCTATGCCTGGGATGGAAGGGAAGTCTGGTACAAGGCCAGGGTGGCTGTCTGCTGCTGCACTGTGGCTGCAGAAGCACTGACACCTTCTCTCCCTCACTCGGGCTGAGAGCCCTCCTGCTTCTCTCCTCCCCCAGGGCCTCCCACGCTTGCTCCCATTGGCAGCCACAGCCCTTCCCCTCCAAAGGAGTGCTGGGCATTTGCTTGGGGCTACAGAGAGGTGCTTGGTGTCAGGGCCGAACCCAAGTCAATCCCATGTCAGGAAAAGCCATAGGATGCTCTGTGCAAGCTGGTGGCTCGGGGACTGGGAGCCTGACCCCGTGGTGGGCCACTGCCACTCAGATGTCTCAGGTTTTCCTGGAGCTGGCACATACGTACCATGTCTAGTGTGGCCTCCCGTTCCTCAGCCAGCCTTTTTGCCTCCTCCTCTACGCAGGAGTAATAAACATTCACGACGACTTCCTTCCCCGTTCCAAAGTCGTACTTGACAACTTCCTGAATGCTGGGCATTTCTACAGGTGGCTTCTCACTAGTCGCACTTGATTTGCTACTTTGCGACAGGCTTGAGCTGCCCTCAATGGTTTCCTGACTCTCCGGTCTCTGCTCAACCTGCAAGACAATTCCACACAGGTCTGTGCCCCACTTCCAAAGCCACTCAGCTGCTGTTCTCAATGCATCCCTAAAGCAGCCAGTGACTGCAGGACCTGTGCAGTCACCAGCCCCTTTTGGTTTCGCCTGCCCTCAGGCACCCCAAACGGCAACTGCTGCCCCAGGGTAGCAACGCTGCAGCCCAAGCTGGAGAACAGTGAGAAGCCCCACAACAGGCCCCAGCCTATGTCACAGCTTGACCAGGGCTCATGGTCTTTCCCACTGGCACTTCTCCCTCAGGCTCTGATCTCTCCTGGCAGCATAAGTGAGCTGAGGGAATTGCCACTTGCAGAGTAAGAAACCTGCAGCGCTGTCCAGCTAGGGAGGGAGAGGGCAGCATGTGTGCAGTGGGTCTCTTTTTCCCTGAAGGGCAGGTTATTCCTCACATTCTCCCCTGACCCCTGTCTGCCTCGAGTCTTCCCCGCTTGTCCAGCTAAGGAGAGAAAGAGCACCACAGGTACACCAGGTATGTCTGCCCCTAAAGTGCAGGTTACTTCTCACCCTCTCCTCTGACCCCTGTCTGCTGCGAGTCTTCCCTCCGCCCCATTCAGACCTGAAGTGAATCTGAACAAGACTGAAGGATCCTTTTTTTCCTGCTGCCCCGTCATTGACATGAGCATGAACAGAAGCTCTCCAGCTTCCATCCCACACAGGCCCAGCAGTTAACTTCCCACCAGAAACAGGGCCCCATGCAGGCATCTTCTGCTGTGTCCACAGAGAAGGCAGTAGCAACAGATGTGTTGCAAAACCAGAGCACAACCAGAATCTTGGAAAGCAAGCCCCAGACAAAGACACTCAGGGCTCAGAGGAGCGCAGGGGAAGGGCTCTTGTACAGCCACTGCCCAGGGGATGATGCTTTCCCACAATTCCGGCTGCCACAGGAAGGGCCCCAAGCAGCAGCACCTACCAGTTCCTCGCTCTGAGGGCCTTCACTCACCTCCCACCTCGGTGGCGATCTAGCTTTAGGAGGTTGCTCCTTTCCGGCTACCACTGCCTCCCATTCCCACAGGAGCTCCTGAAGCACACTGCAAATAGACACCGCAGGGAGGTGGTGTGAGCACAGGGGGAGTTAGGTCTCCACTCTGCGCTCCCAAGCCAGGCACCTGCTTCGGCAGCAGGAGGAAGTCCTGCAGGAGAAGCCCGTGGTTTTGACTGACAGTGGCCACATGGATGAGACAGAGAGCACCTGAGCAAAGCTCAGGATGGCAACACGGAGCCTTTCTTTCCTTGCAGCAAGCAGAGCAGCAGAATCAACTCCAAGGACAGGCTCCAAGGCACACTGTTGTCCCCTTTCCTGCCAGTGCCATTTGCCACTGCTCACTGGTCTCAAACACTCTGTGTTTAGGAATGGAAAATGGATTCTAGCTGGGCACTCTGGGTCAAAGAAGGAGGAAGCTATCAAGGGAGTAAAGCACTCCTGCAGTATTCCTGTTCTGGGCACTCTTTTGTGCCAGCCACAAAGACAGGCTGTCATACAAAAGAGGATGTTTCTTGCAAAGTATATAAAACCAGAACAGTAATAACAGACACAGCTCTGTGCCTTGGACTTCTCCATTCTCCAGTCACCCATGTCCACACTGAAATAAATCCCCTTCTGAGCACCCAACAGCTATGCCTGGGATGGAAGGGAAGTCTGGTACAAGCCCAGGGTGGCTGTCTGCTGCTGAACTGTGGCTGCAGAAGCACCGACACCTTCTCTCCCTCACTCGGGCTGAGAGCCCTCCTGCTTCTCTCCTCCCCCAGGGCCTCCCACGCCTGCTCCCATTGGTAGCCACAGGCCTTCCCCTCCAAAGCAGTGCTGGGCATTTGCTTGGGGCTGCAGAGAGGTGCTTGGTGTCAGGGCCGAACTCAAGTCAATCCCATGTCAGGAAAAGCCATAGGATGCTCTATGCAAGCCGGTGGCTCGGGGACTGAGAGCCTGACCCCGTGGCGGGTCATTGCCACTCAGATGTCCCAGGCTTTCCCTGAAGCTACCACATACGTACTCTTTCTCTTCTCTTCCCTGCTGCTTGGCCAGCCTTTTTGCATTCTCTTCTTTGCAGGAGAAGTAATCTTTCAAAGTCACAGTCGTTCCTGCTGAGATGTGGTAAGTGATGCTTTCATTTAGCTCTCGCCATTCCACAATGTCCAGGACCTTCTTAAGGTCTTTCCTAGCTTTCCTGCTTTGCGACAGGATTGAGCTGGCCAGAATGCTTGGCAGAGTTTCTGTTCTGTGCTGAACCTGCAAGACAATTCCACAGCGGTTTGTGCCCTACTTCCAAAGCCGCTCAGCTGCTGCTCTCAATGCATCCCTAAAGCAGCCAGTGACTGCAGAACCTGTACAGCCACTGCCCATAGGATGATGCTTCTCCACAATGCAGGCAGCCACAACGAGGGCCCCAAGCAACAGCATCTACCTCCCCTGGCCTCTGAGGGCCTGCACTCACAGGACGTACTGCTGACCATCCAGATGCAGCGGCTTCCTTCCTCCTGGCTTGTGCTGCCCTCCACGTAGAGTACCCTGGGACGGCCTGAAACGCACTGCAAAAACACACCGCGGGGAGGTGGCATGAGCACAGTGCCGGTTGGGCCTGTACCCCACGCTCACAAGATGGGTTCTCCTGCAGCCAAAGGACATGAGTTCCACTAATTGACCTTATCAGAGGTGGAGATCATGCCCTGCCAAGTCATGCAAGGCTGCACAACATGCCTGGAGCAAAGCTCAGGCTGCCCACATCAAGGCTTTCTCTCCATGCAGCAAGGAGAACAGCAGGCACAGCAACAGTGACAGGCTCCAAGACACACTGTTGCCCCCTCTCCTCCCAATTCCTTTAGCCACTGCTCAGTGCTCCCAAACACTCTGTTTTCAGGATGGAAAATGGATTCTAGTTGGGCACCCAGGCTCAAAGGAGGACAAAGGCATCGAGGGAGTCAAGCACTGCTACCTCTGCAGCTACGCTGCATATTGCAACTCGCCTGCCCCAGGGACATGCTTGGGAAAGGCTTTGATGGCAGTAGGGGCAGAGGCTCTCTCTCACTCTCACTGGAGACCTCCTGCCTCTCCCAGACTCTGCACACACACACAGTCCCCTTATCTCAGAGCCCACAACTCTGATCAGGCATTCAGGATGCTCTGGGCACACAGAGAGGTGCCTGACAGCAGGGTGTAGCCACGCTCGGCTTGTGCCAGCCCCAGAAAGAGGTTTCACGTGAAGGAAAGGGCTTCAAGGTCACTACGTGAATCTGGCACTGTGAGAACAGCCCCTGCTCCTTGGCCTTGGTGGCAGGAAGAGGGGGGCTGCCCTTCTGCTTGCAAGGCAGCATCCTTTCCAGGCCAAGAAAGAGCTCCTCTCTGTTGAGTCCCCTCTCACTGCATACTCCCTGGCCTCTGGAAACAGCTCGCGCTGTGGCCCAAAGGGCAGGCAAACACCTCCCTCTTGCAAAGGCTTCACAAGAGCATGCAGACCTCTCCTCAGCCTCACAACATGTCCTTAGACTCCTAGCCCTGCTGTCAGCAGGTAGAAACAATCCTGCTTACTTTCGGCTATGGGGAATTGTGGAAAGGCCCCCCTGTCTGGGAAGCAGGATTTGACTTTCCCAAGGGTCTCCACCTCGGAAGCAGTGTCAGCAGAAACAGGAAGCCCACAGGAAGCTCTCCCAACCACTTGCTCTGTGCTGTCCATCCAGCCAGAGATTACTAGTCGTTGCAGTATGGGATGAAAGGCATTCAGAGTCACTAGGGCCATGATGTCCAAGGGAAACATGCATCTCCAAGACCAACAAGGCTACAGGCTCACCCTCACACACAGCTCCAAGCATCTCACCTGCTATGAGGCTCTTTCCGCTTGACTCTCTTCCCCATGTCTTTTTCCATTCTAGCAGGCTGCTTGTCTTGAATGGAGATGTACACGGCAGGAACATCCCCTGTAAGCAGCAGACAAGAAAACCCTGCAGAGCACCATCGAGGTGGTCATCTGTATAGCAGTGATGTGCAGCACCGCTCCAGTCAGTGATAGACCTGTGAAGCCTCAAGGGGATTCCTTTGAAGCCATGTTTCCAAGGCACTCTGAGGCCTTCCCTCACTCTGGCTCCTGTCCAGCTCTTCATTTCTAGCCTAAAACACCCTTCCCTGTGGGAGTGCTTTTCTACTGCTCTAACCTGTCCACACCAGGAACAGTGGGGCTCACAGGGATGTGCTGGTGACCTACGAGAGACTCTTTGGGGCCATAACTTCACACGAGGGAAACAGAGCCTGCGATCCTTCGCTGGATCTCACAGGCTGCATTTTCTCTGATGAGGCAGTCAACCCAAAAGCACTGGTCTGGCAGTTTGAATGAAAAACTTTCAAGCAAAGGGTCAAGCTGCCTGCTTTGGACATCCGAGGAAGTCTTGGCACACATCACCGGACTTTTGTCCATCTCCTCTAGGTGGCTTTTCCCATCAGAGGAAAGTACTAGGATTCCATGAGATAGGTCCTGACTTAGGGCACTCCTTCCATTATCATTCTGCTCCAGACAGAAGCAACGATTCACAAGGATTCTCCTCAGCTTGGACTCCCTTCTTCTCCTCCTTCTCCCATGGAAAGTACTTGGCAGTGTACATTAGGGCACGAGTCCCCTGGGAAAGTTTAACTCAAAGGGACTAGCTTCACTTGGGACTGTTGGCCTGCCATGGGGTCTTACCCCCACAGGAGGCACTGGAGACTTCCCATCACGGGTGAGCAGAACTGCATCTAGTGCCTCGTACTATCTAAGCCACTGCACTGGAGCCTTGGCTCCGCTGTCCTGCCAAGGAGGACAGAAGGAGAAGGTGCAAAACCCTGGCAGCAATCAGCTGCTCTGTTACCTTTCTCAACACCGAGACTGTCTCTTCTCTTTTCCTCTTCCCAAGGCTCTTTCACAGCTCTCACTGCGGGTTTGGTGGGGGAAGTCACCAGCTCAAGCCTGGAGATAGGGAAAAGACTCCACATTGAAGGAAGGGCACCACATTGCCATGCAGCATGTCCTTGGCAGCTTATGTTCATTAGGGACACACAGACACGTGTCAGAGCTCCTAGGAAGCCCATCCGATCCCTAAGTACAATATGCAGATTATGCCAGATCCTGGAGGACTGTTGTAGGAAATGCAGTGACCATGTGAAGACCTCCAGTGCTGGGAGGGGCGGGAGCTTCCTTCTCAGACTCTTCCAGGGTTTCCCTGGCTTTCCCATGAGAAAGATTTTGGCAGCTTTCCAAGACAAACCCTCCATGCGGCCACCGGAGGCAGTCTCCCAGCTCTTGACCACGCTTGCGTCCAGGCAGAAGAAACTAGTCTCCTTTCCTCTGCCTTTCCACCACTGTTTGAAACTCCAGCCTAGCCCTCCACACCCCCTGCAGTCTTTCCAATCCTCATGTCAGTGCCTCTGCAAACAACAGCCTGCATGAGCCAGGCCTTTAAGGGATCCATCCCCTTAGCTAGGAGGGAATCAGGACACAGCTCTGCAGAAACGGCCTCTGCCACGCCCTCCCACCGCCACACAAAGCTCAGGTTAAGCCAGAGCAAACCTGGAGTTCCCTGGGAACCAGCCAGTGGAAAGTGTAACTCCCAAATCACTTCCTGAGCAGCCTTCACCAACCCTCGTAGCACAGCACTCCCACACACGCAGTGAGAAGCTGCTTGCTGGGTCAGCTGGAGGCTAAGAAGCAAGCAAGCATACTCACTTGGGAAGGACAACGCCAGGCCCAGCAAGGGCCTGAGCAGCAACCTTTCTGATGGCTGTGAGGGCTGAATTGCTTATATCTGGCACCTGCAAAGGTGAGAGACTCAGGTGAGATGCTGCCAAGCAAAAGATCTCGTTGCTCACAAGGGCAGCAAACGTTTCCACTGCTCAGAGAAGAAGCTGCCTCTCAGAAACTCTGAAACAAACCCGCCTGTTTCTCACGGCTGCCCCCCAATTGGACAGAATAGCATCTGCAGGGGAATGCAGGAGAAGGGCGAATCACACTGCCGGGCTTTCGGCAAGGTCGAGAATGAAGAACCTGAGTTAGGAGAGCAGGTCTTTCCTAACGGGGAAGTCAATGGAGGGAAGCACAGGCAAAAAAAAGCATTCCCCTCCAATCTAGGAAATGGGCAGTGTTGTCCAGCTAAGGAGAGAGAGAGCACCACAGGTACACTAGGGGCAGCTACATCCGCCCGTAAAGGGCAGGGTAATCCTCACACTCTCCGCTGACCCCTGTCTGCTGCAAGTCTTCCCCTCCGCCCCATTCAGACCTGAAATGAATCTGAACAAGACTGAAGAACCCTTTTTTTCCTGCTGCCCCGTCATCGACATGAGCATGAACAGAAGCTCTCCAGCTTCCACCCCACACAGGCCCAGCAGTTAACTTCCCACCAGAAACAGGGCCCCATGCAGGCATCTTCTGCTGTGTCCACAGAGAAGGCAGCAGAAACAGATGTGCTGCAAAAGCAGAGCACAACTGGCATCTTGGAAAGCAAGCCCTGGACTAGGTCACTCAGAGCTCAAAGGAGCGCAGGGGAAGGGCTCTGGTACAGCCACTGCCCAGGGGACGATGCTTTCCCACAATTCCGGCTGCCACAAGAAGGGCCCCAAGCAGCAGCACCTACCTTCCCTGCCCTCTGAGGGCCTGCACTCACAGCACGTGCAGCTGGCCATCTGACTTCCTCAGGCTGAAGCACACTGCAAACAGACACCGCGGGGAGGTGGCATGAGCACAGGGGGAGTTGGGCCTCCATCCCGCGCCCGCAGCATGGGCACCTCCTTCGGCAGCCAAAGGACATGGGTTCCACTCACTGCCCTCATCGGAGGTGGAGATCATGCCCTGCCAAGTCATGCAAGGCTGCACAACATGCCTGAAGGAAAGCTAGCAAAGCTCAGGCTGCCCACACCTAGGCTTTCTCTCCATGCAGCAAGGAGAACAGCAGGCACAGCAACAGTGACAGGCTCCAAGACACACCGTTGCCCCCGCTCCTCCCAATTCCTTTAGCCACTGCTCCCAAACACTCTGTTTTTAGGATGGAAAATGGATTCTAGTTGGGAACCAAGGCTCAAAGCAGGAGAAAGGCATCGAGGGAGTCAAGCACTGCTACCTCTGCAGCTACGCTGCTCATTGCAACTCGCCTGCCCCAGGGACATGCTTGAGAAAGGCTTTGATGGCAGTAGGGGCAGAGGCTCTCTCTCACTCTCGCTGGAGACCTCCTGCCTCTCCCAGACTCTGCACATACACACACAGTCCCCTTATCTCAGAGCCCACAACTCTGATCAGGCATTCAGGATGCTCTGGGCACACAGAGAGGTGCCTGACAGCAGGTGTAGTCAAGCTCGGCTTGTGCCAGCCCCAGAAGGAGGTTTCATGTGAAGGAAAGGGCTTCAAGGGCACTACTGTGAGAACAGCCCCTGCTCCTTGGCCTTGGTGGCAGGAAGAGGGGGGCTGCCCTTCTGCTTGCAAGGCAGCATCCTTTCCAGGCCAAGAAAGAGCTCCTCTCTGTTGAGTCCCCTCTCACTGCATACTCCCTGGCCTCTGGAAACAGCTCGCGCTGTGGCCCAAAGGGCAGGCAAACACCTCCCTCTTGCAAAGGCTTCACAAGAGCATGCAGACCTCTCCTCAGCCTCACAACATATCCTTAGACTCCTAGCCCTGCTGTCGGCAGGTAGAAACAATCCTGCTTACTTTCGGCTATGGGGAATTGTGGAAAGGCCCCCGTGTCTGGGAAGCAGGATTTGACTTTCCCAAGGGTCTCCATCCAGGAAGCAGTGTCAGCAGAAACAGGAAGCCAACAGGAAGCTCTCCCAACCACTTGCTCTGTGCTGTCCATCCAGCCAGAGATTACTAGTTATTGCAGTATGGGATGAAAGGCATTCAGAGTCACTAGGGCCATGATGTCCAAGGGAAACATGCATCTCCAAGACCAACAAGGCTACAGGCTCACCCTCACACACAGCTCCAAGCATCTCACCTGCTATGACGCTCCTTCCCCTTGCCTTGCTCCCCCGTGCCTTCCTCCACACTAGGAGCTGCTAGTCTGGCTGGAGGCTGCCTCTCTCGGACGAGGAGGCGCAGGGTAGGAACATCCCCTGTAAGCAGCAGACAAGAAAACCCTTCAGAACACCGCCGGGGTGGCCATCTGTAAAGCCGTGATGTGCAGCACCGCTCCAGTCAGTGATAGACCTGTGAAGCCTCAAGGGGATTCCTTTGAAGCCATGTTTCCAAGGCACTCTGAGGCCCTCCCTCACTCTGGCTCCTGTCCAGCTCTTCATTTCTAGCCTAAAACACCCTTTCCTGTGGGAGTGCTTTTCTACTGCTCTACCCTGTCCACACCAGGAACAGTAGACCTCGCAGGGATGTGCTGGTGACCTACGAGAGACTCTTTGGGGCCCTAACTTCACACGAGGGAAACAGAGCCTGCGATACTTCGTTGGATCTCACAGGCCAGGAATCAGCTGCTCCATTACCTTTCTCAGCTTTGAGATCAGGTCTTCCCTCTTTCCCTTTCTGAGGTGGCCTTGGAGCTCTCACACACGGCTTCTCAGGGGAAGTCTCCAGCTCAAGCCTGGAGACAGAAAAAAAGGGCTCTGCTGTGATGGAAGGGCACCACATTTCCACTGCAGCCCCTCCTTTGCAAATTATGCTCACCATAGGCACACAGGCACATGCCAGAGCTGTTAGGAACCCCACCCTTTCCCAAGTAGAATATACAGAATATGCCAGATTGTGGAGGACTGCTGCAGGAAATGCAGTAACTCAGTGCAGACCCGGCCGTTGGAAGGCGTTAGTCCCAAATCACTTCCTGAGCAGCCTTCGCCAACCCTCGCAGCACAGCACTCCCACACACGCAGTGAGAAGCTGCTTGCTGGGTCAGCTGGAGGCTAAGAAGCAAGCAAACATACTCACTTGGGAAGGACAACGCCAGGCCCAGCAAGGGCCTGAGCAGCAACCTTTCTGATGGCTGTGAGGGCTGAATTGCTTATATCTGGCACCTGCAAAGGTGAGAGACTCATGTGAGATGCTGCCAAGCAAAAGATTTCGTTGCTCACAAGGGCAGCAAACGTTTCCACTGCTCAGAGAAGAAGCTGCCTCTCAGAAACTCTGAAAAAAACCCGCCTGTTTCTCACGGCTGCCCCCCAATTGGACAGAATAGCATCTGTAGGGGAATGCAGGAGAAGGACAAATCACACTGCCGGGCTTTCGGCAAGGTCGAGAATGAAGAACCTGAGTTAGGAGAGCAGGTCTTTCCTAACGGGGAAGTCAATGGAGGGAAGCACAGGCAAAAAAAGCATTCCCCTCCAATCTAGGAAATGGGCAGTGTTGTCCAGCTAAGGAGAGAGAGAGCACCACAGGTACACTAGGGGCAGCTACATCCGCCCGCAAAGGGCAGGGTATTCCTCACACTCTCCGCTGACCCCTTTCTGCTGCAAGTCTTCCCCTCCGCCCCATTCAGACCTGAAATGAATCTGAACAAGACTGAAGAACCCTTTTTTTCCTGCTGCCCCGTCATCGACATGAGCATGAACAGAAGCTCTCCAGCTTCCACCCCACACAGGCCCAGCAGTTAACTTCCCACCAGAAACAGGGCCCCATGCAGGCATCTTCTGCTGTGTCCACAGAGAAGGCAGCAGAAACAGATGTGCTGCAAAAGCAGAGCACAGCCGGCATCTTGGAAAGCAAGCCCTGGACTAGGTCACTCAGAGCTCAAAGGAGCGCAGGGGAAGGGCTCTGGTACAGCCACTGCCCAGGGGATGATGCTTTCCCACAATTCTGGCTGCCACAAGAAGGGCCCCAAGCAGCAGCACCTACCTTCCCTGCCCTCTGAGGGCCTGCACTCACAGCACGTGCAGCTGGCCATCTGACTTCCTCAGGCTGAAGCACACTGCAAACAGACACCGCGGGGAGGTGGCATGAGCACAGGGGGAGTTGGGCCTCCATCCCGCGCCCGCAGGACGGGCACCTCCTTCGGCAGCCAAAGGACATGGGTTCCACTCACTGCCCTCATCGGAGGTGGAGATCATGCCCTGCCAAGTCATGCAAGGCTGCACAACATGCCTGAAGGAAAGCTAGCAAAGCTCAGGCTGCCCACACCAAGGCTTTCTCTCCATGCAGCAAGGAGAACAGCAGGCACAGCAACAGTGTCAGGCTCCAAGACACACCGTTGCCCCCGCTCCTCCCAATTCCTTTAGCCACTGCTCCCAAACACTCTGTTTTTAGGATGGAAAATGGATTCTAGTTGGGCACCCAGGCTCAAAGCAGGAGAAAGGCATCGAGGGAGTCAAGCACTGCTACCTCTGCAGCTATGCTGCATATTGCAGCTCGCTTGCCCCAGGGACATGCTTGAGAAAGGCTTTGATGACAGGAGGGGCAGAGGCTCTCTCTCACTCTCGCTGGAGACCTCCTGCCTCTCCCAGACTCTGCACATACACACACAGTCCCCTTATCTCAGAGCCCACAACTCTGATCAGGCATTCAGGATGCTCTGGGCACACAGAGAGGTGCCTGACAGCAGGTGTAGTCAAGCTCGGCTTGTGCCAGCCCCAGAAGGAGGTTTCATGTGAAGGAAAGGGCTTCAAGGGCACTACTGTGAGAACAGCCCCTGCTCCTTGGCCTTGGTGGCAGGAAGAGGGGGGCTGCCCTTCTGCTTGCAAGGCAGCATCCTTTCCAGGCCAAGAAAGAGCTCCTCTCTGTTGAGTCCCCTCTCACTGCATACTCCCTGGCCTCTGGAAACAGCCCACGTTGTGGCCCAAAGGGCAGACAAACACCTCCCTCTTGCAAAGGCTTCACAAGAGCATGCAGACCTCTCCTCAGCCTCACAACATGTCCTTAGACTCCAAGCCCTGCTGTCGGCAGGTAGAAACAATCCTGCTTACTTTCGGCTATGGGGAATTGTGGAAAGGCCCCCGTGTCTGGGAAGCAGGATTTGACTTTCCCAAGGGTCTCCATCCGGGAAGCAGTGTCAGCAGAAACAGGAAGCCCACAGGAGGCTCTCCCAACCACTTGCTCTGTGCTGTCCATCCAGCCAGAGATTACTAGTTGTTGCAGTATGGGATGAAAGGCATTCAGAGTCACTAGGGCCATGATGTCCAAGGGAAACATGCATCTCCAAGACCAACAAGGCTACAGGCTCACCCTCACACACAGCTCCAAGCATCTCACCTGCCATGAGGCTCCTTCCCCTTGCCTTGCTCCCCCGTGCCTTCCTCCATACTAAGAGCTGCTAGTCTGGCTGGAGGCTGCCTCTCTCGGACGAGGAGGCGCAGGGTAGGAACATCCCCTGTAAGCAGCAGACAAGAAAACCCTTCAGAACACCGCCGGGGTGGCCATCTGTATAGCAGTGATGTGCAGCACCGCTCCAGTCAGTGATAGACCTGTGAAGCCTCAAGGGGATTCCTTTGAAGCCATGTTTCCAAGGCACTCTGAGGCCTTCCCTCACTCTGGCTCCTGTCCAGCTCTTCATTTCTAGCCTAAAACACCCTTTCCTGTGGGAGTGCTTTTCTACTCTGTCCACACCAGGAACAGTGGGGCTCACAGGGATGTGCTGGTGACCTAAGAGAGACTCTTTGGGGCCCTAACTTCACACGAGGGAAACAGAGCCTGCGATACTTCGTTGGATCTCACAGGCCAGGAATCAGCTGCTCCATTACCTTTCTCAGCTTTGAGATCAGGTCTTCCCTCTTTCCCTTTCTGAGGTGGCCTTGGAGCTCTCACACACGGCTTCTCAGGGGAAGTCTCCAGTTCAAGCCTGGAGACAGAAAAAAAGGGCTCTGCTGTGATGGAAGGGCACCACATTTCCACTGCAGCCCCTCCTTTGCAAATTATGCTCACCATGGGCACACAGGCGCATGCCAGAGCTGTTAGGAACCCCACCCTTTCCCAAGTAGAATATACAGAATATGCCAGATTGTGGAGGACTGCTGTAGGAAATGCAGTAACTCAGTGCAGACCCGGCCGTTGGAAGGCGTTAGTCCCAAATCACTTCCTGAGCAGCCTTCGCCAACCCTCGCAGCACAGCACTCCCACACACGCAGTGAGAAGCTGCTTGCTGGGTCAGCTGGAGGCTAAGAAGCAAGCAAACATACTCACTTGGGAAGGACAACGCCAGGCCCAGCAAGGGCCTGAGCAGCAACCCTTCTGATGGCTGTGAGGGCTGAATTGCTTATATCTGGCACCTGCAAAGGTGAGAGACTCATGTGAGATGCTGCCAAGCAAAAGATCTCGTTGCTCACAAGGGCAGCAAACGTTTCCACTGCTCAGAGAAGAAGCTGCCTCTCAGAAACTCTGAAAAAAACCCGCCTGTTTCTCACGGCTGCCCCCCAATTGGACAGAATAGCATCTGTAGGGGAATGCAGGAGAAGGACAAATCACACTGCCGGGCTTTCGGCAAGGTCGAGATTCAAGAACCTGAGTTAGGAGACCAGGTCTTTCCCAACGGGGAAGTCAATGGAGGGAAGCACAGGCAAAAAAAGCATTCCCCTCCAATCTAGGAAATGGGCAGTGTTGTCCAGCTAAGGAGAGAGAGAGCACCACAGGTACACTAGGGGCAGCTACATCCGCCCGTAAAGGGCAGGGTATTCCTCACACTCTCCGCTGACCCCTTTCTGCTGCAAGTCTTCCCCTCCGCCCCATTCAGACCTGAAATGAATCTGAACAAGACTGAAGAACCCTTTTTTTCCTGCTGCCCCGTTATTGACATGAGCATGAACAGAAGCTCTCCAGCTTCCACCCCACACAGGCCCAGCAGTTAACTTCCCACCAGAAACAGGGCCCCATGCAGGCATCTTCTGCTGTATTCACAGAGAAGGCAGCAGCAACAGATGTGTTGCAAAAGCAGAGCACAGCCGGCATCTTGGAAAGCAAGCCCTGGACTAGGTCACTCAGAGCTCAAAGGAGCGCAGGGGAAGGGCTCTGGTACAGCCACTGCCCAGGGGACGATGCTTTCCCACAATTCCGGCTGCCACAGGAAGGGCCCCAAGCAGCAGCACCTACCTTCCCTGCCCTCTGAGGGCCTGCACTCACAGCACGTGCAGCTGGCCATCTGACTTCCTCAGGCTGAAGCACACTGCAAACAGACACCGCGGGGAGGTGGCATGAGCACAGGGGGAGTTGGGCCTCCATCCCGCGCCCGCAGCATGGGCACCTCCTTCGGCAGCCAAAGGACATGGGTTCCACTCACTGCCCTCATCGGAGGTGGAGATCATGCCCTGCCAAGTCATGCAAGGCTGCACAACATGCCTGAAGGAAAGCTAGCAAAGCTCAGGCTGCCCACACCAAGGCTTTCTCTCCATGCAGCAAGGAGAACAGCAGGCACAGCAACAGTGACAGGCTCCAAGACACACCGTTGCCCCCGCTCCTCCCAATTCCTTTAGCCACTGCTCCCAAACACTCTGTTTTTAGGATGGAAAATGGATTCTAGTTGGGCACCCAGGCTCAAAGCAGGAGAAAGGCATCGAGGGAGTCAAGCACTGCTACCTCTGCAGCTACGCTGCATATTGCAACTCGCCTGCCACAGGGACATGCTTGAGAAAGGCTTTGATGACAGTAGGGGCAGAGGCTCTCTCTCACTCTCGCTGGAGACCTCCTGCCTCTCCCAGACCCTGCACACACACACAGTCCCCTTATCTCAGAGCCCACAACTCTGATCAGGCATTCAGGATGCTCTGGGCACACAGAGAGGTGCCTGACAGCAGGTGTAGTCACGCTCGGCTTGTGCCAGCCCCAGGAGGAGGTTTCACGTGAAGGAAAGGGCTTCAAGGTCACTACGTGAATCTGGCACTGTGAGAACAGCCCCTGCTCCTTGGCCTTGGTGGCAGGAAGAGGGGGGCTGCCCTTCTGCTTGCAAGGCAGCATCCTTTCCAGGCCAAGAAAGAGCTCCTCTCTGTTGAGTCCCCTCTCACTGCATACTCCCTGGCCTCTGGAAACAGCCCACGTTGTGGCCCAAAGGGCAGACAAACACCTCCCTCTTGCAAAGGCTTCACAAGAGCATGCAGACCTCTCCTCAGCCTCACAACATGTCCTTAGACTCCAAGCCCTGCTGTCGGCAGGTAGAAACAATCCTGCTTACTTTCGGCTATGGGGAATTGTGGAAAGGCCCCCGTGTCTGGGAAGCAGGATTTGACTTTCCCAAGGGTCTCCATCCGGGAAGCAGTGTCAGCAGAAACAGGAAGCCCACAGGAGGCTCTCCCAACCACTTGCTCTGTGCTGTCCATCCAGCCAGAGATTACTAGTTGTTGCAGTATGGGATGAAAGGCATTCAGAGTCACTAGGGCCATGATGTCCAAGGGAAACATGCATCTCCAAGACCAACAAGGCTACAGGCTCACCCTCACACACAGCTCCAAGCATCTCACCTGCCATGAGGCTCCTTCCCCTTGCCTTGCTCCCCCGTGCCTTCCTCCATACTAAGAGCTGCTAGTCTGGCTGGAGGCTGCCTCTCTCGGACGAGGAGGCGCAGGGTAGGAACATCCCCTGTAAGCAGCAGACAAGAAAACCCTTCAGAACACCGCCGGGGTGGCCATCTGTAGAGCAGTGATGTGCAGCACCGCTCCAGTCAGTGATAGACCTGTGAAGCCTCAAGGGGATTCCTTTGAAGCTATGTTTCCAAGGCACTCTGAGGCCCTCCCTCACTCTGGCTCCTGTCCAGCTCTTCATTTCTAGCCTAAAACACCCTTTCCTGTGGGAGTGCTTTTCTACTGCTCTAACCTGTCCACACCAGGAACAGTGGGGCTCGCAGGGATGTGCTGGTGACCTACGAGAGACTCTTTGGGGCCCTAACTTCACACGAGGGAAACAGAGCCTGCGATACTTCGTTGGATCTCACAGGCCAGGAATCAGCTGCTCCATTACCTTTCTCAGCTTTGAGATCAGGTCTTCCCTTCTCCTCTTTTTGAGGCGGCCTCACAGCTCTCACACACGGCTTCTCGGGGGAAGTCTCCAGCTCAAGCCTGGAGACAGTAAAAAAGGCTCCGCTGTGATGGAAGGGCACCACATTTCCACTGCAGCCCCTCCTTTGCAAATTATGCTCACCATGGGCACACAGGCGCATGCCAGAGCTGTTAGGAACCCCACCCTTTCCCAAGTAGAATATACAGAATATGCCAGATTGTGGAGGACTGCTGCAGGAAATGCAGTAACTCAGCGCAGACCCAGCCGTTGGAAGGCGTTAGTCCCAAATCACTTCCTGAGCAGCCTTCGCCAACCCTCGCAGCACAGCACTCCCACACACGCAGTGAGGAGCTGCTTGCTGGGTCAGCTGGAGGCTAAGAAGCAAGCAAACATACTCACTTGGGAAGGACAATGACACAGCCTGAGCGGGTCTGGGAAGCAGCTGTTTCGGTGCCTGTGAGGACTGAATTGCTCATCTCAGGCATCTGCAAAAGTGAGAGACACATGTGAGATGCTGCCAAGCAAAGGATCTCATTGCTCACAAGGGCAGCAAACGTTTCCACTGCTCAGAGAAGAAGCTGCCTCTCAGAAACTCTGAAACAAACCTGCCTGTTTCTCACGGCTGCCCCCCAATTGGACAGAATAGCAGCTTCAGGGGAATGCAGGAGAAGGACAAATAACACTGCCGGGATTTTGGCAGGGGCAAGAATCAAGAGCATCGCTTGTTAGAGTAGTTCTTTCCTAACAGGGAAGTCAAGGCAGGCAAGCACAGGGGAAGGCCTTTCACTAGCCTGTCCTCCTGGTCTCTGCATTCTGTCTGCCCATTTGGGCTGCCTGCTCGTGAGCTGAGGACAAAGCATGCATGTGTAGGCTTAACCCCAAAGTCTCTCCAGAGATTCCAGTGGCTTTCTCTGCAGTGTGGAGGAATAGAGACACAGAGCCTCTCCTTTCCCTAGAAAGGGGAAAGCTCATAATAAGCCCTTTAATAAGGGCAAGTGCAGAGTCCCGCACTTAGGGAGAAATAACTCCATGCACCAGTACAGGCTGGGGGCTGCCCTACTGGAAAGCAGCTTTGCAGAGAAGGACCTGGGAGTGCTGGTGCACAACAAGTTGACCACGAGCCAGCAATGTGGCCTGGTTGCCGGGAAGGCCAATGGTATCCTTGGGTGCAGTGGGAAGAATGTTGCCAGCAAGTGGTGATCCTGCCCCTGTACTCAGCCCTGGGGAGGCCTCGAGTACTGCATCTAGTTCTGGGCTCCCCAGTACAAGAGAGACATGGAGCTACTGGAGAGAGTCCAGTGTAGGGCTACAGAGATGATCAGAGGACTGGAGCTTCTGCCCTCTGAGGAACGGCTGCAAGAGCTGGGCCTCTTTAGCCTGGGGAGGAGAAGACTGAGGGGGGATCTTATCATGTGCACAAGTACCTGAAGGGAGGGTGTCAAGGGGATGTGGACAAACTCTTTTCAGTTGCCCTGTGTGACAGGACAAGAGGCAATGGGCAAGAACTGAAACACAGGAAGTTGCGCCTGAATATGAGGAGTAATTTCTTTCCTGTGAGAGTGACAGAGCACTGGAACAGGTTGCCCAGGGAGGTTGTGGAGTCTCCTTCTCTGGAGAGATTCAAAACACGCCTGGATGCAACCCTGGCTAACATGTTCTAGGTGACCCTGCTTAAGCAGGGAGGTTGGCCTAGATGATCTCCAGAGGTCTCTTCCAGCCTTACCCATTCTGTGATTCTGTGATTCCCCTGTACAGTTAGTAACAACGGGCACAAACTGAACCACAGGAAGTTCCGCCTGAATGTAAGGAGGAATTTCTTTCCTGTGAGAGTGCCAAACTTCTGGAGTATGTTCAAGGAGCAGTGGAGGGTCCTGGTCTGGGACCCACTGCAACAAAGGTTGCAGAAAAGGCCCTGGCCAAGAGAATGGACTGAAAAGATCTCACGGACTGGGACAGAAGGAAAACACAGAGCTGGCAAGTAGGGCTAGGCTACAGCCTGCTTGCATCTGCAGCTTAGCCCTTGAGGGGCTCAGCCTGCTTTCACAGCTGTGCTTCCCAACTGCACCTGAATGCCCAGGCTGAAGGACAGGCCTGCACTAGGGACCTGGGGAAGGGCAAGGGACTGCAGCAGCTTCCTTGGTGGCACACAGCAGTAATGTTCTACAGCCTCGGGTGAAACTGCTGAACTCCCTGCTCCACAATCCCAAACACAGCCAAAAGAGGCCCGGAGTCAAATGCAATCCTGACCTCAAGGGGTGCTAAATCCTGGCTTTCTGGAAGACTTCTGGAGGAAATCTAATGGGAAAAAAAAACTACACAAGACCTGCCCTTCTCTTGGACTCTTTGCTGGGCATTCAGACACGGGATCCTGGGCTGCGTGTCTCTCTGCTTGGACCCAGGACAGCTCTTCCCAGGGTCTTCTATGTTACTGACTCTGGGCAGGGAGCTGGCACTGCTCGAGACTAGGACTGCCCACCTGTCCAGACAGGTTGTGGCAGGCCACGGGAAAGACATTCACCTGGACTTTGCTAGGGTTTCCAATGAGCAAGAAAGCTGGAGACATGGAAAACTTACCCCAAGAAGAGCTTCTACCAGCTGTTCCTGCCCATTCAGCCTTTGCAGAAGGCCTTTGTAAAATCCCATTTTCACCTTCTTGCCCTGGATGACAAGCATGCCAATGCCCTTCAAAACAAGAGCAACGTTCTTCCCACTCGCAAGGCAGCAGGAGAGAAGGTACATGGTCTCTTCTATGCAAGCCTCCACTGTTTTCCGATCAACGGAGAAGGCCGAGGCTATGCGAGCATACTTCAGGGGCTCAGCTTGCTTATGACCTAGGCAACAACAACAGAGCAACGCAGTCACCAACACAGCACTGCAGCAGGCTCAAGCAGAGTGTTGGCAACTTGAAGCTCTCCCAGCAAGACCATGCTCCAGCGCTGTTTTCTTCAGCCCTCTGGGAAAGTCCATAAAGGAGGCTGATGTCATCCCTCCCTGGCAGAAGTTCAAAACTCTCTGCAGCCTCATAGGCCAAGGGTACAGTGATGCTTCCTTCCTGGCCAAAGCAGAAAGAAAGAGTCTCAGCCATCTCTGATGACCAGGAAGCAGGATGGCAGGACAAGGAGAGGAGAGAAGGGGTCAGTTCCCAGGAGAACGCAGTGGTCACCAAAGCACACGATCCCACAGGATGATGTGAGATCTCATTAATTGTGCCCACACACTCCGGGCATGTCAGGTTTGAAGAGACTTAGCTGTGCTGCATCACAGTGGGTGCAATGAAGAAGGAAAACACATGGACTGCACAACAGCCCTTAGTCTTACCGGGTCAGTCTTCATTAGAGATGAATATTAATTAATCATAATCATCACCTTAAACTTTCTGGTTGCCCCCAGGCCCTCAGAACTGCACGGTGCATCCTTCCCCTCCACCTCCCAGCCCCGCCCCCCAACCTCCCACACACACACACTAGAGTTCCCTTCTGTCGCAAGGCTCTCTGTGGCTGGCTTCTACCCACTTCTCACCAGAAGCGATTTCTAAGAGACGGCAGCAATGCTACTGTTTGCCCTTACAAGGTCTGCTGTGCCATAAACATGGAATAACAGCTCCTACCACATCAGATTAGAAGCAGCAGCCCCCGAACATCTGGCATGGAGGCCACTGTTAAGCCAAGTGTGCGCGCGAGAGAGAGTTTCCTTTGCTTCTGCGTGGTGATACCATGGTAATAAGAGAAAACAGAAGCTGGTCCCAGGACTAGCCAGGTTGTATTGTCCCTGGTCCTGCCAGGCATGGCAAAGCAGCAATTATCCACACCCCACACATGCTGCCAGGCAAAGCCAAAGTTTCAATCTGTCCTCTTACCAGGAACATAAGCCTTGTCATCGGTGAGGCCATGAAGCTCTGCAAGATTCTTTGAAAGGTGAAACATGGGTCTGCGAACAGTCAGAAGACCATTCTTTCTATCAACAACCTGCTCTGTAACAACGCTGAAGGTCCCAAGTCGAATAACCCTCACGTCCTGTGAACAGAAGCAAAGAGGAGAATTAGAAGCACCGGAGATGGACAAACAGACTGTGCACTTGTCAGAGCATGACCATAGTGCTCTGGGCCCTGCCCACTCCTGGTGTGCAAAGGGGCAAGAGGGAACCCTCTGGAAAGCTTGGGAGAAGCCCTGAAGAAGCCCTTTGGGAGAACTTTCCAGATGCTTTCCTACCCCTCCTCCTCCTCTCCTTCTCCAAAGGGCAAGTAACCATCCCTCACATCCGGAAGATCCATCAACGGGTTTCCAAGAACAGAGATAACCTCAGAAGAACGTGCCAGGCTCCTTCTTTGGCCTTTCACTCTGCCAGAGGGGCCTAGACAAGACCCAGGAAGCCTCGGACCCTTCCTCCAACTGAAACTGGACTGCAGATCTCTCATCAGGGCTGACGGGGAGGAAAAGGCTGGCAGACTCACCTTGTTCCGCACCAGCTGCTCCATAATGTAGGCTGACACACCTCCCCAGATACGCAGACTCTCTGGAAAGCAAGGGAAATACTTGTCATGCTCTGGGTTGGCTAGCTCACAGCTGTTCAGCACACACCTAACCAAGGAGATGACAAGAGCAGGCAGAATCCAAGAGACACCCCCTCCCCCAAACTAACCCCATGCCTGACAGGGACTGCAGAGCTGAGGCAGGCACTGCCTTCAGGCTAGAACCTGCCCTCTGACCCCAGCAGAGGTCTGCTCCCAAACGAGAGACCTGGAGAGGCACAGACATGCAGATCCTGCCACCCAACATCCACAGTGCACCTCCCAGCTCAAGGCCTGCTCTGCCAGGCTGGAGGTTACCAAGGCATCCAGGGGGAAGGACAACACGCAGCGGCTGGGCTGCCACACAGAAAGCCAAGCTGACCTGAGGAAAAGCTTGGGGATTGGCTGCGAGAACATGCAATCGCACAGACTGGCCACAGCCACTAGGAGCTGCAGGACACTGCAGCCATGCTCAGATGGGTCTCCTTGCCTTGCAGATGCAGCTCTTGCAGGGCAGTCCCCTCCCTGGGATTTCCACCCCACAGAGGACAGTGCTGTGCCTGTGGCAGTGTGGGAGTGCTAATTTCCCCTCTTCCGGATCCCTGCACATACAGGCTCAGCAAGGCCCCCGGAGCAGCTCCAGGCTCTGCATGGCCACTGGAGCAGCTCCACCCCTTTCCCCAGCTGACAGCAGGGGCAGGGGAGGGCCAGGACGCAGCAGCACTGGCAGTCACATTGCCACCTGCGCCAAAAGGTACCATCAGTCAGGGCTCCTGGGGAACGCAACAGCCCGTCCAGCCACCCTCACAGCCCCAGGGCTTCCACAGCCATGGCCAGAGCCCAGGCTCTTGACAACAACCCTTGTGAAGGAGCTCCCAAAGGCCTTACCCTGGGGAGGGAGTGTTGGCACCCCTGGCCCACGCAGCATCCCGTGGCCAGCGTCCCAGAGCTCCATCCTTGTCCTCCTTGCTCTGGCTTCACCCTGCAGCAGGAAGGTGCCTTCCCAGTCGGCTCCTCTCTGCTCTCCTCCTCCTCCACACTTCAGCACAGCCCTTGTGCTGCCCTGCAGCCACCCCTCGGCGGCTCCCGCTCGCGGTCGGCGACTCCTGGCAGCAGAGCAGTGCCGAGAGCAGCCCCAGCGCCTGGGCTCCCCACGGCCTCGCTGGGATGTGTGAGGAGGGGCTGGGGTCACGCGGGAGGCGGGAGATGTTGCTGTGACACGGGATGTCCCCTGTGAGCACAGCCCATGTCACAGAGGGGCAGAGCCCCACCTCTGCCCCAGGGCCCCCACCCAGGGCTGGCCCTGCAGCACGCAAGGGCTGCACGGGGGGGGTTGTGCGGCTGTCCCAGCCCCGACGCAGGCCATGCCGCAGGGAAAACCCCACTGGGGTTCCCAGATGGGCTGGGCCCTGCAGCTGCATTCACCCCAGCCATAGCCCCCATGCATGGCCAACCTGGCTGTGAGGGAGGGCAGTGGGGCACTGCACTGTGCCCACCTCACAGTGACACAGCGGAGGCTGCTGCTGTGGTGGTGGCAAGGAGGATCTGCCAACTCACTGCATTCCAACCCCTAGCAATGACCTGGCACAGATCAAAGTGTTGTTCTCAGCACTCGAAAAAATGGTTCCTTCCCTTGCCAGTTAGTCTGTTCATGAAACTTGCAGGGAACCACTGTTAAGCACCGTTCAACCTGGAGAGGTGTTTTTGACCTACTGCCTGCAGCAGCACCTTAGGGTCTGGGAGGGAAGGAAACTGATCTGTGAGAGGGATAAACTGCCACCCAGGAAGTCCTTGTGGGAGGACAGCCTGCAGCCCATCCACCTGGGGAGCACTCTTAGCAGATACCCTGTCCATAGAATTTGGCAGGAGAGTCACGGATGGTGGAGAGGAGGATGCCAGGCTTTGAGAACACAGGCACACGCAGGGAACCCATCAGCAATGCTCATCCCCTTCCTGCAGCACCCCTCAATGTAGCCAGCATGGGTCTTCGCTCAGGGCAGTGGTGGGATTCAGCTGGTGGCCCCAGGCACCAAGGTCCATCGGAGATGCCCTGTGGTGTCTGTCCAGCATCTGCTTGCCAGGTCCTGCCTTCTGTAGGCACTTTTGCTGGACACCCAGGCATCTCGTGAGGCTCAGGAGGAATCCATTTAGGCCACTAAATGGAGTACCTGCCCTGAATTATGCTACATGCGCCACAATGCAGGGGTGTACATGTGTCTAAGCTTCCTAAGGAATGGAGCTCTGAGGGCTGCAGGGAACTCAGTGACTAAGGAGAAGGTTATTTCTCCCAGGCTGGGGCAGCTAGTACATTTCCTATGGCCAGGGAATCCCCCAGCTGATGCCATGGAAGAGGGGGTGTTGCTCATCATTGCCCGGTGTGAGCTTGCAATCACTTGCACACGGCTTGGATCACCTCAGATTTCACTTAGTGTTTCCATGTGAGCAACTGATTCCTGTCCTCCATCGCCTTGGACTAGAATGGCAGTGGAGACAAGGAGCTTGCATGCACGCATCTCTTTGGTGCACACGGCAGCTGAGGGACGAGCAATCCCAGAACACAAAGTCACTCCTTTGGCTGGGCCTTTGCTCCTGAGCTGCACCAGGCTCCTGGCTCAGAGGGAGCTCACAGTAGCCTGGCAGCACTGCACAGAGCCAGCTCTGGCCAGGAGCAGCTCCTCTGGGAGGGGAGATTTCCTCCGGGAGAAATCCACATGGCCCTTTCCGTGGGAAGTCTCTGGCTGCAGGGCAGTGCTGCTGAGGTTACCAGAGGGCTCATCGAAAACTAGCACATCGCACAGCGGATGGGATCTTTCCTGAGAGCTCTCATCCTCTTCGGTGTGCATCAGGTGGTGTTGCTTCAGGGCAGGCCTTTGCTGCCACATCACCAGAGGGACGGGGCATCATGGCTACACCCAGCATGCTCCGGTCCCCCACAGCTAAGGCAGCACTGTGGATCGGCAAAAGCTGACTCCTGTCCTGCTTCCATGGTAGGACCCGTGAAGAGGCAGTGCCCATAGAGCTGTATGCCCCAGCTCACCAAACCCCTGTGTAGCAGACTGTTCTTGCTGCACTGCTTCTAGAGCGGCACCAGTTATTGGCCTTGTCACACAGGCTGAAGGACCATGTGGAGCCTGAAAGCAGAGTTGTGGCTGACCCTTGCATGGTGACGTCACAGCTGCACACACATTTAGTGACAGGGTAAACTCCAGATCTTAACATGTCAAAAAGATGCCTTCAGAAGCAGCTCTAAGAAACGGACTCGCTCACGGGTGTTGCACAGATCTCTGCTTTGAACACACAAGGAGCTATGGCACCTCTGGGAGAGGAGGAAGCCATTCCACTTTCTTCTGCACTTGGGAACTTCTCTCCTTCCACTTCAAGAGCCAAGGACACTCTGGAAAGAGCAGGTGTCATTCGCTTATGGCCAGCACCTTTCCAGAGATTTCAGCCCCAGCTTGCCTCTATGAGACAAAAGAACATCAAGCAAGGAAGCAACGAGGGAGCGTTTGGCTAGCAGATGATGAACACAGTCTTAATCACACATAAAGAGGGAAGGATAGTTTTTAGGCACAGACAGCCATCACATTCCTCCCTTTCCAAACTCCCAAGTCCCTTTTCAGGGATGGTCGCTTCCCAGCTGTGCACCCGTGTGCTCCTGCATCCAAATGTAAGCAGAGGCAAGAGAGCCACAAAGGTGCTTTGCTTTGACCAAGCAGGAAGCAGCTCAGCAAAGCCTCCCGATGTCAGTATTAAGCTGGGATTGAGACTCCTATTTCTCACTTCCATGGCTAGGTTTCTATTTCTGATCTCCTGCTCCTCGGAGATGTAAATCCAAGAGACGTACCACATACTTCTCAACGCAACTAAGAGCAGACTAAACGGGTGTGTCAGTTTTGTACTGGAAGTCAACTAAGCTTGTGCACTGGGGGCTTTGAAGTGTTAGCCAACAGCTAGGAGGGAAAGAACAGAAGCAGTATAGTGCACTGTGCTCAGCACGGTCCAGAAAGAAAACCAGGGACAACAGGAAAGCTCTGTGAAAGTGCCATCCATCAAAGAGTGCTCCCCCTCCCTCTGGGAAAAACGACTGGCATGAGTGCATAAAAGGAAGAAGGCAAATATTTATGGTTGCAAATACTCAGTCCTAGCTACTGGAGAGAAATACTGCAAGTGTTACAGAATCACAGAATCAGGGAATGGTTGAGGTTGGAAGGCACGTCTGGAGGGCATCTAGTCTAACCCCCCTGCTCCAGCAGGGTCACCTAAAGGACATTGCACAAGATCAGCCCCAGGCAGGTTTTGACTGTCTCCCCTTGAAGGAGACTCCACAACCTCTCTGGGCAACCTGTTCCAGTGCTCTGTCACTCTCCCAGGAAGGAAGTCTTTCCTCATATTTCAGGTGGAACATGCTGTGTTTCAGTTTGTGCCTGTTGCTCCTTGTCCTATTGCTTGTCCCACCACTGAAAAGAGGTCCCTTCCAACCTCAACAATTCTGTGCTTCTATGTTTCTGTGAGCAGAAGAGTAGCCCCTGACCTGCTGGCTACTCTTCATAAGGCACCCCAGGATATCATTGGCTGCCTTTGCCACAAGGGCACCTTGCCAGCTCATGGTCATCTTGGTGTCCTCTGGGACCCCCAGGGCTCTCTCTGTGGAGCTGCTTCCCAGCAGGTCAGCCCAGGCAAGTATAGCACGCCCCCTTGCCTTCCTCAGATGTGGGGAAGCTGGGGCAGGTGGCACCTGCTTCTGGGATGTTGCTCTGTTTGAGTGGAGCTAGAGCAGCAGTCTAAGGCAAGGGCTGCCTTGGCCAGGGCCCCTCTGCAGTTCTGTGGAGACTGATGCCATGCAGGGACGGGGCCTGGGTCTGTGAGCCATGTGTCGTTACAGCCTCTGGGCTTCCCCTGCTGCCACACAAGTCAGCTGGAAGAGACTTTTCCCAAGGGCTTGTTTTAGTTCAACCTGATGCCCATATGCAGATCTGCAAGGAGTGGTAAATACTGGAAAGCTAGGTAGAGAAGTGCTCCATTCTCAGCAGGTGGCTGGGTGCCTCTGCAGCCTTTCCTCCAACCATCTCGTGCCTGTTTTGCCCCTTTCTCCCTTTGCTGTTGGCCCTTTAGCAACCGCAGGCTCTGCAGGTGCGCTTCTCCCTTGTGTTCTTGAGAGCAAGCTTTTGGCCAGGCAGGGAAGCAGCCATGGGATCAGGTAGGGACAGTTAGGATTTACAGTTGCATATCCATAATTAGTGATTGCAGTTAGTAGAGGCAGCAGTAGCATGGTATTTCTCTGGCTTTTATAACCATGGAGATGCCTATCAGTTAGTTTCGTGCAAGGAACAGCAGAGTTTTGTGGGAGGGATCCTAAGCCATCGGGACAGATGCCACTTCCTCACTGGAGGAGCTGGCGGGGTGGATCTCAAATGTGGGCCAGAGAGCCCAGGAGGGGCAACTCTCCTGCCTTTGCCATGGCCAGACTGCTGGCGCTGGCTGGGGCTTCTCTGGGCCAGAGCAAGGAGGAGTGCAAGAGTAAGTTGTGCAAGCTGTCCCACTGTTGTCAAAGGGCTGGTAGAGATCTGTTGCTTTGCCAAAAAAATTGATGGTCTCACGTGAAAATCCACCATTTTTGTCAGCTAGCTATTGCTGCTGTGAGATGGTATTTAGAGGGAAAGTGGCACACAGAAGCATCTCTCTAGTCAGCCTTCTTCCTTAAGGCATTTGAGACTGCTCCACAGAAGTACAATTGTAAGATGAGGAGCAAGGTCACAATATCTTAGCAAGTATCTTAGGTGTGAATACTTGTGGTGTGGTGGTCTTTGGAGAAGGGCAGGCGAGTTCTTGGGAGCTGACTGTCAAGGGACTGAGTCCTTCCCATAGCAGATCTGTTTGGAGGAGTGCCTTGGAATGGGAGCAGCAAGGCAAAAATGCCCTGCAAGGGATGCGCAGCCTCGGTCTCTTTTCCTTCCACGTGCAGTCTCTGCAAGTTACCCACACCATCCTGTTGTAGCATGACGTGTCTCTGATGCAACGGGGAAATAAAAAAGCACCCCATGTGTAGACAAATTGTGCTAGATGTGGTGTGTTTAGGTGCTGACACTGCTGACCCTGGCAAGGTGGCAAGGTGCCGGATTTTGCCTGCACTTTCTGGGGGTGTGAGGAGCCCCACGTAGCTCTAGCTGCATTGCTCGGAGTAGCTGGAGTCAAGGCAGTGGTGGTGAGCACATCCATCCTACCACTAGCCTCCCAGCTGTTTGGCATGCATGCCCCCTCTCTTCTTGAAGCATTTTACCACCGGCTCCATTTGGGAAGGCCTAAATTCAAGAGCTGTGTCATGGCACGTACTGCTCTGGTGATGGCTCAGTGCCACGCTTTCTCCTCTGGCATCACTCCCTGAATTCTCAGAGGATGATCAGTAGCAAATGGCAAGGCATCATCAAGGCCAGGGCCCAGGTCTCTGTGCTCTCTGACTGACTGTCAGTACCAAGAAAGGGAAATGGCATCCTGTTGTGCTCATGTAGGTGCTCCAGGGCAAAGGCTCACATCTCAGATTGCAGGAAAGGCAAGACCAATTTCCCCTTTTCTGATTTGTGCCTAGAGTGACAGAGTGGAGATGTCCGAGGACCTAGAGAGAGTCTTGGCAGGAGATGAAAGCTGTTTGTAGAAGACTGTTATGTTTGGAGAGATAACAGCATAATCAAGGGACTTGGGAGTGGCCCAAGTGAGCTTCTGCTCTGGGAGGTTTTGCACTTCCCAGTCTCTTGTGACTTGGCAACAGATAGGGCAGTAGCAGGTACGTCGATGCCGTTTGCACTTGTGAGGCGAATTGTGCCTCTGAACCTGGCAGGCCAACAGCATGCCCCTAGCTTTGGTGATGACGGTGAGGTCCTGTGTGTCTCAGTACCTCATAAACAGGGAGCAGGCCCATTGCTGCTGCTTGTGCTTTTGCGGTCAGTTGTGCATCAGTATGTGATTGGCAACCAGCACGCACATTGCTGCTGTTTGTGCTTGGTTAGGTCAATTGTGCCCGAGTCCCCAACAGGCCAGGAGCAGATCTATGGCTTCATGGCTGACTGTGAGTGAGGTCACCTCAGCCTCAGTAGCTGGCAGTTCAGCTCGATCCATATTGCTGATGGTTGTGTTTTTGAAGTCACTGGGCATCAGGATCTGCTAGGCCACCAGCAGCCATATTGCTCCCTTTTGTCCTGGACAGGTGACTTTTGCTTCAAGGAAGAGCATCAAGCACCTTTCTGTTTTTGTGCTTGTGAGGTCCCTTGTGCCTCCGTGCCTCATAGGCCAGCAGCAAGCACATGGCTTCAATGCAGGCTCTGAGGTCACTTCTGTTTCAGCATGTGAGAGGCCAGTGAGGGGCATGTGGCTTCTGTTCTTGCTTGTGCGGTCACGCTTGCCTTACTATCTGATAGGGCAGCAGATGGCACGTGGCTTTGGTGAAGACTGTGAGGTCACCGCTTCCTGAGAACGGGATAGGCAAGCGGCAAGCAAACTCCTTTGAATGCACGTGAATACACGTTGTTAGGCTGCTTGTGCACCCGTAAATGGCAAGGACGAGGCAGACACGTCACTGCTGTTTGTGGTCATGAGGTCCCCGGTGCCTCAGTGCCTGACAGGGCAGTGCTAAGCCCCTGCCTGATGTTAGTGCTGGTGAGGTCACTTCTGCCTGAGCCCCTCCGAAGCCTGTGCCGGGCTCACGGCTGCCGTTCGTGGCTGTAAAGTCACTTGTGCACCAGCGCCTGCTAGGCCAGTGCCAGGCCCATGGCTGCTGTTCGTGGTGGCAGAGTCACTTGTGCCGCAGTGCCTGATAGGGCAACGCTCGGACACTGGCTGCTATTTCTGGTTGTGAGGTCACTTCTGCCTGAGGCCCTGATAGGCCAGTGTCAGGCCCATGGCTGATGCTTGGGATTGGGAGGTCACTTTGGCCTCAGGGCCTTACAGGCCTGTCTGGGCCCATGGCTGAGGTTAGTGGTTGTGCGGTCACCTGTGCACCAGTGCCTGATAGGCCAGTGCTGGTCACATGGCTCCTCTTTGTTGTTGTGAGGTCATTTCTGCCTCAGTTGCTGACAGGGCAATGCGAGGATCCTAGCTGCTATTAGAGCTTGTGAGGTCACTTCTCCTGAGGCCCTGATAGACCCGTGCTAGGCCCATGGCTGATGTTAGGAGCTGTGACATCACTTGTGCCTCATTGCCTTATAGGCCTGCTGCTGTTGTTGGTTGTGAGGTGACTTGCACACCAGTGGCTCAGAGGCCAGTGCTGGTGATGTGATTGATGTTTTGCTTGTGAGATCACTTCTGCCTGAGCCTTAATTGCCAGTGCTATGGGCATTGCTGCTGTCAGTGGTCGTGAGGTCACTTGTGCCTTGGTGCATGATAGGTCAGTGCCAGGCACACAGCTGTTGTTTGTGCTTCTAAGGTCACTTCTGCCTGAGGACCTGATAGGTCAGTGCTAGGCCCATGGCTGGTGTTTGTGGTGTGAGGTCATTGTGCTGCAGTGACTGACAGGCCAGTGTTAGGCCCCTGGATGTTACCTGTGGCTGTTCCTCAGTGCCTGATAGACCAGCGGTAGGTTCAGAGCTGCTGTTTCAGATGTGATGTACCTTATGCCTCAGTACCTAACAGGCTGGTGCTAGGCATGTGGCTGCTGTTTGTGACTGGGAGGTCACCTCTGCCTCAGTGTCTGATAGGACTGTGCGAGGCCCATGGCCGACGTTTCTGGTTGTGAGGTCACTTGTGCAGCAGTAACATCTCTGAGGGTGTAGGCCTTTGGCTGCCTTTTATGGCTATGCGTTCTCTTGTGCCCCAGGGCCTGACAGGGCAGCGCTGGTCATCTAGCTGTTTTGTGTGGCAGTGAGATCCCTTGTGCCTTGGTTCCTGACAGGCCAGCACTAGGTTCTTGGCTGCTGGTTTTGGCTGTGAGGTCACTTGTGCTCCTTTGCCTGAGAGCACAGGGCTGGTCACACAGTTGAGGTTTCTGCTTGTGAGGTCACTTCTCCTGAGGCCGTTAATGGCCAGGGCTGTGGCCCTTGCTGTCTGGTTTGATTGTGAGGTCACTTGTGCCTCAGTGCCTGATAGGCCAGCGCTGGTCACATGGCTGGTGTTTGTGGCTGTGAGGTCACTTGTGCACCAGTGCCTCATAGGCCACTGCTGGTCATGTGCTAGCTCTTTATAGTTGTGAAGTCACTTGTTCCTCAGTACCTAATAGACCAGTGCTGGTCACATGGCTACTGTTTGTGGTTATGATGTCAGTTCTGCCTGATGACCTGATGGGCCAGTCGTAGACCTATGTCTGCAGTTTGTGTTTATGAGGTCACTTGTGCACCAGTGCCCAATAAGACAGTGCCACGCACAGAGCTCTGCTTTCTGCTTGTGAGGTCACTTCTCCTGAGCCCTCATAGGCACATCCTGGTCACTGTGCTTGTGAGGTCAGTTCTGCCTCAGCATCTGATTTGCTGGTGCTGGGCCCATTGCTCCTCATGGTTCTTGGGAGGTCACTGGTGCCTCTGGCCTGATTGGCCAGTGGGGGTCATGTGCTTGCTGCTTGTGCTGTTAGATCGCTTCTGCCTGAGGCCCTGATTGGCCATACCGAGGCCCTTGGATGGTGTTTGCGGTGACAAGGTCACTTGTGCCTCGGTGTCTAATAGGCCAGTACTAGGCCCACGGCTGCTGCTTGTTGCTGTGAGACCATTTCTGCCTGAGGCCGTGATAAGGCCGTGCTGGTCATGGGGCTGGTACTTGTGGCTGTGACATCGCTTCCACCAGAGGCCCATGGATACGTTTGTGTTTGTGAGGTCTCTTCTTCCTCAGTGCCTGATGGGCCATTGCTGGTCATGCGGGTGCTGTTTGTGGTTGTGAGGACACTCGTGCCCCAATGACTGGTAGCCAGTACAGTGAGGTCCCTTGTGCCTTAGTGCGTGACAGGCCAGTGCCAGGCACACAGCTGCTGTTTGTGGTTCTCTGGCTGCTGTTTGTGGTTCTGAAGTCACCTCTGCCTGAGGCCCTGAGAGGCCAGTGGTGGTCATGTGACTGCTGTTTGTGGCTGTGAGGTCACTTGAGCCTCAGTGCTGGGTAGGCTGGCCCTGGTCACATGACTCATATTTGTGGGTGGTAGGTCCCTTGTGCCTCAGTGCCTGATAGGTCAGTAGCAAGCACAGGTTTTCTATGCAGATGGGAGATTACTTCTGCCTCAATGCCTGATAGGCCATGAGCAGGCACATGACTTTTAAGCTGACCTGGAGAGCACGTTTTCTCAGTAGCTGATACTCCAGGCACAGGAACATTGTGCGTGTTGTCTTTCTGAGCTCGGTTCTGTCTCAGGACATTGATAATATTTTCTGTTTTCTTGTTTTCAATTGTGGGCTGTGTCGATGAGCATCAGGTGTGAGGTTTTGCTGGTGATGCTCACCAGGGAGGTACTAAAACCAGGGCAGCATGAGTCAGGGGAGCTTTGTTAGGAAATGTAAAATGGGTTCACCACTAGTGGAAATTCTGGAAGACTGGTATAAAATAAACATACTTCAAATGTCAGTAAGGGTAGAGTAATCACCCTCCATCAGGAAGAATGGCCACTGCAGACTTGAGAAGGGGACAACCTCTGAGTATGGCCTCTGGGTGGTTCATTTGGAGGCTGGGAATTGGTCTACTAGTATATTTCGGATAACTGGGCATTTATGCATCCTGGGGGATTCAGAGATTGAAGTCAGGGAAGACGCAGGCCTGTGCAGCAAATGCTGCGAGACATGAGGAATAGCTCTGCCACTGCTTCTCCTCCCTCTGAACCTGCTTCTGCTCAAGCTTCTCACCTATATTTGTCACTTCCCATGGGAAAATAGTATGCCACTTTGCAAGCGCCTATGACTGGAGCTGTGATTCCTAAGCCAGGTGTGGGCAGGCCAGTGACACCAGTCCAGCAGCCGCCCACACTGGTCCTTTGTGTCTATGTTTATTGGCCATGGGCTCTGGGAGATCTAATTCAAAGGGTCCAGCAAATGCCCCAGGTGCAGGAAGACCTGGAGAAGGCAGCTTGACTGCTTTCTACAAGAGTAGAGGGACAGCTCACTTTTTTTTTTTGGGGGGGGGGGGTGTTCAAGTCTTGTTACAAGAGATCTTTCAGCCAGAGGATAGGGAATGAACATTGGGAGAGGGATAAGGAATTGGCAGACTGAGATGGAAACGTCAACCCTGACCAGGAGTAGATCCACATCGAGATTCTAATACTACAAATGATTTGGCAGCATGTGAAACTGAGTGCCAAAATTTAGTCTTAGCAGTAAGAATGGCAGGACTAATGGTCGTTAACTCAGGAGAGGTACTTTCATTAGCAAAAGCGTGAGGAACACCCGAGCAATTTTTGGAGTAGCTTGCGGCAAAACCAATTAAGCTCTGGAGGAATGTCTGTGGGAAATGTTAATGGAAGGGTGGCAGTGAGTGCATTTGTCCTGCCAGCAGCCCCAGGAATCCAGGAGTATTTCAGAAAGCATGTTCTATGGTGGCAGGGAAAGAATCTACAGAAGGTACAATCATTAGCAACTTTCTTATATAGTGGAAGGTCAGAAAGAGAAGGGAAAACTACAGCAGGAGGAAGCGAGTATGTTGGTCACAGCATTAAGAAGAATTGCAAGGATGCAAGGAAGGGGAATAAATGTGAGAGGATGAGGCCCAAGAGGATGAGGGAGCAGAGGGGCAGGAATGGGTATAAAACAGGAACCCTTTTCCGGGAGGCTGAACAGGAATGGGGCCTGGGGTTGCTGATCTGATTCCAAATGGAATTACAGTATAATGTCCTTCCCCTTGTAATACCCCTTCACCGCCTGTCAGGAAAGCAAAATTGGACCCCCATGGGAACACTGGCATTCTGTTGGAATGATGCTGTGGAAACCCTCCAAGAGCTAACAAGACTCAAGGACAAGAGAAAGGGGATCTTGGGAAACAGTATTGCAAAAGACAACTGGCTCCAGCTGAATTACCATGAGGAAACCACAACACTTTGAAGAACATGAGGAACAGAGAAGACAAAAACAGCAAAATAACCCAGAGGAACCTACAAGTTCATTAGGGCTTATTAACCTATTAAAGTGCACTCCCCTAAATGAATAATGAGTTGGTAATGACATGATAATGATGTTACCACCTTTTTCTCCACTTCTTGTGCTAATTAACTCAGATGTTAAAGCACAAGCACAGAGCAAGTATGTGATGTGATAAAACTGTAACCAACAGAAAAATCTGTATAAAGTACTTCCTGAAAAGTGTTTATAGATAAAGAATGAGAAAGGGAGAAGGTGTGCTAGCTTTGTGGATCTACCACCTAGCACCGATCTCTGTGCAGAAATGAAATAAACAAATATCTCGATCCAGTGTGTCTGTTGGTTGCTTGCACATCCGGTAAAAGAACCCAGTTTGGGGAAAACACTGGTATGGCCCAGCCATGTGACCACGCCTATAGGTCAACATGCCCTGTCCATGCTCCTTTTCCCATGGAGCAGTCTGGCTACCTTCCATCACCCATCTCCTCCAAATTCTTTTGCATTTTCCCATGCAGTAGAGCACACCTACTGTGTGCTCTGACACTTTGTGTATTATCTGGTCCACATCGTTTTCAGTTTACCGCCTGTTTGCATGTGTTTAGGTGTGTCAATCTGCATGGATACGTAGTTATTAGTTACATGGCAGCCTATTCCACCTGGTTCTTTATTCTCTTCCAAACTTCCTTTTCACCAGCACCCGGCAAGCCCAGAGGACAGCACCAGCTATACTTAGGTTCCACAAGGCCAGGTATGCTGGGAGGCTGCTGGAGACTCCCTGGGAGCTCCATTTACAGCAGTCTTACAGATAGTCCAGCACATGCACCAGGTGTTTCGCTTGTGCATTCAGATGGTGCGGACATGTATTTTTGAGTTTCATTTCATTTGCCCTTTCCAGGTTCCTTTGCACTTCTGTGCCCTTCAAGCACCCAAACACTGTGCTTTCCCCAGGAACTGGATACTAGTATAGGAAGGACACCCCACCTGAATGTCTGAAGAGCTGCTTCTGCAGAGCCGAAAACATTTATGGCTGCTGAGTCAAGACACTCACTTGGAGGCAGCCTTCCCCCACCTCCTGCACACACCGACTTAGTAGACAGATGTGTTATCTTTGCCTAGAGGAATAAATCCAGTGATTTCAACAGAGTTTTTTATAGCCTGAGCCCCTCAGCTCCATGTGTCAACAGCCCCCAACCTGCCACCATGACAAGAGGAAAAAAAAAAAAAAAAGAAAAAGAGCTCCAGTGCTGTGCTTCAGGAGCTGGGCTAGCCCCCTGGGTGGGTTCCAGCAACAACCTTTTAGTTAACAGCCAAATGCACTGCCGGTTGGCCCACAGAGAATACAGCCCTCTGGGCTGCACTCCAGAGGCAGACTCTAGCACTTTCACTGCCTTTTGCCATCCTGATCCTGGCACACCAGAAGGAAATGAAACCCTTGAGGTGGAAGGCTCAGAGAATTGATGTAATTCCATGAATTCTTTGCAGTAATAGGGAAGCTAATGTCCTGCATGGAAGACAAAAGTTTCTTTTCTCTTCTTATTCTCCATTTCCTGCTTTTTTCCCATAGTGAGACAGCAGAAAATCTTGCTCTTCCGACAGGGTTCCCTACTTCTACATACCTGCTTTCTGCACCTTTTCAACACCCTCTGTCTTCCCTGTCTACATCCTCACACACACCCCAGTTCCTCTCCTTTCCTCCAGCAGTATGCTAAGATTGAGAATGCCTAAGTGGGGATGGAAAAAATAAAATAAAATAACAAGATGCAAGCATGAACAGCAGCGGGATGGCAAAGGAGGCGGTATATGAAAATGTTTGCAAACCATGTCAGACACCCAGAACAACTTGTGTCCTTCCAAATCTGCAAAGTGGAAATGATCTACCAAGTGAAGCAATTCTGAATGCTTGTGGAATTTGGTACCTCTGGTTCTGCATGTTGCCAGGGACACCTGGCTGCAAGAAGCACTTGGGAGAGGGCCAAGCCTTGCAAGAGGCAGCCTCAGCTGGAGCTGAGCCCTGGCTGGAGCAGAAGAGAGTAAGGCAGGTGTCTTGATGATGCTGTGCTTCTTCTGCTAGCCAGGCTGGCTGGGCAGAGGCTTTGTTGGTGTGGGGCAAGAGATGGGCAGTGGCAGCTGCCTTGGGCACCTCCAGGCATGTGCCTGCAGGCTGCCAGGCCGAGCATGCAGCCAGCCTGCTGGCAGGCAGAAACCTCCTGCTCTTTGCCAGCACTTCCCACCTGCTTCTCAGCAGCTCCAGGAGCCAGGCAGAGGTGTTCAAGGCCACCGTCATAGCTCAGCTCTGCACCTTTGCCAGGGCATGTGCAGAAGCTCATGAGCCCTATGCATCGGGCAGCCAAGGCAGCCTGTGCCTCTGGTGGGAGCAAGCTGGGGTCCTTGCTGCTGGGGTGGGTGGAAGGGAAAGGAGCCGCAAGCCTGCACAAGAGCCCGAGACTGCAAAGCTGATGGAGAGAGCAGCAGGCCTGCAAGGGAGGTCAGAAAGTGCCTCCCCCAACTCCCTGCCCACCCTCAGCACCAGCAGCAAGGGGATCTGTTCTCCACTGCCCCAGGCACCTGCCAAGACGCAGATGCCCCACGACACTGCCCCACTGCCAGGAGGCATCTCTGGAGCAGAACTGAATGCACAGGGCTGCAATGGGGCTGTGGGTTAACACTCTCCTGAGGACATGTCACCTTCAGATCCTCGACTGCCTCTGGGGAGGTGTCTTGAGGGGCTCAAGTGCCCTCCAGCAGGGCACAGCTCTCCCACAGCTGCTTTGCTGCAATACCCGAGAGCCTGGCTCTGGCCACGGTCGTCAGGAGGCTCTGCACATCCTGCTCCTCCTGGTGCCCACAGCCGGGCTGGGCTCAGAGTGCAGCTGGGGACCTGCCCAGGGAAAGCAGGGCTGTCGGCAGGGGCACCGGGATGCTGGCTACCTCCTGCCTCCAGCCTGGAGCCCCCACAAGCCCTGCTGCACCTGCGGCGTCTCCTCACAGCTGGGACGGTGCTAAGAAACAGTGACTGCAGCTGGCACCGAGCCGTGGGGCCACCACGAGAAGGGGCACAAGAGCTGGGGGCTCCGAGGGGCCAGAGGTGGCCCAGGCTGGGCCGGGCCTTCCCCAGCCGCTGCTGCCACACAGCCGGGCCGTGGCGGCTCTGGCTGCCCCCGCGCGCACGGCCGCTCGCTCTGCCCAGCCTGCGGCCCTTGGCCCCGGTGCGGCAGCTCCCGGCGCTGCGGCTAAAGTCTCCGGGCGGCCCCGGGCCGGGAGACGCTGCCCCGCAGCAGCAGCTGCCTCTCGCCCCCTCCCCGCCCGCAGGGCCCGGGCAGGCCCGCCCTCGCCCCGCCCCTCACTGCCCTCCTCTGGGCCACTGCGCATGCTCCGCCCTGCCCGGCCCCGCCCCTCCCTCTCCGCCATGCCCCGCCCCTCCCCTCGAGGCCCCTCCCCTCGGATCCCCTGCCCGCCCCTCCCCACCCAGCCCCTGCACAGCGCATGCGCACTGCCGCCTCCCTCCCGCCCCTCCCTGGTGTCCCGCCCCGGGAGGCCATGTCCAACGGGAGCCAATGGGGGAGTGCGGAGTGGGAGGGGCCTTGGTGGGAGGGGCGTCACTTCCGGGTGTGGGGGCGGGGCCTGTGTGCCCATGGCTGCTGGTGCTGGTGCGTGGGGAAATGCTGCTGCCCCAGGGCCCTGGGAGAGTCTGCGGGAGGGGAGGGGATGGGAGGGGAGAGAGAGAAACCTCTGCACTGTGCTGGGGGCAGCTGCTGCCTGTGAGCATCCCGGGGACACAGGGGGGGTTTTCAGCGCATGCTGCGGCCTGGCAGGTGCTGAGAAGCCCTGAGGTATGAGAGCTGCAGCACTAGTGACCCCCCAGGCATCAAGGGAGGAGGGAGAGGAACAGGGCAGCTGCTTCCTGTGCTGCTTCTGCCCCGGGATGTTCTCCCCTGGTGGGAGCTGAAACGTCCTGGATGTGGGTTGGGAAACTGGTGGGGAAAGTAGATAGGCAGGAGCTGCTGCTGTAGAGCGCTGGGGCAGTGCAGCAGGTTTTGTGATTAACGTGTGAAATTTTGATTTATTTTCAGCTTTAGTTTACAAACCTTAGCAGTCTGTCCTCTGCAGTAATGAGGAAAGAAGAGGGCTATGAAAAGAGCAGGGCCTGAGCCCTGAGGTATGTATATGCAGACCTCCAGTGCTTTTTTTGGTAGCTTTCTGTCTTATTACAGTTGCTTGGGAGGAAGGTAAAAGGATGGCCACAAACAGGCACTGTCCTTGCTTTTAAAGCCGGAATAGAAGGTGTGCATTGCTGTGCGAGACAGGTGTCTAAGCAGAGATACATTTTTTCTTGCTTCTTTGTTGCAGCCATTCGTGTTCCCTGGCTGTGGCTGCTTTAGCAAATCCAAGCTATCTCCATTCATTCCTGAATCTTGAATCAGGCTCTTCCTGTATGGTCAGTCTACTTCTGGCCCCCAGAGTGTTTGATAAGGACAGGACAAGGGTCTCCTGGATGGTGAGTGCTCTCCTGAAACTGGAGAAAGATGTGTTTCTGTTCAGGAGCAGGTATTACTACTGCAGCCAGGTATTTAAACTGTTGTCATCCCTGAATGTCACCTTGAGAAAGTTGTAGTGTTCTTTCTGTCTGCTGGCAGGCAGATGCTGGCCAGCTGTGACTGAAGAGAGCTTGGCAGAAACCCGTGTCTTGTGAAAGGTTGGCCTGGAGGACACACACATGTTCTGCCTGCTTGAGTTTTACTTTTGAAATAGACCCTGCTGAATGAGAGTGTATTCTTATAAGCATAGATTTGTGTTTACCACCTAGCCCCAATGATCTCTGTTTGGCTTGAATAGTCTGTTGACAGCAGACATATGAAAGCTGCAGCTAAGGATCTCAGTTCCGTTATAGGAAGTTTCTGTGCACCTGACACAAAAGGGAGATGGTCCTGTAGTGATGGTACCAGCAGGGTTTGGGAGCAAAATTGTTGAAGAGAAGTGCTTTTGTTGCAGAAGGTTTGAAGAATCCATACAGTGTTGCCTAGTCTTTTGGCAAGCAAGCAGAAGAAACCTTGGCAACAGCTTTCAGGCTCTGTTCCTGAAGCAGAGCTACTTGCAAGCCTCCATCTTTGTATCTGCTGACCAAATGCTTCAGCTGGGCGTTGCCTTCCTTGCTGCCAGGTGAGGAAATGTGCAGCTGAGACTTATTGAAGGACCTGGCTCCTGAGGCCTCCTTTGGCAGGACATTACTTTAAGTGGGTGCCTGTGAGTTGCTTCTTTTTCTGGAGCTTACAGACAGCAGAGATTTGCATGTTTCCTCCTGACCTGAGCTGGCTTGATAATCTTTAGGGTGTTGCTTTCCTTGAGGAAGGAGGCAAGCTTTACATCTAGACTGGGGTGGCCTGTTGTAAGTAGCAGCAGAAACTTTGAGTGTTCAGTGAGGTGTTACTGGGAGGCCTGTGAGAGAGAGGCTGAAGTTGGTGTGGAGGGAGAAGTAGCTGTGTGTGAGCGGTGTGTTGCCAGGGCAAAGTGTGGGGTGTTGCTGACGTGCTGCAGCGGTAGCAGTAGCTGCTGCTGGAGAAACCTTCCCATGTTTGGAGATGATCCATGAGGTGCTTGGAGGGAGGAACTTTGTGGCTGGAAGTGTAATGTTGGGAGTGTGGTCCCTGTGTGTGGCACTGGGTCTCTGAGAGGCTTCCCTGATGCTGCCAAACCCTGTTTTGCCTGTTTTCTCCTCAGCACGCATGTATGCGTGACCCTGGCCAGACTCAGGGGAAGAAGTAAAGGTCAGTTTTCTGACAAGGAGTTATTTAGGGAGTTAATACGCCTTACTGTTCTTAGGTGGCACGTGCCTTGGAAAACTCTGGTTCTACTGCTGAACCATGGTTACTGCAGCTGTGTGGACTTTCATCCATTCTTGTCTCTTTGTGACTGTGTGTGTGGCCAGGGGCCTGCAGAGGTGTCGTGGGGGTAGCCCTAGGCATGATACTGTCTGTGGTGAGTGAGTATGGGAGGACCTGCTATTTCCAGTGCAAGCAGGATGGATCCAAAATCAGTCGAGTGTCCTGGACTGCACTGTTTTCTGGTTGTGTGCCTCTCCTCATGAGCAGCAGCAAGAGCATTTCACCTGAAAGTGTTCAAATCCCTTGGTCAGAAGTCTAAATCAGCCAGTGCATTTGTGGTACGATAGCTACTGTTGGCAGCTATGGAATAGCACAAGCTCTGTCTGAAAAAAGGGAGGGGAAAGAAAAAATGGGAGAGAAAAATCCTTTCTGGCTATTTATTGGCAGAAGTGGCTTTGTCAGGATTTTGTGAAAGGGAGGATGCATGTTAAAAGTGCATGAGAGAGGCTTGAGAGTGCTAGTGAAATACCTAGGTGTAGACCGGCTCTGTTGTCATAGTGGTGACCTCTGCAGCGTCTGGCTGTTTGCAGTGCTGGTGGATGATAAATTGCTTGTGCCCCCTTAGGAGCCCTTTACTGCAATCAGTGTAGAGTTTAGAGAAGACTCTTCGACAATCCCTTTGTGACTGTTTGGTGGGTGGGTGTATTTTGTTGTTGTTGTTTCTTTGATGATGGCGGAGCTTCTTTGTGAAAGTAAGGGTATTTGTAGGAGCTCCTTAGGTGTTTAAAAAAAAAAAATCAAAGAAGCCAAGAAGCAGGTAATCCTCTCCCTGGAGACTAGCCCAAAGTAATAATTTTCTAGTTGCTCAATTTGCTAGTTTGCTGGTTCATTATACCAAATCACAGAATGAATAAGGTTGGAAGGGACCTCTGGAGATCATGTAGGCCAAACTCTCTGCTCTAGCAGGGTCACCTAGAGCATGTTAGCCAGGGTTGCATCCAGGCAGGCTTTGAATCTCTCCAGAGAAGGAGACTCCACAACCTCCCTGGGCAACCTGTTCCAGTGCTCTGTCACTCTCACAGGAAAGAAATTCCTCCTCATATTCAGGCGCAACTTCCTGTGGTTCAGTTTATACCTGCTGCATGGCACTACTGAGAAGAGTTTGTCCCCTTCCCTTTGACACCCTCCCTTCAGATACTTATACGCATTGATAAAATCCCCCCTCAGTCTTCTGCTCCCCAGGCTAAGCAGGCCCAGCTCTCAAAGCCATTCCTCATGAGGCAGATGCTGCAGTCCTGTGATCATCTTTGTAGCCTTCCGCTGGACTCTCTCCAGCAGCTCCTTGTCTCTCTTTTATTGGGAGCCCAGAACTGGATGCAGTACTCAAGATGAGTACGGACACAGAAATAGCTCATTTCTGTCTTTCTCTGCTTCTCTCAGGCATTGCAGACCAGCAGCAAATGTGTGTGACCAGGACAAACCAGTGGAACAAGATAGTGTGGAGATAACCTTGTGCTTATCAGTTCATTTTTAGAGGATGATGATTGAGTATATTCAGTCATAAATGTTTGCACTCTTCCTTGTATGTTGTAGAGTGAAGAAATGCTCTGCTGCCAGTAGTTTTTCCCTAGGGGAAGGGGGACCGTTCTTCAGCAAGTGGCACTTTCCCAGGGGTGGCCTGCTGCTGCTTGTTTTGTTTCTGTGCCGTTCTGAGCACTCTGTACTCTGCTGTTTCAATTCTTTCCCTCTTACCTGTTGGGTTATCCTTCAAAGCCCGCAGTGCACGGGCTCAGTTGACTGACTGTACAAGCCTGCAACACGTGTTTTGTCTTCTCTGACTTTTGTTGTGAGGTACATGTCTTGGACTTTGATCTCTGATGAGGATGACATCCAAACTAGAAACTTACCCATGGAAGTGAGAAACAGGGATCTCAGTCTCAGCTTAATACCAATGTAGGGAGGCTTTGCTGAGCTTTCTTAATGTTCTTAAGGTCAAAACCGCTCAACGTTGGGGCTCTCTGGCTGCTGTTTAACTGTGGAAACAGTAGTAGCTGAGGCCCCAGTTTGAAAGTGGCTCTCCCTGAAAAAGGACCTTGGAAACTTGGAAAGAGAGGAGTGTGCTGGCTGGTTGGTTGTGTGCACAAAATATCCTTCTAGCACTGTTATGCAGGCGGAAGGCTTTTTGCATTGTCTGCTAGTCAAACAGCTTGCTAGCACTTGCCTTGCAATGGGTTAGCTCATCAAGGGTTCACCAAAGCCTGCAGAGTCATGCTGCAGCCTGAGGAAAAGGGGATTTCTTTTTGCATTTTGTGAGCCCAGCTGCAAGCAAGAACCAAGAAGGAGATGCTATTGCAGATCGGAGCATTTTATCCCAACAGGCCCATGCGTTGTGTGCCTGCCTTAAGCACACTTGGATGCCCTCTGCCATATTGCAGCCGGTCAAATGCCCACCATGGTGTTCCGCTTGCCTGACTACAGCGTTGTCATCAGCTCTCTTATAAAACTCACCAGCCTCAAGTTCTTCCAGGCTCGTGTCTTTGGTGCATTGGTGTGGGGAATGCCTGCTGTGGTTGGCTGCTGTGGTTGGCCTCAGTGTTGGGAGGGCTGCAGCATCATGTGGCACAAGAGGCCTTTGCTGTTCCTGTGTTCATTCCTGAGCTGCTTTCTTGTGTTTGCTAGTCCTCGTGTTTTCTGTCCACTTCCTCTCTTTCCCCTGTTACTGCAGAAGGAAGTACAATTGAAAGCAACCATACCCTTCCAGGTTAGGAGAGTGAGGCAAAGAACCAGGCTGCTGTTGCTACCTGAGCAGCAGGCTGAGGAAGCCCATGGTCTTTTGCTCTGAAACGCTCTGACAGTTTCCAGCCTTTAACCTGACAGGCTTTTTAGTGGGCCTTGTTTCAGCTGACTGCTGCACCCAGGTTCGTGTGCTCAGTACCCTCCCTTGTAAATCCTTTCTGCTATAACTCTTTTTTTTCCTCCTCAGGCCATAGTGAGAGGGTTCAGTGCTGCACTGGAGGAAGGCAGGCCAGAGGAGATCATGAGCAGTGCTTTGAACCTCACTGCCACCCCTGAGGATGTCCACACGCCAAGGAGCCTTTGCTAATTGAAGGATGAGGTGACACTTGCTGCAGTGCAGTGGTATTCTCATACGCGTTGTTGCTGTACGTGAGTTTTCTTTTCAAATTCTTTGTTGACTTTTTCACTGCATTAGCAGGAGGGAAGAAGGAACCTAAGTGTAGTGTGTAATTGCAAATTCTCAAACGCTTGTTTCTAATTATCTGTCAGTTGGGAACATTTGCTGCTTCTCTCCCTTGCTCTCTCTTTTCTTTTTTTCCCACCTTCCCCCTGAGCTTTTAGGAACCTCTCTAAGTTCAAACTCCAGACCAGCACATGACATGAAGAGTAATGACATGTGTGAGTAATGGATTTTGCTATGAGAAATACTAGTGCTAGTTTCATGGCAATGGCTTCTTCCAAAGAGTGTCACAGCCTGAGAGAACTTTTATTTTTCCTGTCTTGTTGTAACTTACAAGTTGATAAGTATGACCATACTGGAAGTATCCTCTAATCAGGGAGGACCCACCTCCTTCCTCAGAACATGTGAAATAACAGTGAGAAGTTGGTATATGCACCTTGTGCTGCATTCTCTGCATTGCTTTGTTGTGGGGTTTTGGAATGGGCACTGTTTAGGAACAGCTATTTGGGGACTTGGGTTTTCAGTCAGGAACTTATCCAAATGATGGCTGGGGTTGAAAGAGGCAAGAAGATTGCCTGATGCCTTCCATTGCAGAGGCACAAGCGGCTTTTAGTCTGCTCTGATTTGCTCCTCAGTTACTAAGTCGTCTCGTTCCTCCTGCACAAAAGAAGGATGTGTGCTTGGGCAGTGGGGTGAGCCTGCAGGCTAAGAGGACACTGCTTTGCTTCCCGTGCCTGTCCTTGTGCCTCAGGTTTGGGTTCCTATTGGCCTGTGTTTCCTTGACACCTCATGCCCTCCCAAAGAATCTCCTGGGTCCTGTAGTTTAGTCACCTGTTCCAGGCAAATGTATGCCAGCACTGATTTTATAAATGCACTTAAGTTCCCTTGTGAAATATTTCCTTGACTGAATTCAAGAATTTCCTTTTCAAGGATCTGAGGCCTTCTCAAGTCCAAAGGGCATTTCCTGATGGCCACTTGATGGGTATTTGTCCTTGTGGCAGCCTTGCTTGTGAGGGTAACCGGTTCTGTGTCCCTAGAGCAACTTTGATAGTAAAACAGTCCTGTTTCCTCTGTCTTAGTTTGGCTATGTCCAATTAAATTCCCCTAGTGCCCTTTGGAATGATTGGCACTTCCTTTCTGGAGCATCTTCATAGCCTGCCTTTGTTGCTTTTTGTTGGAATCTCACTTCCCTTTTTTTTTAAATCGGACTACAGAATTACCCACAGAACTTCCTATGGTGCCCCTCAAGTGCCAGTAGGAGCCAGTAGGAATCCTTCCATACCTGCTGGGAAAATACTCCTTTCTTCATGGTTTTAATTGTGGCTCATTAATGTGTAATTAGCTGAGGCACTCAGTTGTGTATGCAGGTAAGAATTTGCGGCAACTTCCACGTTTCCTGAACTCGGCTTTAGAGCAGAAATTCTTGTGGTTACTCCTGCATGCCAGAATGATACTGCTGTTCTCCCCTCCTGGGTGCTCCATGCAGATCCTGCTGCCCTGTTGTTCGAGGCCACATCTGGAGTAGTGTGTGCAGTTGTGGGCTGCCCGGTCCAAGAGAGACAGAGAGCTACTGGAGCAAGTGCAGCCAAAGCCTTCTAAGATGCTGAAGGGTCTGGAGCACGTCTCATGTAGGGTAAGGCTGAGCAGGCTGGCACTCTTCAGCGTGGAGAAGAGGAGGCTGGTGGGGGATCTTCTCAATGTGTGTAGGATCTGAGGAGAGGTTGTAGAGAGGGTGGGGCCAGGCTCTTTTCGGTGGTGCCCAGCGATAGGCCAAGAGGCAACGGGCACAAATTAAAATACAGGAAGTTCCACCTGAACGAAAGGGAAACCCTCTTTGCTGTGAGGGTGACTGAGCAGTGGAACAGGTTTCCCCGAGAGGTTGTGGAGTCTCCTTCCTTGGAGATACTCAGAGCCATCTGGACGGGTTCCTGGGCAACATGTGCTAAGTGGCCGTGCTTGAGCAGGGGTTGGACTAGCTGATCTCAGAGGTCCCTTTGAAGCTCTGCCATTGTGTTATTGTGTGAACTCTAAGATAAAAAAGCAAAGAGAGATTCATATACTTGAGTAATATCTGTCAATGTCTTGCTTTTTCTCCATTTTTCCCAAATGTCCTTTTTCCTTCTTTTTTCACCCTCCCTCGCGATGCTTCCTGCCCTCCCCCACACTGCTTTTTTGCCTTGCTCGTTCCCCCCCTCCTTTTTTTTTTTATCTCATGGTACATGTGTGTTTTCTTTTTTCTCACATCTTGTGGGTTTTTTTTTTTTTTTGCTTTTCTTACATTTTTTCTTCTTTATTTGATATTTTATTGATGTTTTCTCTATGTTCCCCCCTCCCTTATTTCCTTGCTTTTATCCCCATTTGTCCCATTTCCCCCCCCGCCTTTTTGGGGGGAGGGGAATTCCTCTTTTCTATGGATTTCCCCTCTTTTATTTATTTCTATTTTCTGCTTTACTCTTCTTCTCTTCCCCCCTCTGGTGTTTCTCCCTGTTCATTTTCTACCTTTGTTCTCTGTTCTTCGAGTCTTCTGTTCTGTTCTTTTCTCTCTCTCTCTCTTTTTTTTTCTCAGTTTTCTTCTCAGGGTTTTTTTTCGGAGCTTTTTGGGAGAGTGCTGGGGTTATTTTTTTTCATATTTAGGGTTTTGGGGGGGTGTCTTTTTAAATTTTCCTTTTCCCTTGATGTTTTCCTGATTTACACCATCCCCCCGCTATTTTCTCTTCATTTCCCTGTTTTTCTCGGTCTCTTTGTTTCTTCCCTTTTTTACTGTTTGTCCCCATTACTCCCATTTGTCCTATGTTTGCCTGTTTCTTTTGATTCTCTGGTTTTCTCATTTTTCCCGTTTTACCATTTTCCCCTTTTGTCCCGTTTCCTTTCCGGCTCTGCATGTTTTTTTCCCATTCTTCTGTCATTATTTAGGTTTCCCCTCTGGATTGTTTGGCCCTCCTGGATGTTTTGGCCCCGAGTCTGTTGCCCTTAGATTTTTGCCCTCCTATTTGCCCCCTTTCCCCTTTTGGTAGTGGGTCAGCAAGGCAAGAATGCCTTCGTGCTGGGGCTCCAAGACCTCCATGTTCGAGGTGCCCTTACTTGAACTGAAGCCTATAGTAACAATTCTATCCTAAATCCATTTTTGTCTCATCCTCTTGGGAAAGAGGATGTGGAAAGCTAACAACCTGGCTACCGGACTATTCCATCAGCGAGTGAGATGACATCTCTCATCCGGAGGAAATGGAGGGCTGTTCCCAGGGCCAGCACTGACCCCTGACCTGGGGGCTTAGCCCTCGACTACGGGAGCCTTCTGTCAGAAGAGGGACCTGCCTTGATGCCTGAAACTGTTGACAAGCCATAATTTCAGTAGTTACTTCAGGATAAATTTTCCGACATTCTCTAAGTCATGGCATTTGCGGATAAACACATCTAGCTGAGTTCTGGATTTCCATCTTCCAGGAAACCCCATCAGCTGGAGAGTAAACTGTTTCCAGGTTTAACCTCCTTCCTTTAATGGCAGCTCTCAGAAGTTGAGGAGGTGAAGGCTGTACTCCTCCTGAAGCCTGCCGATGGAAATTGGTGGAGTTGTCTTCTCAGAGTTACTGAGACACAAGATGGAATTTAATTGCCAACTGGACAAGCTTTGGCCCGTATGAAGAAAGAGCTGTCCTTTGAGAGGAGGCATTGAAATGTTACATCACTTTCTATGATGAACACTGTAACAAGGATATATTGCAATGGCACCCTGTGAGAAGGTATGCTTTTAGTGAACGTATCTTGTATGCCTTTTACCTGCCAGACCTGGCATGCACCAGACTCGGGCTATAAATAAATCACTGGATTTATCCTCCTAGGCAAAGCCATACATCTGTCTACTAAGTCGGTGTGTGCAGGAGGTGGGGGAAGGCTGCCTCCAAGTGAGTGTCTTGACTCAGCCACCAGAAATGTTTTCGGTTCTGCAGAAGCAGCTCTTCAGAGATTCAGGTAGGGTGTCCTTGTGATACTAGTATCCAGTTTGTTGGGGAAAGTACAGCAGTCGGGTGCTTGAAGGGCACAGAAGTGCAAAGGAACCTGGAAAGGGCAAATGAAATGAAACTTAATAATATATGTCCGCACCCATCTGAATGCACAAGCCAAAAATCTGGTGCATGTGCTGGACTATCTGTAAGACTGTTGTAAATGGAGCTCCCAGGGAGTCTCCAGCAGCCTCCCAGCATACCTGGCCTTGTGGAACCTAAGTGATAGCTGGTGCTGTCCTCTGGGCTTGCCGGGTGCTGGTGAAAAGGAAGTTTGGTAGAGAACACAGAGCCAGGTGGAATAGGCTGCCATGTAAACAACAACTATGTATCCATGCAGACAGACATCTGTGAACACCTGCAAACAGCCTGTAACCTGAAAACTGTGTCGACCAGATCGTACACAGAGACAAAGTGTCAGAGCACACCTACTGCATGGGAAAATTCAGCAGATTTGGAGGAGATAGGTGATTAAAGCGAGCCAGACTGTTCCGTGGGAAAAGGAGCACAGACAGGGCACGTTGACCCAGAGGCATGATCGCATGGCTGGGCCGTACCAGTGTTGTCCCCAAACTGGGTTCTTTTACTGGATGTGTAAGCAACCAATAGACGCACAGGATCGAGATACTTGTTTATTTCATTTCTGCACAGGCATGGGTGCTAGGTGGTAGATCCACAAAGCTAGCACACCTTCTCCCTTTCTCATTCTTTATCTATAAACACTTTTCAGGAAGTACTTTATACAGATTTTTCTGTTGGTTACAGTTTTATAACATCACATTCTTGCTCTGTGCTTGTGCTTTAACATCCGAGTTAATTAGCATAAGAAGCAGAGAAGAAGGTGGTAACATCATTATCATGTCATTACCATCTCATTATTCATTTAGGGGAGTGCACTTTAATAGGTTAATAAGCCCTAATGAACTTGTAGGTTCCTCTGGGTTATTCTGCTGTTTTTGTCCTCTCTGTTCCTCACGTTCTTCAAAGTGTTGTGGTTTCCTTATGGTAATTCGGCTGGAGCCGGTTGTCCTTTGCAATACTGTTTCCCAAGATCCTCTCTCCCTTGTCCTTGAGTCTTGTTAGCTCTTGGAGGGTTTCCACAGCATCATTCCAACAGAATGCCAGTGTTCCCATGGGGGTCCAATTTTGCTTTCCTGACAGGCGGTGAAGGGGTATTACAAGGGGAAGGACATTATACTGTAATTCCATTCAGAATCAGATCAGCAACCCCAGGCCCCATTCCTGTTGAGCCTCCCAGGAAAGGGTTCCTGTTTTGTACCCATTCCTGCTCCTCTGGTCCCTCTTCCTCTTGGGCCTCATCCTCTCACATTTATTCCCCTTCCTTGCATCCTTGCAATTCCTCTTAATGCTGTGATCAACATACTCGCTTCCTCCTGCTGTAGTTTTCCCTTCTCTTTCTCTTTCTGACCTTCCACTGTGTAAGAAAGTTGCTAATGATTGTACCTTCTGTAGATTCTTTCCCTGCCACCATGGAGCATGCTTTCTGAAATACTCCTGGATTCCTGGGGCTGCTGGCAGGACAAATGCACTCACTGCCACCCTTCCATTAACATTTCCCACAGACATTCCTCCAGAGCTTAATTGGTTTTGCCTCAAGCTACTCCAAAAATTGCTCGGGTGTTCCTCACGCTTTTGCTAATGAAAGTACCTCTCCTGAGTTAACGACCATTAGTTCTTACTGCTAAGACTGGATTTTGACACTCAGTTTCACATGCTACCCAATCATTTGTAGTATTAGAATCTCGATGTTGATCTGCTCCTGGTCAAGGTTGATGGTTTCCACCTCAGTCTGCCAATTCCTTATCCCTCTTCCAATGTTCATTTCCTATCCTCTGGCTGAAAGATCTCTTGTAACAAGACTTGAACGCCCCCCCCCAAAAAAAAAAAAAAAAGTGAGCTGTCCCTCTACTCTTGTAGAAAGCAGTCAAGCTGCCTTCTCCAGGTCTTCCTGCACCTGGGGCATTTGCTGGGCCCTTTGAACTAGATCTCCCAGAGCCCATGGCCAATAAACATAGACACAAAGGACCAGTGTGTGGGGCTGCTGGACTGGTGTCGCTGGTGTCACTACACCTGGCTTAGGAATCACAGCTCCAGTCATAGGCGCTTGCAGGGTGGCATACTATTTTGCCATGGGAAGTGACAAATATAGGTTAGAAGCTTGAGCAGAAGCAGGTTCAGAGGGAGGAGAAGCAGGGGCAGAGCTATTCCTCATGTCTCGCAGCATTTGCTGCACAGGCCTGCATCTTCCCTGACTTCAGTCTCTGAATCCCCCAGGATGCATAAATGCCCAGTTATCCGAAATATACCAGTAGACCAATTCCCACCCTCCAATTGAACCACCCAGAGGCCATACTAAGAGGCTGTCCCCTTCTCGAGTCTGCAGTGGCCATTCTCCCTGACAGAGGGTGATTACTCTACCCTTACTGACATTTGAGGTATGTTTATATTCGGCCAGTTTTCCAGAATTTCCACTAGTGGTGAACTCATTTTACATTTCCTAACAAAGCTCCCCTGACTCATGCTGCCCTGGTTTTAGTACCTCCCTGGTGAGCATCACCAGTAAAACCTCACACCTGATGCTCATCAACACAGCCCACAATTGAAAACAAGAAAACAGAAAATATTATCAATGTCCTGAGACAGAACCGAGCTCAGAAAGACAACACGCACAATGTTCCTGTGCCTGGACTATCAGCTACTGAGAAAACGTGATCTCCAGGTCAGCTTAAAAGCCATGAGCCTGCTCATAACCTATCAGGCACTGAGGCACAAGGGACCTCCCATCTGCACAGAAAACCTGTGCTTGCTACTGGCCTATCAGGCACTGAGGCACAAGGGACCTCCCACCCACAAATATGAGCCATGTGGCCAGGGCCAGCCTACCCGGCACTGAGGCTCAAGTGACCTCACAGCCACAAACAGCAGTCACATGACCACCACTGGCCTGTCAGGGCCTCAGGCAGAGGTGACTTCAGAACCACAAACAGCAGCCAGAGAACCACAAACAGCAGCTGTGTGCCTGGCACTGGCCTGTCACGCACTAAGGCACAAGGGACCTCACTGTACTGGCTACCAGTCATTGGGGCAAGAGTGACCTCAGAACCACAAACAGCACCCGCATGACCAGCAATGGCCCATCAGGCACTGACGAAGAAGAGACCTCACAAACACAAACGTATCCATGGGCCTCTGGTGGAAGCGATGTCACAGCCACAAGCACCAGCCCCATGACCAGCACGGCCTTATCACGGCCTCAGGCAGAAATGATCTCACAGCAACAAGCAGCAGCCGTGGGCCTAGTACTGGCCTATTAGGCACCGAGGCACAAGTGACCTTGTCACCACAAACACCATCCAAGGGCCTCGGTATGGCCAATCAGGGCCTCAGGCAGAAGCGATCTAACAGCACAAGCAGCAAGCACATGACCCCCACTGGCCAATCAGGCCAGAGGCACCAGTGACCTCCCAAGAACCATGAGGAGCAATGGGCCCAGCACCAGCGAATCAGATGCTGAGGCAGAACTGACCTCACAAGCACAGTGACCAGGATGTGCCTATGAGGGCTCATGAGAAGTGACCTCACAAGCGAAAACAAGAGCTTTGTGCGTGGTAGTGGCCTATTGGGCACTGGTGCACAAGTGACCTCATAAACACAAACTGCAGACATAGATCTACGACTGGCCCATCAGGTCGTCAGGCAGAACTGACATCATAACCACAAACAGTAGCCATGTGACCAGCACTGGTTTATTAGGTACTGAGGAACAAGTGACTTCACAACCATAAAGAGCTAGCACATGACCAGCAGTGGCCTATGAGGCAGTGGTGCACAAGTGACCTCACCATCACAAACAGCAGCCACGTGCCTAGCACTAGCCTAGTAGGTACTGAGGCATAAGGTACGTCACATCTGAAAATGCAGCTCTGAACCTGCCATTGGTGTATCAGGCACTAAGAACAACCACAGATAACATCCAGGGGCCTAACACTACCTATCAGGCACTTAGGCACAATGACCTCACACCACAAACTCCAGCCATGGGCCTAGCACTGGCCTATGAGGTCCTCAGGCAGAAGTGACCTTAGAAGCACAAACAACAGCTGTTCACCTGGCACTGACCTATCATGCACTAAGGCACGAGTGACCTTACAGCCACTAACAGCAGCCACATGACAATCACTGTCCTACGAGGCATGGAAGCACAAGTGACCTCACAAGCACAAACAGCACCCGTGTGACCACCAGTGGCCTATCAGACACTGAGGCACAAGTGACCTCACAACCCCAGCAGCAGCCATTTGCCTAGCACTGGCCTATCAGACACTGGCCTATCAGGGCCTCAGGCAGAAGTGACCTCACAACCAGAAATAGCAGCCAGTGTCCGAGCGTTGCCCTATCAGGCACTGCGGCACAAGTGACTCTGCCACCACGAACAGCAGCCATGGGCCTGGCACTGGCCTAGCAGGCGCTGGCGCACAAGTGACTTTACAGCCACGAACGGCAGCCATGGGCCTGGCACAGGCTTCTGAGGGGCTCAGGCAGAAGTGACCTCACCAGCACTAACATCAGGCAGGGGCTTAGCACTGCCCTGTCAGGCACTGAGGCACCGGGGACCTCACGACCACAAACAGCGGTGACGTGTCTGCCTCGTCCTTGCCATTTACGGGTGCACAAGCAGCCTAACAACGTGTATTCACGTGCATTCAAAGGAGTTTGCTTGCCGCTTGCCTATCCCGTTCTCAGGAAGCGGTGACCTCACAGTCTTCACCAAAGCCACGTGCCATCTGCTGCCCTATCAGATAGTAAAGCAAGTGTGACCGCACAAGCAAGAACAGAAGCCACATGCCCCTCACTGGCCTCTCACATGCTGAAACGGAAGTGACCTCAGAGCCTGCATTGAAGCCATGTGCTTGCTGCTGGCCTATGAGGCACACAGGCACAAGGGACCTCACAAGCACAAAAGCAGAAAGGTGCTTGATGCTCTTCCTTGAAGCAAAAGTCACCTGTCCAGGACAAAAGGGAGCAATATGGCTGCTGGTGGCCTAGCAGATCCTGATGCCCAGTGACTTCAAAAACACAACCATCAGCAATATGGATCGAGCTGAACTGCCAGCTACTGAGGCTGAGGTGACCTCACTCACAGTCAGCCATGAAGCCATAGATCTGCTCCTGGCCTGTTGGGGACTCGGGCACAATTGACCTAACCAAGCACAAACAGCAGCAATGTGCGTGCTGGTTGCCAATCACATACTGATGCACAACTGACCGCAAAAGCACAAGCAGCAGCAATGGGCCTGCTCCCTGTTCATGAGGCGCTGAGACACACGGGACCTCACCATCATCACCAAAGCTAGGGGCATGCTGTTGGCCTGCCAGGTTCAGAGGCACAATTCGCCTCACAAGTGCAAACGGCATCGACGTACCTGCTACTGCCCTATCTGTTGCCAAGTCACAAGATACTGGGAAGTGCAAAACCTCCCAGAGCAGAAGCTCACCTGGGCCACTCCCATGTCCCTTGATTATGCTGTTATCTCTGCAAACATATCAGTCTTCTACAAACATCTTTCATCTCCTGCCAAGGCTCTCTCTAGGTCCTCGGACATCTCCACTCTGTCACTCTAGGCACAAATCAGAAAAGGGGAAATTGGTCTTGCCTTTCCTGCAATCTGAGCTGTGAGCCTTTGCCCTGGAGCACCTACATGAGGACAACAGGATGCCATTTCCCTTTCTTGGTACTGACAGTCATCCAGGGAGCACAGAGACCTGGGCCCTGGCCTTGATGATGACTTGCCATTTGCTACTGATCATCCTCTGAGAATTCAGGGAGTGATGCCAGAGGAGAAAGCGTGGCACTGAGCCATCACCAGAGCAGTACGTACCATGACACAGCTCTTGAATTTTGGCCTTCCCAAATGGAGCCGGTGGTAAAATGCTTCAAGAAGAGAGGGGGCATGCATGCCAAACAGCTGGGAGGCTAGTGGTAGGATGGATGTGCTCACCACCACTGCCTTGACTCCAGCTACTCCGAGCAATGCAGCTACAGCTACGTGGGGCTCCTCACACCCCCAGAAAGTGCAGGCAAAATCTGGCACCTTGCCACCTAGCCAGGGTCAGCAGTGTCAGTACCTAAACACACCACACCAAGCACAATTTGTCTACACATGGGGTGCTTTCTTATTTCCCCAGCGCATCAGAGGCAGGTCACACTACAGCAGGATAGTGTGGGTAACCTGCAGAGACTGCACGTGGAAGGAAGAGAGACCTGGGCTGCGCATCCCTTGCAGGGCATTTTTGCCTTGCTGCTCCCATTCCAAGGGACTCCTCCAAACAGATCTGCTACAGGAAGGACTCAGTCCCTTGACAGTCAACTCCTAAGAACTCACCTGCCCTTCTCCAAAGACCACCACACCACAAGTATTCACTCCTTCAAAGAGCTTCCAGCAGGCTAATGCCCAGCCAGCAAAGGGCATCTCCGACAGCCTCTTACTCCCACCCCAGTAAACACTGCTACAGACCAAAGCTCTCATGAGAAACAGCAAATGAGAGCAAAGGAGGGAAAATGCAGGCTTGGTTTGCATCTCGGAGCAAGGAGGAAAAATCCTAGGCAGCATGTATGCTGCAGATCCTGGCAAGCGCTTAGCAAGCTCAAGGCCTGAACCTCAGTGCATCAAAGGCAGCAGGCTGCCAGCAGCTGTGGCCCATGACACCACAGCAACCTAGGCCCAGCCAGCAAATTCCCCCTCACCTTGCAGTGCTCCCCAGGTCCCCAGTCTGCAAGCACTCCCCACACACAGCACTGCCCTCTCCAGCTACCTCCTCCCATGCTGAGCACCAAAACACTTGGAACAGCAGCCAGGCCCACCACAGGGCACCCCTGCACTGTGACACCCCGCACCCACTGCCACTCGCCTCACAGAGAGATGGCAGCAAACATGCACCAAACATGCACCTCCGCGTCAGCAACACACAGGGCACATTCCTACACATGGTAGTAGACAGGGCACCCCTAGGTGCCCAACAACACAGAAAGCCCACCCCTCCAGCCCTTCCCTTCCCTTCTAGTCCTCTAAGGCTCTACAGCAGGCACTGGCGCTGCCTCCCAACATTTACCGCCTAGGGCCTGGCCACTTCCCACCTCCAGGAAGCAGAGGAGTCCTCTCATGGGGGCTGATCATGCCACCTCTTGCCATTCGCTTGTGCCTCAACTTCCTGGAAAATGCAATCTCTTTGAGAATGTGGCTCATAGCTGTTTGAGGGGGGGACACTCCTCCTACCTCCTCCAACAGCCTTTGCAACCATTCTCCAATGGCTGCATACTCGGCAGAAAATAACCAACCTCTAAGGTGTTACAGTTCAAAAGGTGTCATAAAAGCAGGTGGACACCTGAAAGACAGGCACAGCATTCAGACCGTGCAGGAACATCCACAAGCTCCCTCCTGTTTGGACAGAGAGAAGTGCTAAAGCACACACAACCCCTGGGAAGAAGAGATTACTAACACCACTGCCTACACCAGCACTAGATTAATTTAGCAGCCTCAGTGGATCTGGACTCCCTAGCTGACTGCGAGCCGGCTGCAAGCTTCCACTTAGCAGCAAGTAGAAGGACAAATTCCATGTGCATGTTCACGAGAGAACATCATCCACAATTTAAACGTGGCAGGACTAACTCAGGGTGATGGGGTGGACTAGAGCTGGTGTCAGATGATGGGGAACATCTGCTTCTGCTTGATTAATTAGTTGCCTTTCTGTGTTGCTGTCGAGCTCTTCAGGGGTCAATCCCTCCTCTGGGCACACGCAACAAACCCAGGAGTTCCCTTCACCTCCAGCATCCAAGCCATGTGTCCTCTCTGGACCTGTCAGCTGCTCAGGTAGTGGTGACCTCCCAAGGGCACATACCCCTACCACAGAACTGCTGCTGGCCTATTGGCTTCAGGGAAGCATGTTGCAATAAAAATAAATACAAAAAACATTTTAAGGATCCTCTCCTGGGGACCTGCTACTCTGGCCCCAAGGGCAGCTGCTGCCTCCTCATGGGGCGGCTCTCCTCAGAGTGAGGACCCCAGGGGCTCTGGTCACGGCAGGGACACAGTCCCCATGCAGAATGTCCCATCACAATGGCCTTGTAGGCACCATGCCACCACCGTCACACAGCCCTGCTGCTCCCCACATCACGGGGAACAGCGTGTTGGCGTCATAGCAAAGAGAAGTTCCACAGGGAAATGTGCAGGCCACCATTGCGGTGGCTTTGTGCCTTTGCAGAAGAGGTGCTTCCCAAATGTGAGGCAAACCTCGGAGAAAGCATGACCATGCTGCTTTGTAAACTCAACGTGCTGGTGACAGAGACTGGAATCGGTACTAGGCCGAAGATTGCAGGCTGTAGGTAGCCAGGGGCGGCCATGAGTCGAGGTCAAAGCCAATCAGGAGCAGGAAGACTAGCTCCATTCCTCCTAATCACTGTCTTAAGGCAGAAGAAAAAAGGAGTCCTGGAACTTTGTAGGTGCTCCTCAAGTCCTGCCTGGCTCTCCAGCAGTTCAAATGGGGTAGATCTGGTCAGAAGTTGCAGAGTTTTCCAGTGGAAATGGCCATTTTCTTTGCTCTTTAGCTTGGACGTATAGGCAATCAAGAGAGCATTAGATAGTAATGCTTGCAAGCAAAGAAATGTGTAGCAGGCATTTACTCATGCTAATCGGGGACGCCTCTGCCTGACGCGTGCATCGGGCGGACGTGCTTCCCCTACAGCTGCCCGTGCGTGTGTGAGAGAACAAAGTCTCTCTCTGAGCTAGATTCCTACAAGTAGAGTTTTCGTAGGACAAGTGTGGTCTGTGTGGGAGCAGGCCACGAGCTGCCTTGGGCCAGGGACAACTGTTCCCAGCCAGCTTTGAAAGACACGTGAGCAACCCTTCCCAGACAAAGTCCTCAGCTAGTCCGAGGAGCCCATGGTGCCCTAGCTGAGGCATCTTTAAGAGAGACGGGCAGGTATTAGGAGCCAGAGGTGTGAGGAGAAGCTGCTGAGGAGACATGGAGGGAGAAACTGCTGAGGAGATATGCAGGTGGAAGTATGCTCTTGGGAAGAGGTGCTCCATGCCCAAAGGGTGCACCCCTGAGGGCCTGCAACCATTGGTTGTAGGCGACCAGTGCCGATGCAGGGAAAGCCCAAGGGACTGTGACGTGCAGAGCCGCTGGCTGCCCCCACAGCCGATGTGGGAGGCAGAGTAGCCAAGGCCTGACTGGCACCGCACCTTGGATTGCCTTGGGCTTTTGTCATTGACAGTGGGGCTGCCTCTGCGCTTGAGGAGCCACCCAGGGGCCTGCTGCCCACTGGAGCCTGGGGCTCTGCAGAGGCTTTTGCTTGAGAGCTGCCAGAGGGACCTGCTGGGAAGAGGCAATACTTGCAGCAACTCGGAGAGGGCCGGCTTGCGTCTGTCCTAGGACCCTGCTGCTGAGCCCAGGCTGGGGCCCGGGAGCAGGTTGCATAGCTGGGGCCAGAGTGTTGGTGGCCATGGAATACCTGGGCTCGGTCACATCCCCTCCATCCAGAGCACTCAGGACGCTAACCCTGTGCCCTCCCTCGCACAGGCAGTGGCAGAATAAGGGATTTACCACCAAGGCAGAATCCCATCCTCCCACAAGGCCAGCATCCCCCTGCCCCGCATCCCGGTCCCTCTGCCTCTTTTTGGAAGGGGCAAGACCTCGTGGTCACTGTCTCTTCTGGGGTGTGGAGACTGAGGCCAGATGGAGGAAGAGCCTCCTGCATCTTCTAATAGAATGGGGCACTCCGGAAGAGTAACTGAAGCCTCCCACTCCACCTCGGAGGACTAACCACCATGTTCTGCCCTCGGGTCCCTCAGTGGCAGGGCAGAGCTCTTGAGACAAAAGGTGGGAAACTGCAGGGCTGAATTTGAAGCCGATTATTATTGAAACGGTCCAGAGCTTCACACCATCCCCTGCCACCCCCATCCACATGATACCTGAGCCCTGTGGAGAGTTTGGGATGTTTAAGGAGAGCTTCCTCTGTGTTTGGTGGCCCAGCAGAGCACTGCCATGGGCTGCTGGGAAGAGTGGACATTGTAGCACTCGCATGACGAGAGCCCAGCTCTTGTAGGGGCTGAGTTTTCTCCCTTGCTTCTGTCTCCCCAAAGAAAAGACACACACGGTGAAGAAACAGGGCTGCTTCTTTGGTGACAACGCAACAGAGGGGTGAACTGATGGAGCAGCACTGGGCAGGGGATGGGCCTGAGCACGGTAGCTGCCCTGCAGGCAAGGGGAGGTGCCAGGGACGAGCCCGGCTGCCCGGCACACAAAGCTGTGGGTCCTCAGGGAGCAGAGCAGCCTGGGGTGAAATCTGCTGCTCTAGCTCTGCTCAGAGCAACATCCCAGAAGCAGGTTCCACCTGCCCCAGCTGCTGCGCAGCTGGTAGCTCAGGCCTTGTAGGTGAAATCCTGATGGGGACCTTTCCAGTAGAGGCCTCAGCAGCAGGCTGGTCTGTGTCGCCAGGGCACTGACGGAGCGATGGCTGTCATTCTGCAAAGGCTGAAGGGCTGGCAAAGGAAAGAGCGGAGATCCAGCCCCTGTGTCTGCAGAAACCCCAGGCGTTCTCCCCAGGCAGCACCAGCCCACCAGCCTTCCCATGACCACGAGGCAGCTGGGGGACCAACGGGGCAGCTAAGAGTTGCTGGTCAGGCTGCCCCAAGTGCCTTGAATGATTCCTCGCCTCTTCTCCCCTCACCTCTGCCACCTCCCCCGCACATACCCTTCCCCTCCGCAGAGGGACATAGGGCCCTCTTTGCCTGGTGCTGCACAAGGGAGTGGAGCACACTTCTCGGGCACCTTCCCCCACCCCCAGCAGCCCACAGAACACCACGCTGCCCGCACTCACCCTTGCAGATAGCCAGCAGCTTATCCTCGCTCTGGGGCCTCACATGCTGCGCGGCGAGCCCTAGGTACACAAAGCCCATCACTCCTCGTGCTCCCCAGCATGCTCCCAGCAGCACAGCTCCCCTCCACCCCGCCAGCCTGGCCACATGCCCTCCTCCCTTTGGGCAGGTCTGACCCTGTGCAGCACAGTGCAACCACCGAGGAGGGTGTGTGGCACCAGAGAGAGCTCCCATCAGCCTGTCCATGTGGGCAAGGATGGGAGAGGGAGACACGGAGCCCCTGGGTGCTCAGGCCAGCACCCAGCAGTCGGGGCTGCAGGCACCCAAGGGTTCAGAGGGCGGCCCCAAGGGTTGTGGCTCACCGATGAACCTCACGGCCACCTCTCGCAAGGATGCCTGAGGGTCCTGCAGGTATGGCAGGCTCTGGCTCACGTACTCCTCTGCTCTGCTCCTGTACCGTGCCAGCTGGAGAGAGCACAAGGGTACAGGGATGACACAGACCCTCCCCAGTAGGTTCGGCCCAGCCCTCCTCCCAGGGATACCCTCCCCATCCCTCCCGTGCCAGGACAGTCACAGCTCCCAGCCAGGAGCCCCGTGCTGATGAGGTGCGAAGGCAGCACAGGACCGGAGCGTGGTCGGGAGGCACTGAGAGCCCCCTGTGCTGCTGCCAGCCCCAGCGTGAGCAGGTTGCCCATCAGCCTGCAAGAGTCAGTGAGGGCAGAGGGGCCTGGAGAAGAGCGCGTCAGGGCTGTGCGCTCAAGGAGCAGCTCCAGGCTGCAGCTCTGGGCTGCAGCAGTGGGCGAGGGGCAGAGCTGTGTGCCACGGTGCCCCATACCCTGTGCGTGAGGACAAGGCCTCAGCTGGCCCGGGCCCTTGGGGACTTTGGGGCTTTGCTTACCATGCACTCGCTGATCTTCCACGTCTGCCCTGTTTTTGTCAGATACCTGAGCCGCTCCCAGTGCAGGAGTTGGGCTGCTTCAAGGAGGGTCTCCTGAGAGGCCTGCCAAATAGCAGAGATGGGGAGATGCCACCACAGCCCAGCCCCTTTGGGGAAGGTGTAGCCAGGGAAAGGAACAACCCCCAGCTGAAGGCTGTGGTGGGTCTGAGGCAGAGAGGGAGGGCAGCTCTGCACTGTCCTCTGGGATGCAGGAGGCCAGGGACACACATTCAGAGGTGTGGAGGCCCACCCATGGGGCGTCAGCATCCACCCCCTGAATCACTGCTGCTGTCAGAAGTCCCACCTGGGCCACTCGCCGTGCCTCATCACTCAAATGAAAGAAGAGAGGCAGCAGGCTCCTCTGCACATCCTTCTTCATCCTCCATTTGTCACTCCACACCAGAGTCTCCATGATGTCTTTGAAGAGGAGCATGGAGAGCTCTCGCACCCGGCTGGCCTCCTGGACAGAGAGAAGAGGGCAGAGGAGACCTCGGCAATGGTCGTGGCAGCCGGCCATGAGCAGGGGTGCCCCAGCAAGGTGCCTCCTCCTCTCTGTGCGGAGCTGTCCCCGAGCCCAGCAGAAGGGCAGAGCTGGGGCTCTGCTGAGCAGGCTGCTGCTGAGGAAGCTGGGGCAGAGGGCTGTCCTGCAGAGGCAGCACACGCTCTCCCAGGCCCTCGGTGCCTCTCCCTCCACATGGGACGTTCTTTCTCCCGCCCTGGGGTTGCTCAGGTCCTCCCAGCAGAACTGCATGGACAGGGGCAGCCTGTGCCTGGGCTCAGCTCTGCTCCTGGCTCTTGGTTTACCTCCGCCCTAAGCCGCAGCAAGAGCAGCAAGGGCTCATCACAGTACGGAGCGGCTGGGAGTGCAGCGGACAGTGGCCTGAGCACAGCACTTGCTGACAGTTCCCAGGACTCGTGGCGGGAGGTACACATTCCCCCACCAGTGGGCACAGCGGAGAGGGACACATCACACCTGCGGCCATGTACAAATGTGCGGCAGAGCCCTGGGCTCTCCTGCCGGCCTTACATCATCAAAGAGGGGCAGGAGCATCTCCATCAGCTGCAGGGTACTGGGGTGGGCTCTCTGCCTCTCCATGTAGCGGAAGATGTTCCTCAGCACCATCAGCACTTTCACCCTGCTGTCCCTGTCGGCATCCTGCAGGCACTTCATGAAGCCTGGCAGCAGCGAGTGCATTTTTCTTGCCTGCAAGAAGCACAGAACACCCTTTTTGTGGGGCAACGATGGCCTGCCCTGGCAAAAACTCTCTCTGACACAGCCGGGATGTGCCTGTACCAGGAGCCCTTTCAGGCAGGCACTGGTGCCTTTCTCCTGGTGCTGCACAGCCAATGGCCTGGCCTGAAACGTGCCGGACTGAGGAAGAAGGCAGCTGGAGGAGCTGGGACCTGCTAGCACACCTCTCATTGCCCACAAAGTCCAAGACACTGCCTTACTCCTTGCCTTCTGCCCACCCCCACGCTGTCACACAAGTGTGTGTGTATGTCCCCTACTCACCATCGTGGGTCTCTCAGACGCTGTGATGAGGCCTCTGAGCACCAGCCAACGCATCACTGGGGAGCGATGTGGCAGATACCTCTGCAAGAGGTTGAGGACACGGTCCCCCTCCTTGGCGAAGTCAGTGCAGACCAGCAGCTGGAACACACGTCATGAGAGAGGGACAGAGCCTACAGCGCTCCCTTGCAGCACGAGGCCACGCTCGGTCCCACCGACAGCCCTGAGCAGGGTGCTCCATGGCCCTCCAAAGCCTGTCCTGCGGGTAGCTGTGACCACAGGCAGCCTGCGTGGCCCCTCAACCCAAGCCCTGGGCCCCAGGGTACACCATGCAGATTGCCCGCCTGCTCTTCCGCCCTCTGAACCCTCTGCAGCCTCTTGTGCTCCTGCCTTTGAGGAGCAATTGAACAGCGAGAGCTGGCACCAGGGAGGCACAAAACGCAGAGAGTTACAGGGGTTACCCCCCAGCAGCCACGGACCACAGCCAGGGGGGCTAACACCAGCGCAGGACAGGCACTGCGTATCGTCAGGTCTACCTCAGTGAAGAAGGCCATGGCCGGGATCTCCTGAAACTGGTCCTCCCTGTGGAGCAGCACTGCCAGCTGGTTGAAGATCCAGCACTGGTCAAGCGTTGGAATCTTCCTGATCTCTCTAGCAGGGGGAAGGAGGCTCTGTCAGTATGCAGCCGATCCCGCAGACCTCTTCTGCGATTGCACCGCTAAAGTCTAGCTGCTGCCCCACAGGCCAGGACGTGCAGGGCAAGGCCACAGTGGCATTCCACTGGCGCAGCCAGTGGCAGCTGCTCACCCAGTGGCCGTCTCTCCCCACCGCACACCACCTCTGCAGAGCCAGTGTGGCATCCTCAGGCTCCCTTTGGTGGCAGAGCACAAAGACACCCTTCCCACCACCAAGTCAGGGCCTGTCCACACATCCCATTTCCTGCCCATGCGGGAGGCTTGTCCCCATGGGCTCCTCCCGTGCACATGGCCCTGTGCATCTTGCCCCTTTCCTGGTTAACCCTCTCCAGTAGAGCTGCATACAGACAGAGCCATGGCACTCTGCGTGGCCTGAGCCCAGTCGCTAAGGGAGGAGACTCCAGGTCCCCGGGAGGTGACTGGTCCCACCAGGCACCCTCTCTCACCCTTGCTAACACCAGCTGCTGCCCCAGCAGGCGGTCCTGGCACGCCTGGGGACTCCCTGGCACCTCAGAGGAAGGGGACTGTGTTGTGCAGAGCTGGGCAAAGAGGACTCTCACCTGGCCAGTAAAATGACTCCCAAGTGGAGAGTGTCAGGGCTGAGAAGCATGTCCCAGCCTCCCTTCGTCCTGAGGACCAGGGCTTGGTGTTCGTAGCCAGCGCAGCAGAACAAAGCTGCCATGGTCTGCACTGCTGAGCTGTGTGCAGAGCAAAGGCTGGCTCATACCGGCAGCCTGGCCCTGGCTCCAGGTCCAAGGGAGGGACGAGGGGACGGGGATGGAGCACCTGACAGGGCTGGTGGGAGCAGATGGGTCCCATCAGTGGCATTCCCTCCGGAAGATCGCAATGTCCTGCGGCGTGAGCTCTGCTGTGAAGCCAATTTGGAAGAGCAGCGCCAGGCAGAGGTGGGAGAAAAATGTCTTCACCACCTGTGAGCAGCTGCACTGCTGGAGGAGCTCATAGAGTGCCCTGGTTGCCTACAGAAAACACGCAGAAATGGTTCTCACTGCAGAGACGTCCCTGTTGCGCTGCCAGAGCCTGTCCTGCTGGCAGTGGCCCCAGGGTGCTGTGTGCACGTACTACGAGGCGCTCATGGATCATGGGCAGATGGAGAGGGCACAGAGGGCTCTGTCGCTTGCCCCAGACAGGTGAGCAGAGCCCTGGGGGTGAGGGAGGTCTCATCCAGTAACTCACGGCCAGGGGAAGGATGCGGGTTCTGTCCCTGACGCTGGTGAGCGGTTTGCGCAGTGGCCGCTCCACCAGCATCTTGAGGAGCTCCCACAGCACCTTCTTCGACGTGCTGGGCTTGGAGACCATTGCCCTCCACGTGGCCACAGTGACGCTGCAAGCCTCGGCAGTTCTGTCATCAGGGCTGCCCCGGCCACAGCTCTGTGGCCTGGCCAAGCGGCTGAGGGTGCAGACAGAGGCCACAAACTTCAGCTGCTGAGCTTCTTCCTGACAGCGGGGAGGAGAGAGACAAAACAGAGAGCATGAGACGGCGGGAGGCTCGGCCAGTGGTAGCAGGGTGCAGCCCGAGTGGCAATGTCTGGTTACCCTTCCTCTGCCTGTGAGAAAGGCCTGGATGCACGCCAGGGCTTCCTGCTCCTCTCTCCGCACGTCGGAGCAGCTGGTGGCAGAAGCCCCTTGCCCTGAGAAAGAAAGAGCAGGCAGAGCTGTGGGGGCTGGCAGGAGGCAGCAGAGGTGGGTGGCAGAGCTGTGCCCTCTGTGCAGCCACGCTGCCTGCTGCACGGACTCCAGCTCCCCTGCGCTTGTCGGGGCTGAGAGGTGCCCGACAGCTCGTGCGTGATTCTGGAGCACAGTGACCTGGGGAAACAGCCCAGGGGTGCCGGGATCAGGAACTCGCTGCGAGACGGGCAGGCAAGGTCCCTGCCCCGCAGCATCGCTGCCCCTCCCAGCCTGTGCCGCAGAGCGGGAGCCGGGTCCCCTCTGCTCCTCTCCTTCCTGGAAGGATGCTGTGCCAGGCCGGCCCCCGAGCACACAGCAGGCCCAGGCATGCCGGCACCGCGGTGCCCCCAGGGCCCCGGGGACACCGCCCCCCCAGCCTGCCATGGAGGGGAGAGCGTGCGGCAGAGTGGGGTGGTCTTGCAGCCCCCATCCCTGCCCGGCTCCATGGTGCCACTCACTCACCCATCTGCAGAGGCTGAGGCATGCACACGCCAGGGAGCTGTGTCTGGGAGCCGATCTCCTGGGGAGCTCCATCTTCCCTGTCCTTCTCCCAGGCCACCCTGGGGTTGCTGGGGGGTCTCTCAGCCATCCTGTGGGAAGGAGAGGAGGTGCTGAGCGTTGGGGAAGGGGGAGCCTGCGCTCAGGCCTGGCCGCATCTCTGTGTCACCACAGTGGGCAGACAGTGGTCCTAAAGGAGGCTGTGCAGGCACACGGGGCAACAGTTTTTCAGCAAGCAGCAAATGCCCTGGAAAAGGCCTCTTGGGGGCCCTCCAGAAACACCGGCATCACCTGGCTGCAGTGGGCAAGGGACCAACATCAGAAATCAGGCACGTGGCTGTGCCTTTCCCAGACGAAGGGCTTCGCTGGGCAGATGCCAACACATTTTGCCAAGGCACCGCTTCCAGGAGTGCCTCTTACAAGCAAAGCCAGTGGGGGTGATGCCAGCAATCCCGGAATGTCCTTGCCTTCCCCTGGCTGTGCTGGGCCATGGAGCCCAAGCCAGGCCCAACCATGGGGCCAGGCTGCTCCCAGGCAGCCCCTCCCAGAGCCAGAGCAGGTGATGCTGGTGTCTCCCCGGTGCTTCTGGTGGCGGGTCCCAGCCCTTCCTGGGACACCTTGACCCTGCAGGGCTAGTGGTGGCTGTGGACACCATTGTCCCAGCCCCGCATCACCACCTCCCCCCAACCCGCTCGGCCACCCTGGACCCCAGGCAAATGGCACCCCTCTTGTCTTACACAGGGTGGGACCTGGGGAGGCCTCAGGAAAACGCCTCGGTCCCGTGGGGCAGCCCGAGGGCTGCAGGGAAAGGCGTGGGCTGCGCTCAGGGTCCTCCTCCACGAGTCCTGCGCACTGCTGCCCTGTCCTGTCCCCCTGCACACTGCGGGACTGAGGCCGTGCCAGCGCCTGACTGTGACACGGGGAGATGTCACAGGAGCACAGTCACCAAGGGCTCTGCCATCCCTGGGCAGCCTCCACCTGCCCCCTGCTCCCCACAGACCCTTCTCATGCACCAGTTCACTTGTCGGGGCTCAGGTCCCCTAAACCCCTCCGTCTGCCCCACGAGCATGCACTTAGGGCTCTGCTGCTCAACAGAGCCCTTGACTGCTTTCTTGGGTGCCCCCAGGCCCCATAGAGTGGACACTGTCAACCCAAAGTGAGCACCTGGGGACAAAGTGCTCTAGGCTCACCCTAAGAGAGCACAAAGCCAGTGTGACACCAGTTCACCAGTTGACTCGGTGCTACTTCTTTACTTGGGCAAGTTTTCTTTCAACTCCCACCACCGACGCTGTCTCTGCAAAAAGGAAGGTGCATGCTTTTCTTCCTGACTTAGACGGACCATTCCAAAATGCCCAACGGGGGTTGAGCCTGGGGTTAGTTGTAACACGAAAGGTGAGCACTGCAGAGGCTCTTGCCTTTGCGTAGACCCCCATCATTCCCAAAGGCTATGTTGTCCAGGCGCTTCACCAGAAGATTTCTTTAAGGCACGTGAAAGCATGTGGTTGTGTTGTGGAGCTTTCAATGTACCCTAGGTCAGCTTTCAAACCTACTGCTTTTCAAGAATGAAGCATGGGGCTTTCACAGCCCAATGAAGGGCTGGCTCACTGCCCATGTCTGATCTACAGCAGGACAATGACTTTTGCCAAGATATTGTGACCTTGCTCCTCATCTCATCCACAGAGTGTTCTTCTGTGGAGCAGTCTCAAATGCCTTAAGGAAGAAGGCTGACTAGAGAGGTGCTTCTGTGTGCCACTTTCCCTCTAAATCCCGTCTCACAGCAGCAGTAGCTAGCTGACAAAAATGATGCGTTTTCACGTGAGACCATCAATTTTTTGGCAAAGCAACAGACCTCTACCAGCCCTTTGGCAACAGTGGGACAGCTTGCACAACTTATTCTTGCACTCCCCCTTGCTCTGGCCCAGAGAAGCCCCAGCCAGCGCCAGCAGTCTGGCCATGGCAAAGGCAGGAGAGTTGCCCCTCCTGGGCTCTCTGGCCCACATTTGAGATCCACCCCGCCAGCTCCTCCAGTGAGGAAGTGGCATCTGTCCCGATGGCTTAGGATCCCTCCCACATTTCCTAACCAAAACTCTGCTGTTCCTTGCACGAAACTAACTGACAGGCATCTCCATGGTTATAAAAGCCAGAGAAATACCATGCCACTGCTGCCTTTACTAACTGCAATCACTAATTATGGATATGCAACTGTAAATCCTAACTGTCCCTACCTGATCCCATGGCTGCTTCCCTGCCTGGCCAAAAGCTTGCTCTCAAGAACACAAGGGAGAAGCCCACCTGCAGAGCCTGTGGTTGCTAAAGGGCCAACAGCAAAGGGAGAAAGGGGCAAAACAGGCACGAGATGGTTGGAGGAAAGGCTGCGGAGGCACCCAGCCACCTGCTGAGAATGGAGCACTTCTCTACCTAGCTTTCCAGTATTTACCACTCCTTGCAGATCTGCATATGGGCATCAGGTCGAACTAAAACAAGCCCTTGGGAAAAGTCTCTTCCAGCTGACTTGTGTGGCAGCAGGGGAAGCCCAGAGGCTGTAACGACACATGGCTCAGAGACCCAGGCCCCGTCCCTGCATGGCATCAGTCTCCACAGAACCGCAGAGGGGCCCTGGCCAAGGCAGCCCTTAGCACCATAGCTAAGGGGTGGAGATGGAGGAGAAAAGTCCTTCCTGGAGATGCTGGGGATTGAACCCAGGACCTCCTGCATGCAAAGCAGGCGCTCTTCCACTGAGCTACATCCCCTTACACATGGCATACGTAGATGGGGGGTGTGCTCTGGGGTGCCCTCTCCTCCCATGCCATGTCCCTGACAAGCACAGCCCCCTTGTGCCCTGCTGCCCTCAGACCCTCCCCAGAAAACTCCATTCAGACCCTCCTGCCTGGCCGTGGGGGAATCTGGCCTTGCCTCTGCCCTGGGACTGCTCCTGCACAGGGCCACGCCACGGAGCGCTGCCCCTTCAGCATCTCTGCAGCTAATTGGGTCAGGAGGAGAGTGTCGCTGCAGGCGCTGCTGCCAGGCTCTGGCCCTGCCAGGGGAGGCTCGATGGAGAGGGGCAAGCCCCTTCCCTGAGTCACCTCTGCCAGCGCAGGCAGCACTCCTGTGTGCGTCACCTGTGTCTGCGAGGGCAGCAGCAGGAGGGAGTGATGTGAGGGAAATGCCCTCCCCAGGGGGATGTGCCCACAGCTCTGATTGCCCCCAGGGTGTGGGGTGGAGGGAGCAGGGGAGCAGGCAGAGCTGGTGCTGGGCAGGGAGCTGCCCAGAGCCCCTCAGCCAGGCTCCAGGCCTCCCCCTGTACCATGCTGCCCACCAGCACCCGGCCATGGGCAAAGGGCAGCGTTCCCCTGCCTGGGGCTGGGTACGGGGTTGCGCTCAGGGACATTCCCATTCTTGCAGCACCAGGACAGTGCTGACACTGGAGCCCCCGGCACAGCCCCAGGTGGGGGGTTTCTGTGGGCCAACCGGCAGCACGTTCGGCTGTAAACAGAAAGGTTGTTGGCTGGAGCCGACCCAGGGACGGTGCCCCCGTGGTGGGGTGCCTGGGGGACTGTGCTGCTCGGCACCCTGGCTTTTGCTCACAGTCCCCAGGAAGGATCCCAGACAAAGCGGTGGGAACCTCAGGGGTCTGACGGAGGCTGGGGAAGGCCCAGGGCCCAGGGAAGGACCTGTGTCCCGAGGCAGGGCTGCTGTGAGCAGGGGGGTCACGGCTGCTGGGCTGGTGCCACTGACCTTCCCCTTCACCCCTGTGTGTGTGTGCAGAGGTAGGTCTTGCTGGGGGTGGGGGGTGGGGAGGCTCACCGAGAGGGAATGGGGAGAGGAATCAGAAGTGTTTAGGATCAGCACCAAGCAGAAGGCACACCCTTTGCTAGGGCTATAAGAGAGTAAATCAGGGTTTAGTGAATGCTATCCATTCTGCCCTCTGTCCTCCGCAAAGAAGAGCAGAAAGGCAATCCTCAGCAGACACAAATGGAACCCAAGAGTGTTCCCAAAGCATCTCATGGCCCCGTCTTCACCAGCCCCTTCATGTGATGCCACCTCCATACACCTCCCTGCTCTTTCATGAGCGGCAAACTCCCTGCACCTCCCCTGCTCGCAGGGAATGCTCTTTTCCACTCCCAGGAACTGACGTGGGAAACCCAGAGGGAAAAGGCAAAATTCCCCTCCCCACTTCTCCAGAGGTCCAGCCCTGGCCAGGTTTCTGTGGGACAGCGCATCTGTTGGAGGCTAGCACATGCACGCTCCTGGGGGATGTCCCTCTGGACCAAATGGGATGGGCAGGGGACCAGGAGAGCAGCACGGAGGATGCATGTGTGTGCTGCTGAAGCTGAGCTGAGCTGTGCTGTGCCATGCCCATCCCTGGTAGGAAGGACAGGAGAGGGACCAGCGTGTGCCCGTGCTGAGTGGTCATGTCTGTACCTCTGCTTCCTGAATGGGGAGAAGGGAGGGAGCAGTGCCATGGGGCAGCCAAAGGGGCCAGCTGAGTCCCTGCTGCTGTGACCGTGCAGGGATGTGGGAGCACTTCAGAGCTCTGCTTGCTGTGCAGGCGGCTCTGCCAGAGACCCCTGTAGCCGGGACAGTGCTTCATCTGCCCCGAGCACAACGTGGGTGGAGAGGACAGCGCTCTCCACCCAGCCTGTGCTTGATCCTTGGCCTGAGTTGTTGGCTGGAGAGAGGCTGAGACTGGAGACGCAGCGGGACGCAGTGGGTTGGAGACACAGCTGAGCTCCAGCTGGGAGAGCAGGGTTCAGCAGCAGCAAGAGCTGCTGTGGGGCGGCAGGAGCAGGGCTTCTCCCTCTGTGCAGGGATGTGGGGCTGGAGCTGGGCTGGGCAGGGCTGGACAGCCAGATGGGGGAGTAGGTTTGGGTGAGGGAAGTGGGGAGGATGGATGGAGGCATTGGTGCCGTGAGCTGGTCGTGAGGGGACAAAGAACACAGAGGTCAAGTCTCTGTGCAATGTTCAGGAAAAGTTTTATTACGAAATAAATACACTCCCACCATAAAAAGGAAATTTGGAGAGGTCAATGAAAGCAGAAGCCCCCTTCCTGATGGTCCTTGCCTCTTACAGATGCTTCTGGAAAAAAGCTCTGGAGGAAATGCTGGTCTTTCTCCAGAGGAGTTCTCCCAAAGCACTCTTCTCTCTTCTGTTGCCTGCTTGGGTCTCCAGCCAAGGACTCCAGAAGGGGAAATCTTCACAGGGCTTCAGATGGGAGGAAAGACAAGAACGCCCTCGCCCATTATCTGGAAGTGATATTCCACCTGGAGGGCCACAGAAAAGAAACGGCAAAGAGGACTGCTGGCATCTGTGCTTTCCCAGGGCGCAAAGGGCATTTCTCATCCTCTCTCCTGCCGCTTGGCTTGAGCCTTCCCGGCAGCGCTCTTACGCCCCGAAGCTCTTAGGGGCAGGTCTCAAAATCCCAGTTTGGATCTCACCAATGAGCTCAATAATCACAGAACTAAAGGGAAACTGCCCATGCCGTCTCCCTGAAAGGCCCAGCAGGTACCTTCCCACGGGAAACAGGGCCAAAGAGGGGCTTCTGAGGTGCTTCCTGAGAATGCCAGAGGGACAAATGACCTCCAGAACTAGCGGGTGACCTGCACCTTTTCAAGCAAGGCCCAGACGTCGTTGGTCACTGGCCAAGTGAACACGCAGGCAGGGATCTCTCCTACCCACTGCCCATAGGACTGCGCTTTTCCACACGTCCCCGTGGCACAAGCAGGACCTCAGGCTGTAGCACGCACCTGTCCTGGCCACCTCTGGATTTTCTTCACCAGTTTCTCCGGTGGGGGCATGGCTTCAGCACTGCCCTTTCTCCTGCCTTGCACCACCTTCCTGGAGCAGCTGCCTGCGATGGCCAGGAGCCCCCTGAAAAGACACCTTGTGGGCAGGTGCTGGGAGCACAGGGGCACTTGGGTCTCCGTCCTGCACTCACCGGCTGGGCACCTGCCTCTGCGGCACAAGGCCCTTCTGCCAGAGAAGGAGATGGGTTCCGCTGACTGTGTTCACACCCACGGGGACAGAGACCACCCCCAGCTGAAACGCCCGGGGCTGCAGGATGTGCCCTCAGGAACGCTCAGCGTGCCCAGACATGGGCTCTCTCTGGATGCAGCCCGGAGAGGAGCAGCCTCCTCTACCAAGACAGGCTCCAAGAGACACCCTTACCCCATCCTGCCAAATGTATTACAAATGGCCCGGTGGTCCCTGCTGCCCTGTGCTTAGGCATGGAGAGCGGATTGTTCCTGGAGATGCAGGGTCAGAGAAGGAGAAAGTGGTCAGGGCTGTCAAGGCATTCCTGCCATCGAGGGCTCAGGAGTCCCCGGGGCATGTGATAAAGGACATTCAGAGCTGCTGTGAACCTTGTGTGCAGAGGAAACATCTCCCCCAGACACGCACTAGGCTACAGGCTCACCCTCACCCACTCCTCCACGGCTCTCACCTGCCAGCAGGCGCTTTGTCCTCTGCTTTCTTCCCTTTCCCCTTCTGCTTCGTGGGAGCTGTTATTTTGGCCGGAGGATGCCTCGCTCTGAGGGGGAGGTGCTTGGCGGGAAGATTTCCTGTAAGCAGGAGAGAAGAAAACACTTCAGGACAGCATTGAGGAGGCCTTTGGAACGGGAAGGCTCTGCAGATGTGCTCCAGCCTGTGATAACAGTGTGAGGCCTCAAGGTGACTCCTTCTAGGCCTTCTTTCCTGGGTGGTCTTTGGCCCTTCCGCACACTGCCTTCTCTCTGCCTTGTCATTTTTCCCCATCTACTCTCGGGGGCTTTTCTCATTCAATGACAACTCACTGGTCCCATGAACTAGCTCAGCCTCTCTGTGACCTGCAGCTCCCTGCACAATTTAGGATTCACATTGCACAAGGACAGTGCTCACGTTTGCCTCCCTTCTGCACCAACACCTCCAGTGCAAGAGCACTTTGCAGTGCACCCCAGGGCACTGAGTGCCGTGGCAATGGGGGAAAGTTTATCTGGGAGGCATCAGCTGCAGCTGGGAGTGTTGGGCTGCCGGGAGGTCGTGTTCCCTCAGGAATCACTCCAGATGTCCCGTACTGGGTACGCAGCGTCACCTCCGGTGCCTGATGCTACCTGAGCCATGGCACTGTCACCTTGCCTCCACTGCCTGGCCAAAGAGGACGGAAGCAGAAGGCACAAACCCCTGCCAGGATCCAGCGTTCCCATTACCTTTCTTGGCCCTGGTGTCCTCTTTTGCCTTCTCCTCTTCCTGCGGGGGCTTTGCAGGTGCCACAGGGGGCTTTCTAGATGGACTGTCAGCATTGTACCTGGAAAGAGGAAAAAGATGCCAGTCTAAAGGGAGGGCACCACACTTCCTTTGCACCTTGTGTCCATAATGGGGACAGAGGGGCATTAGGGAGCTCCCAAGAAGCCCCTCTTTGTCCAAAGCACAATAGGCAGAACATGCCAGATGCTGGAGGAATGTATCAGCAAGCTGAGGGACTTTGTGAACACCTCCAGCACCTGGAGGGGCAGAAGCTCCCTCATCCGCTTCTTCCAGAGCATCCCTAGCCTTCCTGTGAGAAAGCTCAAATGACCAGCACGAGTTCCAATTCCCCTCTCTCCCACCACATCACTTGCAGGCCCTCCAAAACTCATCTCCATACAGCTGTAGAAAGGCAACACCATCTCCCAGACAACTAATGGGACAAAACACTGAGCAGGATGGGAGCCAGCACAAAGCTCTCCACAACCCCACTGCGCACAGGCTTCACCTTAGACTAGACATGCCCTCCCACAGAAGACATTTGACCCAAGGTAACATGTTCAGGACCCATTTGATTCATGCATGTCTCACAGAAGACATGAAAACATCCTGAGCCAGTGACCAGCAGGAACCTGCACTTTGATCCACATTGGAAAGACTTCCTCTCCAATGACTTCCTGAACAACCTTCACAAGCACTGGCAACACAGGGCTACCAAACAAGTCGTGGGAAGCTGCTGGCTTGGCCAGCCAGGGCTAAGGAGCAAACGTACTCACTCAGGAAGGACGACAACACAACCAGAGCGGGTCTGCAAAGCAGCAGTTTCGGAGCCTGAGAGGACTGAATCCCTCATCTCTGGCATCTGCAAAGGGGAGAGACACACGAGAGATGATGCCAAGACAGTTGTCCCAGGGCGCACAAGGGCAGCACACTTTCCCACTGCTCAGAGAAGCAGCTGCCTCTGAAACACGGAATTTTTCTGCGCCTCTCCGTGGCCCCTCAGTTGTGCAGCAGAGCAGCTGGCGGAAAATGGAGGAGAAAGGGTGAGAAGACTGCCAGGCTTTTTGCAAGGCTGAGAATCGAGAGATGCAGTCAGGAGACCAGGTCCTGCCTAGTGCAGAGGTCTGGCCTGCAGCCGGCTTGCATCTCTGCCTTAACCCATGAGAGGAGGCTCAGCTCAGCCTCCTTTCACATCTCAGCCTTCCCGCTGCACCTGAAGGACCACGCTGAAGGACGGGGCTGCACTAGAAACCTGGCCAAGGCCACTGGGCTCCAACGACTCTCTCTGCGACATGCTGCAGCCATCACTAGCAGCGTGCAAATGCTCACATTTGGACAGAAAGACGCCCTTCATGGTGGCGAGACTCCAGGGCCCTGGCAAGAGCTGCTCAGCACAACTAGACCAGCACAGCAAGAGCAGCAAGAGGGCTCTGGTCGCACAGGGGCCTTGGTCTGCCTAAGCCTCTGCTTCGTGTCCAGAGAGTGGGGCAAGCAATGATTCCTGCAAAAACAAACCTACTCAGAGACAGAGGTAGAAATGCCAAAGAGCAAGAGGACCAGGGGGATCCAATATTCTGAGCAGCTGCCCCATGGGAGAGATGAAAGACACTCAGGCCCTCCAGCTGCAAACGGAGAGCACTGAGGTCAGCAGAGGTTTCACGGAGCTGCTTCACATGCCCGCTGGCCCAGGCAAGGGAAGGAGGGATCACTCCCTTGCCCTCACTCCACCCTAGGGCAAAAATGTCCCATGGAGGCATCAGGCCGAGCTCCCAAGGGGACACGCAGAAATAGTGTCACCCAGCATCAGGGGAAAGTGCTGAACTCGCTGCCTTACTGTCCCAGACACAGTCCAGGGAGACATGGGTTCAGAAGTGGTCCTGACACAAAGGAGTACTAAACCATGGCTTTCTGTCAGGAGGGAAGTCTCCTGGGAAAAAGCACACAGGACCGGCACATTTCTGGGACTTTTCCCTCGAGCACATGAAAATGAGCTCTGGGACTGGATGAATTTTTGGGGCAGAGCCAGCACAGCTATTCCCAGGGCCATCCTCGTTGCCAAGTCCTCTGGACGCTCAGGACCAGCTGTCCCCGGAGCTGGCATTACTCTCTGCTGGATCTCTCCATGCACCTGGACAGGTCATGGCAGGCTGACAGCATTGCATTCACTGGTGCTTTCCAGAGGACGACAGGTAGTGCTGGAGGAATGGGGAACTCACTGCGATAAGAGCTTCCAGCAGCTGCTCTGTCCCATTGAGCCTCTTCAGAAAGTCCCTGCAAAACCTCATTTTCACAGCTGCTCCTTGAATTACAAGCGTGCCAAGGCCCTTCAGCACAAGGGCCACGTTCTTTCCGCTCTGCAGGCAGCGGGAGAAAAGCCGCATGGTCTCTTCTATGCACGCCTCCACTGTCTTCCGAGGAACAGAGAGGGCCGAGGCTATGTGAGCGTACTTGAGGGGCTCGGAGAGCTTATGACCTGGGAAGCAGCAGAAGGGGAACACAGTCACTAGCAGAGAAGCAGCAGCCCCAAGACATCTGGCTTGTGGCCAGTTGTGAAAGCAAGTCTGGGAGAGAGGGAGTGTGATTGTAATGTGCATGATGTTGTCCTGGTGCTTTAAAACCCCCTGAAGCTGTTCTCCACAGCTGCTGAAGGAATTCTAGCTTCCTAACAGTCACTGCTGCCCAGCAGTTAGGCACACCCCAAGGATGTCCCCAGGGGAAGCAAACGGTTCAGCCTCTCCTCTTACCAGGAGCATAGGCCAGGTCATAGGCGAGGCCGGGAAGCTCTGCAATACTCCGCGACAGATGGAACACGGGCCTGCGAACAGTGAGAAGAGCACGCTTCCCACCACCGACTTGTTCGGTTACTACGTCAAATGTGCCAAGGCGAATAACTCGGACTCCCTGCAAACAGGAAGGAAGAGAAGAACGATGAGACTGGCAGCTGGACAGGCCGGGCACTTGCCAGGGCGTGGGGATGGTGCTCGGTGCCCTGCTCCATCCTGTTGTACAAAGGGGACAGACAAAGCGCTGGACAAAGCTTTGGAGAAACCTTGGGGCCCTTCTTTGGAAGACCTTTCCAGATGCTTTCATCCCCCTCCTCTTCACCCTCTCAACTCTGCCAGTCAAAGCAGAGAAGTCATCCCACAGACACACAAGCTCCAGGAGAAGGCTTCCTGGAGCAGGCCCCGCAAGGCACACCCACCTGGTTCCGCATCAGTTGCCGCACAATGTAGTCAGACACCCCTTCCCAGACAGCAAGCTGCTCTGGAAGAGAAGGGAAAGACCCGTCATGCTCTGGGGGCAGCTCTCAGCTGCTCCGTACCTGCCTCAGCCGGAGGATGAGCAGTGCGAGCGTCCTCCAAGAGCACCCCCTCCCCAAACAGGCCCCATTCCCTACAGGGGCTGAGGTGGGCACTGCCTCCAGGCGATACCCTGCCAGACCTGGGGAGGATCCCTGCTAGACCTGAGGAGGATCTCCGGAAGGCCTTACCCCAGCTGGGGAGTGCTGGCACCCCCTGTCCACGCCGTGTCCCGTGGCCAGCGTCCCAGAGCTCCATCCTGGTCCTGCGTGCTCTGGGTCACCCCTGCAGCGGCAGGTGATGAGGAGGCAGCTCCTCTCCTCTTCCTCATCCTCCTGCACACAGCAGGATGGGGCTGAATGGGGCACTCGGGGTGTTTGCTTTGGAGTCCTCCTTTGCTTCAAAAAGGTTTCCGTGGCAGCCCTGCACTTTGCCGCAGCAGCACCTGGCACTCAGGAGCACCCACAGCCCTCCCAGCTGTCACTGCCCACAGCCAGGAGCACAGCTTGGGTGGCTCCTCCCTGTTCCCTCTGCACCAGGACCTCCTCTAGTACAGTGCCAATCTGCCCCACTTGCTACCCACTCTCTGGGTCCTCCTAAAACATCTATTGGTTGTGCAAGGTGAAAGCAAGGAAGAGAAAGGGCCAGGAGGGGTGGACTGAGACAAGAAGGGGCCACACAGACCTGGACCAAACCCTGCTGGTACTGCACTAGCCAGGGACCCAAAGAGGGTCGCAGGCATCTGTGACTGCCCCACTCCATCATTACATCTGACTACCAGAACTTATGGTTCTGGCAGGTTGTCCAGGGCCAAACTTAGGGGGTGGGGGCACTGAGGCAATCAGAAAATTGCAGATTCAGAGAAAGTTGGGGAGACTCCACAACCTCTCTGGGCAGCTTCTTCCAGTGCTCGTTACTCAAAAAAGAAGTTTTCCCTCACACACAGGTGGAACTTCCTGTGTTTCAGCTGGCGCGCACCGCCTCTTGTCCTGCTGCTTGGCACCACTGAAAAGAGTGTGACCCTCATCCTCTTGACACCCTCCCTTCAGGTACTTGTACACGTTGATAAGATCCCCTCTCAATCGTCCCTTCTACAGGCTGCCACTGCCCTTCTTGGCCACAAGAGCACATTGCTGGCTCATGGTCAACTTAGTGTCCACCAGCACTCCCACGTCCTTCTCCGCAGAGCTGTCCTCCAGCAGCTCAGCCCCCAGCCTGCACTGGTGCATGGAGTTATACCTCCCCACGTGCAGGACTGTGCACTTGCCCTTGTTGAACTTCATGAGGTTCCACTCCCCCCACCTCTCCAGCCTCTCCAGGTCTCTCAAATGGCAGCACAGTCTTCTGATGTATCAGCTGCTCTTCCCAGTTTATTACTGTTGGCACACTTGCTGAGGAGGCACTTTGTACCTTCGTCCACGTCACTGGCGACTAAGTTGAAGAAGACTGGCCCCAGTACGGAGCCCTGGGGGACATCACTGGCCTCCAACTAGACTCTGCACTGCTGATGACAACCCCCTGAGCTCTGCCTTTCAGCCACTTCTCAAGCCACCTCACTGGCCGCTCATCTAGCCCACACTTCTTGCCTATGAGGATGCTATGGGAGACAGTGTTTAAAAGCTTACTAAAGTCAAGGGAGACAACCTCCACTGCTCTCCCGCTATCTCCCCAACCACTCATTCCATCATGGAAGGCTAGGGGTGGATGAACAGTGATTCCAGAGCTTATGGGTGAGGATGACTAGGCAGGCTAACATGGCAGACATTGCTGTAGGTGTTTACAACAAGCCACCAGCTCAGGAAGAGGAAGTTGATGAGGCTTTTCATGGACAGCAGGAAGCCGCCTCCGGATCACAGACCCAGGCTCACCCAGGGGACTTCCACCACCCTTATATCTGCTGGGAAGACAACACAGCAAGGCACAAAAGCCCTCGCTGGAGATGCTGGGGACTGAACCCAGGACCTCCTGCATGCAAAGCAGGCGCTCTTCCACTGAGCTACATCCCCTTACACATGGCATATGTCGTTGGGGGCTGATCTTTAGGGTGCCCTCTCCTCCCATGCCATGTCCCTGACAAGCACAGCACCCTTGTGCCCTGCTGCCCTCAGACCCTCCCCAGAAAACTCCATTCAGACCCTCGTGCCAGGCCGCGGGGGAAGCTGGCCTTGCCTCTGCCCTGGGACTGCTCCTGCACAGGACCACCCCACAGAGCGCTGCCCCTGCAGCATCTCTGCAGCTAATTGGGTCAGGAGGAGAGTGTCACTGCAGGCGCTGCTGCCAGGCTCTGGCCCTGCCAGGGGAGGCTCGATGGAGAGGGGCAAGCCCCTTCCCTGAGTCACCTCTGCCAGCGCAGGCAGCACTCCTGTGTGCGTCACCTGTGTCCGCGAGGGCAGCAGCAGGAGGGAGTGGTGTGAGGGAAATGCCCTCCCCAGGGGGATGTGACCACAGCTCCGATTGCCCCCAGGGTGTGGGGTGGAGGGAGCAGGGGAGCAGGCAGAGCTGGTGCTGGGCAGGGAGCTGCCCAGAGCCCCTCAGCCAGGCTCCAGGCCTCCCCCTGCACCACGCTGTCCACCAGCACCCGGCCATGGGCAAAGGGCAGCATCCCCCTGCCTGGGGCTGGGTACGGGGTTGCGCTCAGGGACATTCCCATTCTTGCAGCACCAGGACAGTGCTGACACTGGAGTCCCCAGCACAGCCCCAGGTGGGGGGTTTCTGTGGGCCAACCGGCAGTGCATTTGGCTGTAAACAGAAAGGTTGTTGGTGGAACCCACCCAGGGACAGTGGAACAGGGAACCGAGCCTGGGGTTGCTGATTTGATTCCAAATGGAATTACAGTATAATGGCCTTGCAATACCTCTTGTAATACCTCTGCAGGAAAGCAAAATTGGACCCCCACGGGAACACCGGCGCTCTGTTGGAATGATGCTGTGGAAACCCTCCAAGAGCCAACAAGACTCAAGGACAAGAGAGAGGATCTTGGGAAACGGTATTGCAAAGGACAACCAGCTCCAGGCAAATAACCATGAGGAAACCACAACACTTTGAAGAACGTCAGGAACAGAGAGGACAAGAAGAGCAGAATAACCCAGAGGAACCGAAAAGTTCATTAGGGCTTATTAACCTATTAAAGTGTGCTCCCCAAAATGAATAATGAGATGGTAATGACATGATAATGATGTTACCACCTTCTTCTCTGCTTCCTATGCTAATTAGCATGGATGTTCAAGCACAAGCACAGAGCAAGTACGTGATGTGATAAAACTGTAACCAGCAGAAAAATCTGTATAAAGTACTCCCTGAAAAGTGTTTATAGATAAAGAATGAGAAAGGGAGAAGGTGTGCTAGCTTTGTGGATCTACCACCTAGCACCCATCCCTGTGCAGAAATGAAATAAACAAGTATCTCGATCCTGTGTGTCTGTTGGTTGCTTGCACATCCGGTAAAAGAACCCAGTTTGGGGACCCAAACACTGATACAGCCCCAAACAAGCCACCATGCCTCTGGGTCCATGCTCCTTTTCCCATGGAACAGTCTGGCTCGCTTGCATCACCCATCTCCTCAAAATCTGCTGCATTTTCCCATGCAGTAGGTGTGCTCTGACACTTTGTCTCTATGTATGATCTGGTCGACACAGTTTTCAGTTTACAGCCTGTTTGCATGTGTTCACATATGTCTGTCTGCATGGATACATTGGTTGGTTACATGGCAGCCTATTCCACCTGGCTCTGTATTCTCTTCCAAACTTCCTTTTCACCAGCACCCAACAAGCCCAGAGGACAGCACCAGCTATCACTTAGGCTCCACATGGCCAGGTATGCTGGGAGGCTGCTGGAGACTCCCTGGGAGCTCCATTTACAACAGCCTTACAGATAGTCCAGCACATGCACCAGGTTTTTGGCTTCTGCATTCAGATGGGTGCGGACATATATTATTCAGTTTCATTTCATTTGCCCTCTCCAGGTTCCTTTTCACTTCTGTGCCCTTCAAGCACCCAAATGCTGTGCTTTCCCAAGAAACTGGATACTAGTATTGCAAGGACACAAACCTGAATCTCTGAAGAGCTGCTTCTGTAGAACTGAAAACATTTCTGGTGGCTGAGTCAAGACACTCACCTGGAGGTAGCCGTCCCCCACCTCCTGCACACACCGACTTAGTAGACAGATGTATGGCTTTGCCTAGGAGGATTAATCCAGTGATTTATTTATAGCCCGAGTCTGGTGCATGCCAGGTTTGGCAGGTAAAAGGAATACAAGATCCGTTCACTAAAAGTATACCTTCTTACAGGGTGCCATTGCAATATATCCTTGTTAGAGTGTTCATCATAGATAGTGATGTAGCATTTCAATGCCTCCTCTCAAAGGACAGCTCTTTCTTCATACGGGCCAAAGCTTGTCCAGTTGGCAGCTACATTCCATCTTGTGTCTCAGTAACTCTGAGAAGACAACTCCACCAATTTCCATCGGCAGGCTTCAGGAGGAGTACAGCCTTCACCTCCTCAACTTCTGAGAGCTGCCATTAAAGGAAGGAGGTTAAACCTGGAAACAGTTTACTCTCCAGCTGATGGGGTTTCCTGGAAGATGGAAATCCAGAACTCAGCTAGATGTGTTTATCCCCAAATGCCATGACTTAGAGAATATTGGAAAATTTATCCTTAAGAAACTACTGAAATTATGGCTTGTCAACAGTTTCAGGCATCAAGGCAGGTCCCTCTTCTGACAGAAGGCTCCCGTAGTCGAGGGCTAAGCCCCCAGGTCAGGGTTCAGTGCTGGCCCTGGGAACAGCCCTCCATTTCCTCCGGATGAGAGACGTCATCTCACTCGCTGATGGAATAGTCCAGTAGCCAGGCTGTTAGCTTTCCACGTCCCCTTTCCCAAGAAGATGAGACAAAAATGGATTTAGGATAGAATTGTTACTATAGGCCTCATCAAAGAGTTTGACCAACCCCTTCAGTTCAAGTAAGGGCACCTCAAACATGGAGGTCTTGGAGCCCCAGCACGAAGGCATTCTTGCCGTTCCTCCAGACTTCATCACGAAACGTTGACTAATGCTGACCCACTACCAAAAGGGGAAAGGGGGCAAATAGGAGGGCAAAAATCTAAGGGCAACAGACTCGGGGCCAAAACATCCAGGAGGGCCAAAAAATCCAGAGGGGAAATGTAAATAATGACAGAAGAATGGGGAAAAAACATGCAGAGCTGGAAAATAAATGAGACAAAACGGGAAAATGGTAAAACTGGAAAAATGAGAAAACCAGAGAATCAAAAGAAACGGGCAAACATAGGACAAATGGGGGCAATGGGGACAAACAGTAAAAAAGGGAAGAAACAAAGAGACCGAGAAAAACAGGGAAATGAAGAGAAAATGGGGACAGGGGGTGTAAATCAGGAAAACATCAAGGGAAAAAGAAAATAAAAAAAAACACCCCCCCAAAACCCTAAAAATGAAAAAAATAACCCCAGCACTCTCCCAAAAAGCTCCGAAAAAAAACCCTGAGAAGAAAACTGAGAAAAAAAAAAAGAGAGAGAAAAGAACAGAACAGAAGACTCGAAGAACAGAGAACAAAGGTAGAAAATGAGCAGGGAGAAACACTGGAGAGGGGAAGAGAAGAAGAGTAAAGCAGAAAATAGAAATAAATAAAAGAGGGGAAATCCATAGAAAAGAGGAATTCCCCCCCCCTCCCCAAAAAAGGGGGGGAAATGGGACAAATGGGGTTAAAGCAAGGAAATAAGGGGGGGGGACATAGAGAAAACATCAATAAAATATCAAATAAAGAAGAAAAATGTAAGAAAAGCAAAAAAAAAAAAAAAACATAAGATGTGAGAGAAAAGAAAATACACATGTACCATGAGATTAAAAAAAAAGGGGGCAGGGAATGAGCAAGGGAAAAAAGAAGTGTGGGGGAGGGCAGGAAGCACCGCGAGGGAGGGTGGAAAAAAAAGGAAAAAGGACATTTGGGAAAAATGGAGAAAAAGCAAGACATTGACAGATATTACTCAAGTATATGAATCTCTCTTTGCTTTTTTATCTTAGAGTTCACACAATAACACAATGGCAGAGCTTCAAAGGGACCTCTGAGATCAGCTAGTCCAACCCCGGCTCAAGCAGGGGCACTTAGCACATGTTGCCCAGGAACCCGTCCAGATGGCTCTGAGTATCCCCAAGGAAGGAGACTCCACAACCTCTCGGGGAAACCTGTTCCACTGCTCAGTCACCCTCACAGCAAAGAGGGTTTCCCTTTTGTTCAGGTGGAACGTCCTGTATTTTATTTTGTGCCCGTTGCCTCTTGGCCTATCGCTGGGCACCACCGAAAAGAGCCTGGCCCCACCCTCTCTACAACCTCCCTTCAGATCCTTACACACATTGAGAAGATCCCCCACCAGCCTCCTCTTCTCCACGCTGAAGAGTGCCAGCCTGCTCAGCCTTACCCTACATGAGACATGCTCCAGACCCTTCAGCATCTTAGAAGGCTTTGGCTACACTTGCTCCAGTAGCTCTCTGTCTCTCTTGGACCGGGCAGCCCACAGCTGCACACCCTACTCCAGATGTGGCCTCGAACAACAGGGCAGCAAGATCTGCACAGAGCACCCAGGAGGGGAGAACAGCAGTATCATTCTGGCATGCAGGAGTAACCACAAGAATTTCTGCTCTAAACCCGAGTTCGGGTAATGTGGAAGTTGCCGCAAATTCTTATCTGCATACACAACTGAGTGACTCAGCCAATTACACATTAATGAGCCACAATTAAAACCATGAAGAAAGGAGTATTTTCCCAGCAGGTATGGAAGGATTCCTACTGGCTCCTACTGGCACTTGAGGGGCACCATAGGAACTTCTGTGGGTAATTCTGTAGTCTTATTTAAAAAAAAGGGAAGTGAGATTCCAACAAAAAGCAACAAAGGCAGGCTATGAAGATGCTCCAGAAAGGAAGTACCAATCATTCCAAAGGGCACTAGGGGAATTTAATTGGACATAGCCAAACTAAGACAGAGGAAACAGGACTGTTACTATCAAAGTCGCTCTAGGGACACAGAACCAGTTACCCTCACAAGCAAGGCTGCCACAAGGACAAATACCCATCAAGTTGCCATCAGGAAACGCCCTTTGGACTTGAGAAGGCCTCAGATCCTTGAAAAGGAAATTCTTGAATTCCGTCAAGGAAATATTTCACAAGGGAACTTAAGTGCATTTATAAAATCAATGCTGGCATACATTTGCCTGGAACAGGCGACTAAACTACAGGACCCAGGAGATTCTTTGGGAGGGCATGAGGTGTCAAGGAAAAACAGGCCAATAGGAACTCAAACCTGAGGCACAAGGACAGGCACGGGAAGCGAAGCAGTGTCCTCTTAGCCTGTAGGCTCACCCCACTGCCCAAGCACACATCCTTCTTTTGTGCAGGAGGAATGAGACAACTTAGCACCTGGGGAGCAAATCAGAGCAGACTAAAAGCGGCTTGTGCCTCTGCGATGGAAGGCATCAGGCAATCTTCTTGCCTCTTTCAACCCCAGCCATCATTTGGATAAGTTCCAGACTGAAAACCCAAGTCCCCAAATAGCTGTTCCTAAACAGTGCCCATTCCAAAACCCCACAAAACGGCAATGCAGAGAATGCAGCACAAGGTGCATATACCAACTTCTCACTGTTATTTCACATGTTCTGAGGAAGGAGGTGGGTCCTCCCTGATTAGAGGATACTTCCAGTATGGTCATACTTATCAACTTGTAAGTTACAACAAGACAGGAAAAATAAAAGTTCTCTCAGGCTGTGACACTCTTTGGAAGAAGCCATTGCCATGAAACTAGCACTAGTATTTCTCATAGAAAAATCCATTACTCACACATGTCATTACTCTTCATGTCATGTGCTGGTCTGGAGTTTGCACTTAGAGAGGTTCCTAAAAGCTCAGGGGGGGAGGGGGAAAAAAAATAACAGAGAGAGCAAGCGAGAGAAGCAGCAAATGTTCCCTTTTGACAGATAATTAGAAACAAGCGTTTGAGAATTTGCAATTACACACTACACTTAGGTTCCTTCTTCCCTCCTGCTAATGCAGTGAAAAAGTCAACAAAGAATTTGAAAAGAAAACTCACGTACAGCAACAACACATATGGGAATACCACTGCACTGCAGCAAGTGTCACCTCCTCCTTCAATTAGCAAAGGCTCCTTGGCGTGTGGACGTCCTCAGGGGTGGCAGTGAGGTTCAAAGCACTGCTCATGATCTCCTCTGGCCTGCCTTCCTCCAGTGCAGCACTGAACCCTCTCACCATGGCCTGAGGAGGAAAAAAAAGAGTTATAGCAGAAAGGATTTACAAGGGAGGGTACTGAGCACACGAACCTGGGTGCAGCAGTCAGCTGAAACAAGGCCCACTAAAAAGCCTGTCAGGTTAAAGGCTGGAAACTGTCAGAGTGTTTCAGAGCAAAAGACCATGGGCTTCCTCAGCCTGCTGCTCAGGTAGCAACAGCAGCCTGGTTCTTTGCCTCACTCTCCTAACCTGGAAGGGTATGGTTGCTTTCAATTGTACTTCCTTCCGCAGTAACAGGGGAAAGAGAGGAAGTGGACAGAAAACACGAGGACTAGCAAACACAAGAAAGCAGCTCAGGAATGAACACAGGAACAGCAAAGGCCTCTTGTGCCACATGATGCTGCAGCCCTCCCAACACTGAGGCTTCAGCCAACCACAGCAGGCATTCCCCACACCAAGGCACCAAAGACACGAGCCTGGAAGAACTGCAGGCTGGTGAGTTTTATAGAGAGCTGAGTTGACAACACAAGGGGGAACAGACGACAACACTGGAGTCAGGCAAGCGGAACACCATGGTGGGCATTTGACCGGCTGCAATATGGCAGAGGGCATCCAAGTGTGCTTAAGGCAGGCACACAACGCATGGGCCTGTTGGGATAAAATGCTCCGATCTGCAATAGCATCTCCTTCTTGGTTCTTGCTTGCAGCTGGGCTCACAAAATGCAAAAAGAAATCCCCTTTTCCTCAGGCTGCAGCATGACTCTGCAGGCTTTGGTGAACCCTTGATGTGCTAACCCTTTGCAAGGCAAGTGCTAGCAAGCTGTTTGACTAGCAGACAATGCAAAAAGCCTTCCGCCTGCATAACAGTGCTACAAGGATATTTTGTGCACACAACCAACCAGCCAGCACACTCCTCTCTTTCCAAGTTTACAAGGTCCTTTTTCAGGGAGAGCCACTTTCAAACTGGGGCCCCAGCTACTACTGTTTCCACAGTTAAACAGCGGCCAGAGAGCCCCAACGTTGAATGGTTTTGACTTTAAGAACGTTAAGAAAGCTCTGCAAAGCCTCCCTACATTGGTATTAAGCTGAGACTGAGATCCCTGTTTCTCACTTCCAGGGGTAAGTTTCTAGTTTGGATGTCATCCTCATCAGAGATCAAAGTCCAAGACGTACCTCACAACAAAAGTCAGAGAAGACAAAACACGTGTTGCAGGCTTGTACAGTCAGTCAACTGAGCCCGTGCACTGCGGGCTTTGAAGGATAACCCAACAGGTAAGAGGGAAAGAATTGAAACAGCAGAGTACAGAGTGCTCAGAACGGCACAGAAACAAAACAAGCAGCAGCAGGCCACCTCTGGGAAAGTGCCGCTTGCTGAAGAATGCTCCCCCTTCCCCTAGGGAAAAACTACTGGCAGCAGAGCATTTCTTCACTCTACAACATACAAGGAAGAGTGCAAACATTTATGACTGAATATACTCAATCATCATCCTCTAAAAATGAACTGATAAGCACAAGGTTATCTCCGCACTATCTTGTTTCCCTGGTTTGTCCTGGTCACACACATTTGCTGCTGGTCTGCAATGCCTGAGAGAAGCAGAGAAAGACAGAAATGAGCTATTTCTGTGTCCGTACTCATCTTGAGTACTGCATCCAGTTCTGGGCTCCCAATAAAAGAGAGACAAGGAGCTGCTGGAGAGAGTCCAGCGGAAGGCTACAAAGATGATCACAGGACTGCAGCATCTGCCTTATGAGGAATGGCTGCAAGAGCTGGGCCTGTTTAGCCTGGGGAGGAGAAGACTGAGGGGGGATCTTATCAATGTGTACAAGTATCTGAAGGGAGGGTGTCAAAGGGACGGGGACAAACTCTTCTCAGTAGTGCCATGCAGCAGGTAAAAACTGAACCACAGGAAGTTCCACCTGAATATGAGGAGGAATTTCTTTCCTGTGAGAGTGACAGAGCACTGGCACAGGTTACCCAGGGAGGTTGTGCAGTCTCCTTCTCTGGAGAGATTCAAAGCCCACCTGGATGCAACCCTGGCTAACATGCTCTAGGTGACCCTGCTGGAGCAGGGAGGTTGGACTACATAATCTCCAGAGGTCCTTTCCAACCTTATTCATTCTGTGATTTGGTGTAATGAACCAGCAAACTAGCAAATTAAGCAACTAGAAAATTATTACTTTGGGCTAGGCTGCAGGGAGAGGATTACCTGCTTCTTGGCTTCTTTGATTTTTTTTTTTAACACCTAAGGAGCTCCTACAAATACCCTTACTTTCACAAAGAAGCTCCACCATCATCAAAGAAACAACAACAACAAAATACACCCACCCACCAAACAGTTACAAAGGGATTATCGAAGAGACTTCTCTAAACTCTACACTGATTGCAGTAAAGGGCTCCTAAGGGGACACAAGGAATTTATCATCCACCAGCACTGCAAACAGCCAGACGCTGCAGAGGTCACCACTATGACAACATGAGTCAGTCTACACCTAGAAATTTCACTACCACTCTCAGGCCTCTCTCATGCACTTTAACATGCATCCTCCCTTTCACAAAATCCTGACAAAGCCACTTCTGCCAATAAATAGCCAGAAGGGATTTTTCTCTCCCATTTTTTTCTTTCCCCTCCCTTTTCTCAGACAGAGCTTGTGCTAATCCATAGCTTCCAACAGAAGCTATCGTACCACAAATGCACTGGCTGATTTAGACTTCTGACCAAGGGATTTGAACACTTTCAGGTGAAATGCTCTTGCTGCTGCTCATGAGGAGAGGCACACAACCAGAAAACAGTGCAGTCCAGGTCACTCGACTGATTTTCGATCCATCCTGCTGGCACTGGAAATAGCGGGTCCTCCCATACTCACTCACCACAGACAGTATCATGCCTAGGGCTAGCCCCCACGACACCTCCGCAGGCCCCTGGCCACACACACACAGTCACAAAGAGACAAGAAGGGATGAAAGTCCACACAGTTGCAGTAATCATGGTTCAGCAGTGGAACCAGAGTTTCCAAGGCACATGCCACCTAAGAACACTAAGGCATATCATCTAACTGAACAATGTGCAACTCCTGATCTTTACTTCTTTCCCAAAGTCTGGCCAGGGTCAGAAATACATGCTTGCACGCTGAGGAGAAAACAGGCAAAACAGGGTTTGGCAGCATCAGGGAAGCCTCTCAGAGATCCAGTGCCCTGCACTCCAACGTTATATTTCCGGTCCCTAAGTTCCTCCCTCCACGCACCTCATGGATCATCTCCAAACACGGGAAGGTCTCTCCAGCAGCAGCTACTGCTACCACTGCAGCATGTCAGCAACACCCCACACCTCCCCCAGGCAACACACTGCTCACACACAGCTACTTCTCCCTCCACACCAACTTCAGCCTCTCTCTCACAGGCCACCCAGTAGAGGCCCCATCGAGCACCCAAGGTTTCTGCTGTTACTAACAACAGACCACCCCAGCCTAGATGTAAAGCTTGCCTCCTTCCTCAAGGAAAGCAACACCCTAAACATTACTAAGCCAGCTCAGGTCGGGAGGAAACATTCAAATCTCTACCTTCTGTAACATCCAGAAAAAGAGAAGCAACTCACAGGCACCCACTTAACATCCTGCCAAAGGAGGCCTCAGGAGCCAGGTCTTTCAGTAAGTCTCAGCTGCACATTTCTCACCTGGCAGTGAGGAAGGCAATGCTCAGCTGAAGCATTTGGTCAGCAGATACAAAGATGGAGGCTTGCAAGTAGCTCTGCTTCAGGAACAGAGCCTGAAAGCTGTTGCCAAGGTTTCTTCTGCTTGCTTGCCAGAAGACTAGGCAACACTGTATGGATTCTTCAAACCTTCTGCAACAAAAGCACTTCTCTTCAACAATTTTGCTCCCAAACCCTGCTGGTACCATCACTACAGGACCATCTCTCTTTTGTGTCAGGTGCACAAAAACTTCCTACAACAGAACTGAGATCCTTAGCTGCAGCTTTCATATATCTGCGGTCAACAGGCTACTCAAGCCAAACAGAAATCATTGGGGGATAGGTGGTAAACATATATCTATGCCTATAAAAATACATTGTCATTCAGCAGGGTCTATTTCAAAAGTAAAACTCAAGCAGGCAGAACATGTGTGTGTCCTCCAGGCCAACCTTTGACAAGACACAGGTTTCTGCCAAGCTCTCTTCAGTCACAGCTGGCCAGCATCTGCCTGCCAGCAGACAGAAAGAACACTACAACTTTCTCAAGGTGACATTCAGGGATGACAACAGTTTAAATACCTGGCTGCAGTAGTAATACCTGCTCCTGAACAGAAGCACCTCTTTCTCCAGTTTCAGGAGAGCACTCACCATCAAGGAGACCCTTGTCCTGTCCTTATCAAACACTCTGGGAGCCAGAAGTAGACTGACCATACAGGAAAAGACATTTTCTCTTCAGATTCAAGAATGAATGGAGATAGCTTGGATTTTCTGAAGCAGCCACAGCCAGGGAACATGAATGGCTGCAACACAGAAGCAAGAAAAAAAGGTATCTCTGCTTAGATACCTCTGCCTCCCACAGCAATGCACACCTTCTACTCCGGCTTTAAAAGCAAGGACAGTGCCTGTTTGTGGCCATCCTTTTACTTTCCTCCCAAGCAACTGTAAGAAGAGAGGAAGCTACCAAAAAAGCACTGGAGCTCTACATATACCTACCTCAGGGCTCAGGCCCTGCTCTTTTCACAGCCCTCTTCTTTCCTCATTACTGCAGAGGACAGACTGCTAAGGTTTGTAATCTAAAGCTGAAAATAAATCAAAATTTCACACGCTAATCACAAAACCTGCTGCACTGCCCCAGCGCTCTACAGCAGCAGCTCCTGCCTATCTACTTTCCCCACCAGCTTCCCCACCCACACCCAGGACGTTTCAGCTCCCACCAGGGGAGAACATCCCGGGGCAGAAGCAGCACAGGAAGCAGCTGCCCTGTTCCTCTCCCTCCTCCCTTGATTCCTGGGGGGGTCACTAGTGCTGCAGCTCTCATACCTCAGGGCTTCTCAGCACCTGCCAGGCCGCAGCATGCGCTGAAAACCCCCCCTGTGTCCCCGGGATGCTCACAGGCAGCAGCTGCCCCCAGCACAGTGCAGAGGTTTCTCTCTCTCCCCTCCCCTCCCCTCCCCTCCCGCAGACTCTCCCAGGGCCCTGGGGCAGCAGCATTTCCCCACACACCAGCACCAGCAGCCATGCCCACACAGGCCCCGCCCCCACACCCGGAAGTGACGCCCCTCACACCAAGGCCTCTCCCACCCCACGCTCCCCCATTGGCTCCCATTGGACGTGGCCTCCTGGGGCGGGACACCAGGGAGGGGCAGGAGGGAGGCAGCAGTGCGCGTGCGCTGTGCAGGGCCGGGTGGGGAGGGGCGGGGAGGGGCCCCGAGGGGAGGGGCCCCGAGGGGAGGGGAGGGGCGTGGCAGAGAGGGAGGGGCGGGGCCGGGCAGGGCGGAGCATGCGCAGTGGCCCAGAGGAGGACGGTGAGGGGCGGGGCGGGGGCGGGGCTGCCCGGGCCCTGCGGGCAGGGAGGGGGCGAGAGGCGGCTGCTGCCGCAGGGCAGCGTCTCCCGGCCCGGGGCCGCCCGGAGCCTTTAGCCGCAGCACCGGGAGCTGCCGCACCGGGGCCGAGGGCCGCGGGCTGGACAGAGCGAGCGGCCGTGCGCACGGGGCAGCCGGAGCCGCCACGGCCCGGCTGTGTAGCAGCAGCGGCTGGGGAAGGCCCAGCCCAGCCTGGGCCGCCTCCAGCCCCCGGCAGCCTCCGGCTCTTGCGCCCCTTCTCCTGGCAGCTCCACAGCTCGGTGCCGGCTGCAATCACCGTTTCTTAGCACCGTCCCAGCTGTGAGGAGACGCCGCGGGTGCAGCAGGGCTTGTGGGGGCTCCAGGCTGGAGGCAGGAGGCAGCCAGCGTCCCGGTGCCCCTGCTGACAGCCCCGCTTTCCCTGGGCAGGTCCCCAGCTGCACTCTGAGCCCAGCCCGGCTGTGGGCACCATGAGGAGCAGGATGTGCAGAGCCTCCTGACGACCATGGCCAGAGCCAGGCTCTCAGGTATTGCAGCAAAGCAGCTGTGGGAGAGCTGTGCTCTGCTGGAGGGCACTTGAGCCCCTCAGGACACCTCCCCAGAGGCAGTCGAGGGTCGGAAGGTGACCTCAGGAGAGTGTTAACCCACAGCCCCATCACAGCCCTGTGCATTCAGTTCTGCTCCAGAGATGCCTCCTGGCAGTGGGGCAGTGTCGTGGGGCATCTGCGTCTTGGCAGGTGCCTGGGGCAGTGGAGAACAGATCCCCTTGCTGCTGGTGCTGTGGGTGGGCAGGGAGTTGGGGAAGGCACTTTCTGAGCTCCCTTGCAGGCCTGCTGCTCTCTCCATCAGCTTTGGAGTCTCGGGCTCTTGTGCAGGCTTTCAGCTCCTTCCCCTTCCACCCACCCCAGCAGCAAGGACCCCAGCTTGCTCCCACCAGAGGCACAGGCTGCCTTGGCTGCCCGATGCATAGGGCTCATGAGCTTCTGCACATGCCCTGGCAAAGGTGCAGAGCTGAGCTATGACGGTGGCCTTGAATACCTCTGCCTGGTTCCTGGAGCTGCTGAGAAGCAGGTGGGAAGTGCTGGCAAAGAGCAGGAGGTTTCTGCCTGCCAGCAGGCTGGCTGCATGCTCGGCCTGGCAGCCTGCAGGCACATGCCTGGAGGTGCCCAAGGCAGCTGCCACTGCCCATCTCTTGCCCCACACCGACAAAGCCTCTGCCCAGCCAACCTGGCTAGCAGAAGAAGCAGAGCATCATCAAGACACCTGCCTTGCTCTCTCCTGCTTCTGCAAAGGTTCAGCTCCAGCCGAGGCTGCCTCTTGCAATGCTTGGCCCTCTCCCAAGTGCTTCTTGCAGCCAGGTGTCCCTGGCAACATGCAGAACCAGAGGTACCAAATTCCACAAGCGTTCAGAATTGCTTCACTTGGTAGATCATTTCCACTTTGCAGATTTGGAAGGACACAAGTTGTTCTGGGTGTCTGACATGGTTTGCAAACATTTTCATATACCACCTGCTTTGCCATCCCGCTGCTGTTCATGCTTGCATCTTGTTATTTTATTTTATTTTTTCCATCCCCACTTAGTCTTTCTCAGTCTTAGCATGCTGCTGGAGGAAAGGAGAGGAACTGGGGTGTGTGTGAGGATGTAGACAGGGAAGACAGAGGGTGTGGAAAAGGTGCAGAAAGCAGGCATGTAGAAGTAGGGAACCCTGCTGGAAGAGCAAGATTTTCTGCTGTCTCACTATGGGAAAAATGCAGGAAATGGAGAATAAGAAGGGAAAAGAAACTTTTGTCTTCCATGCAGGACATTAGGTTCCCTATTACTGCAAAGAATTCATGGAATTACATCAATTCTCTGAGCCTTCCACCTCAAGGGCTTCATTTCCTTCTGGTGTGCCAGGATCAGGATGGCAAAAGGCAGTTAAGGTGCTAGAGTCTGCCTCTGGAGTGCAGCACCAAGATTCAGGGCTCAGGGAGAGGAAATGTGTGTGGTGATAAGCTAGCCCAGCTCCTGAAGCACAGCACTGGAGCTCTTTTTCTTCTTTCTTTCTTTTTTTTTTCCTCTTGTCATGGTGGCAGGTTGGGGGCTGTTGACACATGGAGCTGAGGGGCTCAGGCTATAAAAAACTCCATTGAAATTACCAGATTTATTCCTCTAGGCAAAGATACACATCTGTCTACTAAGTCGGTGTGTGCAGGAGGTGGGGGAAGGCTGCCTCCAAGTGAGTGTCTTGACTCAGCCACCATAAATGTTTTCAGTTCTACAGAAGCAGCTCTTCAGAGATTCAGGTGTTGTGTCCTTGTGATACTAGTATCCAGTTTGTTGGGAAAAGCACAGCAGTCGGGTGCTTGAAGGGCACAGAAGTGCAAAGGAACCTGGAAAGGGCAAATGAAATGAAACTTAATAATATATGTCCTCACTCATCTGAATGCACAAGCCAAAAACCTGGTGCATGTGCTGGACTATCTGTAAGACTGTTGTAAATGGAGCTCCCAGGGAGTCTCCAGCAGCCTCCCAGCATACCTGGCCATGTGGAGCCTAAGTGATAGCTGGTGCTGTCCTCTGGGCTTGTTGGGTGCTGGTGAAAAGGAAGTTTGGAAGAGAATACAGACCCGGGTGGAATAGGCTGCCATGTAACTAATAACTATGTATCCATGCAGACAGACATGTATGAACACATGCAAACAGGCTTTAAACTGAAAACTGTGTCGACCAGATCGTACATAGAGACAAAGTGTCAGAGCACACCTACTGCATGGGAAAATGCAGCAGATTTGGAGGAGGTAGGGGATGGAAGCGAGCCAGACTGTTCCATGGGAAAAGGAGCATGGAGAGGGCATGTTGACCCAGAGGCATGGTGGCTTGTTTGGGGCTGTATCAGTGTTGTCCCAAATTGGGTTCTTTTACCGAGTGTGCAACTAACCAATAGACGCGCAGGATCGAAATACTTGTTCATTTCTGCACAGGGATGGGTGCTAGGTGGTAGATCCACAAAGCTAGCACACCTTTTCCCTTTCTCATTCTTTATCTATAAACACTTTTCAGGAAGTACTTTATACAGGTTTTTCTGTTGGTTACAGTTTTATCACATCACATTCTTGCTCTGTGCTTGTGCTTTAACATCCGTGTTAATTAGCATAGGAAGCAGAGAAGAAGGTGGTAACATCATTATCATGTCATTACCATCTCATTATTCATTTTGAGGGGTGCACTTTACTAGGTTAATAGGCCCTAATGAACTTGTAAGTTCCTCTGGGTTATTCTGCTGTTTTTGTCCTCTCTGTTCCTGACGTTCTTCAAAGTGTTGTGGTTTCCTCACGGTTATTTGGCTGGAGCCGGTTGTCCTTTGCAATACTGTTTTCCAAGATCCTCTCTCCCTTGTCCTTGAGTCTTGTTAGCTCTTGGAGGGTTTCCACAGCATCATTCCAACAGAGCGCCAGTGTTCCCGTGGGGGTCCAGTTTTGCTTTCCTGCAGAGGTATTACAAGAGGTATTGCAAGGACATTATACTGTAATTCAATTTGGAATCAAATCAGCAACCCCAGGCTCGGTTCCCTGTTCCACTGACCCTGGGTGGGTTCCACCAACAACCTTTCAGTTAACAGCTCAATGCATTGCCGGTTGGCCCACAGAAACCCCCCACCTGGGGCTGTGCCGGGTCTCCAGTGTCAGCACTGTCCTGGTGCTGCAAGAATGGGAATGTCCCTGAGCGCAACCTCGTACCCAGCCCCAGGCAGGGGGACGCTGCCCTCTGCCCATGGCCGGGTGCTGGTGGGCAGCGTCGTGCAGGGGGAGGCCTGGAGCCTGGCTGAGGGGCTCTGGGCAGCTCCCTGCCCAGCACCAGCTCTGCCTGCTCCCCTGCTCCCTCCACCCCACACCCTGGGGGCAATCGGAGCTGTGGGCACATTCCCCTGGGGAGGGCATTTCCCTCACACCACTCCCTCCTGCTGCTGCCCTCATGGACACAGGTGACGCACACAGGAGTGCTGCCTGCGCTGGCAGAGGTGACTCAGGGAAGGGGCTTGCCCCTCTCCATCGAGCCTCCCCTGGCAGGACCAGAGCCTGGCAGCAGCGCCTGCAGCGACAGTCTCCTCCCGACCCAGTTAGCTGCAGAGATGCTGAAGGGGCAGCGCTCTGTGGGGTGGCCCTGTGCAGGAGCAGTCCCAGTGCAGAGGCAAGGCCAGCTTCCCCCATGGCCAGGCAGGAGGGTCTGAATGGAGTTTTCTGGGGAGGGTCTGAGGGCAGCAGGGCACAAGGGGGCTGTGCTTGTCAGGGACATGGCATGGGAGGAGAGGGCACCCTAAAGATCAGCCCCGAACGACATATGCCATGTGTAAGGGGATGTAGCTCAGTGGAAGAGCGCCTGCTTTGCATGCAGGAGGTCCTGGGTTCAGTCCCCAGCATCTCCAGCAAGGACTTTTGTGCCTCGCTGTGTTGTCTTCCCAGCAGATATAAGGGTGGTGGAAGTCCCCTGGGTAAGCCTGGGTCTCTGATTGGGAGGCTGCTTCCTGCCATCCATCAAAAGCCTCATCAACTTCCTCTTCCTGATCTGGTGGTTTGTTGTAAACACCTACAGCAGTGTCTGCCGTGTTAGCCTGCCTAGTCATCCTCACCCATAAGCTCTGGACTCACTGTTCATCCACCCCTAGCCTTCCATGATGGAACGAGTGGCTGGGGAGAGAGCGGGAGAGCAGTGGAGGTTGTCTCCCTTGACTTCAGTAAGCTTTTAAACACTGTCTCCCATAGCATCCTCATAGGCAAGAAGTGTGGGGTAGATGAGCGGCCAGTGAGGTGGCTTGAGAAGTGACTGAACGGCAGAGCTCAGGGGCTTGTCATCAGCAGTGCAGAGTGTAGTTGGAGGCAGTGATGTCCCTCCAGGGCTCCGTACTGGGGCCACTCTTCTTCAACTTAGTCGCCAGTGACCTGGACGAAGGTACAAAGTGCCTCCTCAGCAAGTGTGCCGACGATAATAAACTGGGAGGAGCAGCTGATGCATCAGAAGACTGTGCTGCCATTTGAGAGACCTGGAGAGGCTGGAGAGGTGGGGGGAGTGGAACCTCATGAAGTTCAACAAGGGCAAGTGCATGGTCCTGCACGTGGGGAGGTATAACCCCATGCACCAGTGCAAGCTGGAGGCTGAGCTGCTGGAGAGCAGCTCTGCGGAGAAGGACCTGGGAGTGCTGGTGGACACTAAGTTGACCATGAGCCAGCAATGTGCTCTTGTGGCCAAGAAGGGCAGTGGCAGCCTGCAGAAGGGACGATTGAGAGGGGATCTTATCAACGTGTACAAGTACCAGAAGGGAGGGTGTCAAGAGGATGAGGGTCACACTCTTTTCAGTGGTGCCAAGCAGCAGGACAAGAGGCGGTGCGCACCAGCTGAAACACAGGAAGTTCCACCTGTGTGTGAGGGAAAACTTCTTTCTTGAGTGACCAAGCACTGGAAGAAGCTGCCCAGAGAGGTTGTGGAGTCTCCCCTAACATTCTCTGAATCTGCAATTTTCTGATTGCCTCAGTGCCCCCCACCCCCTAAGTCTGGCCCTGGACAACCTACCAGAACCATAAGTTCTGGTAGGGCAGATGTAATGATGGAGTGGGGCAGCCATAGATGCCTGCGACCCTCTTTGGGTCCCTGGCCAGTGCAGTACCAGCAGGGTTTGGTCCAGGTCTTTGCGGCCACTTCTCCTCTCAGTCCACCCCTCCTGGCCCTTTCTCTTCCTGGCTTTCATTTTGCAGGATCAATAGATGTTTTAGGAGGACCCAGAGAGTGGGGGGCAAGTGGGGCAGATGATTGGCACTGTACTAGAGGAGGTCCTGGTGCAGAGGGGACAGGGAGGAGCCACCCAAGCTGTGGTCCTGGCTGTGGGCAGTGACAGCTGGGAGGGCTGTGGGTGCTCCTGGGTGCCAGGTGCTGCTGCGGCACAGCGCAGGGCTGCGACGGAAACCTTTTGAAGCAAAGGAGGACTCCAAAGCAAACACCCTGAGTGCCCCGTTCAGCCCCATCCTGCTGCAGGGCCAGCCCTGGCCAGGGCCCTGGGGGTGATGGGGGCCGTGCCTCTCTGTGACACGGGCTGTGGTCACAGGAGACATCCCGTGTCACAGCCACAGTTGCCCTCCCCCACCCAGACCCGGCCTCTCCCCACATGTCCCAGTGAGGCTGGTCTAGCGCAGGCGCTGGGGCTGCTCTCGGCACCTCTCTGCTGCCAAGAGCTGCCGAGCCTGAGCAGGAGCCAGGGAGCGGAGGTCAGGGCAGTGTGGGGTTGTACAGAAGTGTGCAGGAGGAGGAGGAAGAGGAGAGGAGCTGCTTCCTCATCACCTGCCGCTGCAGGGGTGACCCAGAGCACGCAGGACCAGGATGGAGCTCTGGGACGCTGGCCATGGGAAACGGCGTGGACAGGGGGTGCCAGCACTCCCCAGCTGGGGTAAGGCCTTCCGGAGATCCTCCTCAGGTCTAGCAGGGATCCTCCCCAGGTCTGGCAGGGTATCGCCTGGAGGCAGTGCCCACCTCAGCCCCTGTAGGGAATGGGGCCTGTTTGGGGAGGGGGTGCTCTTGGAGGACGCTCGCACTGCTCATCCTCCGGCTGAGGCAGGTACGGAGCAGCTGAGAGCTGCCCCCAGAGCATGACGGGTCTTTCCCTTCTCTTCCAGAGCAGCTTGCTGTCTGGGAAGAGGTGTCTGACTACATTGTGCAGCAGATGATGCAGAACCAGGTGGGTGTGCCTTGCGGGGCCTGCCCCGGGAAGCCTTCTCCTGGAGCTTGTGTGTCTGTGGGATGACTTCTCTGCTTTGACTGGCAGAGTTGAGAGGGTGAAGAGGAGGGGGATGAAAGCGTCTGGAAAGGTCTTCCAAAGAAGGGCCCCAAGGTTTCTCCCAAGCTTTGTCCAGCGCTTTGTCTGTCCCCTTTGTACAGCAGGATGGAGCAGGGCACCGAGCACCATCCCCACGCCCTGACAAGTGCCCGGCCTGTCCAGCTGCCAGTCTCATCGTTCTTCTCTTCCTTCCTGTTTGCAGGGAGTCCGAGTTATTCGCCTTGGCACATTTGACGTAGTAACCGAACAAGTCGGTGGTGGGAAGCGTGCTCTTCTCACTGTTCGCAGGCCCGTGTTCCATCTGTCGCGGAGTATTGCAGAGCTTCCCGGCCTCGCCTATGACATGGCCTATGCTCCTGGTAAGAGGAGAGGCTGAACCACTTGCTTCCCCTGGGGACATCCTTGGGGTGTGCCTAACTGCTGGGCAGCAGTGACTGTTAGGAAGCTAGAATTCCTTCAGCAGCTGTGGAGAACAGCTTCAGGGGGTTTTAAAGCACCAGGACAACATCATGCACATTACAGTCACACTCCCTCCCTCCCAGACTTGCTTTCACAGCTGGCCACAGGCCAGATGTCTTGGGGCTGCTGCTTCTCTGCTACTGACTGCGTTCCACTTCTGCTGCTTCCCAGGTCATAAGCTCTCCGAGCCCCTCAAGTACGCTCACATAGCCTCGGCCCTCTCTGTTCCTCGGAAGACAGTGGAGGCGTGCATAGAAGAGACCATGCGGCTTTTCTCCCGCTGCCTGCAGAGCGGGAAGAACGTGGCCCTTGTGCTGAAGGGCCTTGGCACGCTTGTAATTCAAGGAGCAGCTGTGAAAATGAGGTTTTGCAGGGACTTTCTGAAGAGGCTCAATGGGACAGAGCAGCTGCTCGAAGCTCTTCTCGCGGTGAGTTCCCCATTCCTCCAGCACTACCTGTCGTCCTCTGGAAAGCACCAGTGAATGCAATGTTGTCAGCCTGCTGTGACCTATCCAGGTGCATGGAGAATCCCAGCTGAGAGTAATGCCAGCTCCCGGGACAGCCGGTCTTGAGCGTCCAGAGGACTTGGCAACAAGGACGGCCCTGGGAATAGCTGTGCTGGCTCTGCCCCAAAAAATCATCCAGCCCCAGAGCTCATTTTCATGTGCTCAAGGGAAAAGTCCCAGAAAAGGGCCGGTCCTGTGTGCTTTTTCCCAGGAGACTTCCCTCCTGACAGAAAGCCATGGTTTAGTGCTGCTTTGTGTCAGGACCACATCTGAACCCATGTCTCCCTGGACTGTGTCTGGGACAGTAAGGCAGCGAGTTCAGCACTTTCCCCTGATGCTGGGTGACACTATTTCTGCATGTCCCCTTGGGAGCTCGGCCTGATGCCTCCATGGGACATTTTTGCCCTAGGGTGGAGTGAGGGCAAGGGAGTGATCCTTCCTCCCCTTGCCTGGGCCAGCGGGCATGTGAAGCAGCTCTGTGAAACCTCTGCTGACCTCAGTGCTCTCCGTTTGCAGCTGGAGGGCCTGAGTGTCTTTCATCTCTCCCATGGGGCAGCTGCTCAGAATATTGGATCCCCCTGGTCCTCTTGTTCTTTGGCATTTCTACCTCTGTCTCCAAGTAGGTTTGTTTTTGCAGGAATCATTGCTCGCCCCACTCTCTGGACACGAAGCAGAGGCTTAGGCAGACCAAGGCCCCTGTGCGACCAGAGCCCTCTTGCTGCTCTTGCTGTGCTGGTCTAGTTGTGCTGAGCAGCTCTTGCCAGGGCCCTGGAGTCTCGCCACCATGAAGGGCGTCTTTCTGTCCAAATGTGAGCATTTGCACGCTGCTAGTGATGGCTGCAGCATGTCACAGAGAGAGTCGTTGGAGCCCAGTGGCCTTGGCCAGGTCTCTAGTGCAGCCCCGTCCTTCAGCGTGGTCCTTCAGGTGCAGCAGGAAGGCTGAGATGTGAAAGGAGGCTGAGCTGAGCCTCCTCTCATGGGTTAAGGCAGAGATGCAAGCCGGCTGCAGGCCAGACCTCTGCACTAGGCAGGACCTGGTCTCCTGACTGCATCTCTCGATTCTCAGCCTTGCAAAAAGCCTGGCAGTCTTCTCACCCTTTCTCCTCCATTTCCTGTAAACTGCTCTGCTGCACAACTGAGGGGCCACGGAGAGGCGCAGAAAAATTCCATGTTTCAGAGGCAGCTGCTTCTCTGAGCAGTGGGAAAGTGTGCTGCCCTTGTGCGCCCTGAGACAACTGTCTTGGCATCATCTCTCGTGTGTCTCTCCCCTTTGCAGATGCCAGAGATGAGGGATTCAGTCCTCTCAGGCTCCGAAACTGCTGCTTTGCAGACCCGTTCTGGTCGTGTCATTGTCTTTCCTGAGTGAGTACATTCACTTCTTAGCCCCGGCTGGCCAAGCCAGCAGCTTCTCGGGACTTGTCTGGTAGCCCTGTGTTGCCAGTGCTTGTGAAAGCTGCTCAGGACGTCATTGGAGAGGAATACTTTCCAGTGTGGATCAAAGTGCAGGTTCCTGCTGGTCACTGGCTCAGGAGGTTTTCTTGTCTTCTGTGAGACATGCATGAATCAAATGTGTGCTGAACATGTTGTCTTGGGTCAAATGTCTTCTGTGGGGAGGCCTGTCTAGGGCAAAGCGAAGCCTGTGCGCAGTGGGGTTGTGGAGAGCTTTGTGCTGGCTCCCATCCTGCTCAGTGTTTTGTCCCATTAGTTGTCTGGGAGATGGTGGTTCCTTTTTGCAGAGGCACGGAGATGAGATTTGGAGAGCCTGCAGGTGATACGGTGGGTGAGAGGGGCATTAGAACTGGTGCTGCCAAGCACCCCTTCTCACAGGAAGGCTAGGGAAGCTCTGCAAGAGGCAGAGAAGGAAGCTCCTGCCCCTGCAGATGCTGGAGGTCTTCACAATGTCTCTCAGCTTGCTGATACACTCCTCCAGCATCTGGCATGTTCTGCCTATTGTGCTTTGGACAAAGAGGGGCTTCTTGGTAGCTCCCTAATGCCCCTCTGTCCCCATTATGGACACAAGGTGCAAAGGAAGTGTGGTGCCCTCCCTTTAGACTGGCATCTTTTTCCTCTTTCCAGGTACAATGCTGACAGTCCATCTAGAAAGCCCCCTGTGGCACCTGCAAAGCCCCCGCAGGAAGAGGAGAAGGCAAAAGAGGACACCAGGGCCAAGAAAGGTAATGGGAAAGCTGGGTCCTGGCAGGGGTTTGTGCCTTCTGCTTCCGTCCTCTTTGGCCAGGCAGTGGAGGCAAGGCGACAGTGCCATGGCTCAGGTAGCATCAGGCACCGGAGGTGACGCTGCGTTCCCAGTACGGGACTTCTGGAGTGATTCCTGAGGGAACACGACCTCCCGGCAGCCCAACACTCCCAGCTGCAGCTGATGCCTCCCAGATAAACTTTCCCCCATTGCCACGGCACTCAGTGGCACCCTGGGGTGCACTGCAAAGTGCTCTTGCACTGGAGGTGTTGGTGCAGAAGGGAGGCAAAAGTTAGCACTGTCCTTGTGCAATGTGAATCCTAAATTGTGCAGGGAGCTGCAGGTCACAGAGAGGCAGAGCTATTTCATGGGACCAGTGAGTTGTCATTGAATGAGAAAAGCCCCTGAGAGTAGATGGGGAAAAACAACAAGGCAGAGAGAAGCCAGTGTGCGGAAGGGCCTAAGACCACCCAGGAAAGAAGGCCTAGAAGGAGTCACCTTGAGGCCTCACACTGTTATCACAGGCTGGAGCACATCTGAAGAGCCTTCCCGTTCCAAAGGCCTCCTCAATGCTGTCCTGAAGTGTTTTCTTCTCTCCTGCTTACAGGAAATCTTCCCGCCAAGCACCTCCCCCTGAGAGCGAGGCATCCTCCAGCCAAAATAACAGCTCCCACGAAGCAGAAGGGGAAAGGGAAGAAAGCAGAGGACAAAGCGCCTGCTGGCAGGTGAGAGCCGTGGAGGAGTGGGTGAGGGTGAGCCTGTAGCCTAGTGCATGTCTGGGGGAGATGTTTCCTCTGCACACAAGGTTCACAGCAGCTCTGAATGTCCTTTATCACATGCCCCAGGGACTCCTGAGCCCTTGATGGCGAGAATGCCTTGACAGCCCTGACCACTTTCTCCTTCTTTGACCCTGCGTCTCCAGGAACAATCTGTTCTCCATGCCTAAGCACAGGGCACTGGGGACAGCCAGGTCATTTGTAATACATTTGGCAGGATGGGGTAAGGGTGTCTCTTGGAGCCTGTCTTGGTAGAGGAGGCTGCTCCTCTCCGGGCTGCATCCAGAGCAAGCCCGTGTCTGGGCACGCTGAGCGTTCCTGCAGGCACATCCTGCAGCCCCGGGCGTTTCAGCTGGGGGTGGTCTCTGTCCCTGTGGGTGTGAACACAGTCAGCGGAACCCATCTCCTTCTCTGGCAGAAGGGCCTTGTGCCACAGAGGCAGGTGCCCAGCCGGTGAGTGCAGGACGGAGACCCAAGTGCCCCTGTGCTCCCAGCACCTGCCCACAAGGTGTCTTTTCAGGGGGCTCCCGGCCATCGCAGGCAGCTGCTCCAGGACGGTGGTGCAAGGCAGGAGAAAGGGCAGTGCTGAAGCCATGCCCCCACCGGAGAAACTGGTGAAGAAAATCCAGAGGTGGCCAGGACAGGTGCGTGCTACAGCCTGAGGTCCTGCTTGTGCCACGGGGACGTGTGGAAAAGCGCAGTCCTATGGGCAGTGGGTAGGAGAGATCCCTGCCTGCGTGTTCACTTGGCCAGTGACCAACCACATCTGGGCCTTGCTTGAAAAGGTGCAGGTCACCCGCTAGTTCTGGAGGGCATTTGTCCCTCCGGCATTCTCAGGAAGCACCTCAGAAGCCCCTCTTTGGCCCTTTTTCCCGTGGGAAGGTACCTGCTGGGCCTTTCAGGGAGAGGCCATGGGCAGTTTCCCTTTAGTTCTGTGATCTGGCAGGAGAGAGGATGAGAAATGCCCTTTGCACCCTGGGAAAGCACAGATGCCAGCAGTCCTCTTTGCCGTTTCTTTTCTGTGGCCCTCCAGGTGGAATATCACTTCCAGATAATGGGCGAGGGCGTTCTTGTCTTTCCTCCCATCTGAAGCCCTGTGAAGATTTCCCCTTCTGGAGTCCTTGGCTGGAGACCCAAGCAGGCAACAGAAGAGAGAAGAGTGCTTTGGGAGAACTCCCCTGGAGAAAGGCTGGCATTTCCTCCAGAGCTTTTTTCCAGAAGCATCTGTAAGAGGCAAGGACCCATCAGGAAGGGGGCTTCTGCTTCCATTGACAAGCAGTTAGTCTTCTCCAAATTTCTTTTTTTTGGGGGGGGGGGTTTATTTATTTCTTAATAAAACTTTTCCTGAACATTGCACAGAGATTTGACTTTTGCGTTTTCTGTCCCCTCACGACCAGCTCATGGCACCAATGCCTCCATCCATCCTCCCCACTTCCCTCACCCAAGCCTACTCCCCCATGTGGCTGCCCAGCCCTGCCCAGCCCAGCTCCAGCTCCCCGTCCCTGCACAGAGGGAGAAGCCCTGCTCCTGCCGCCCCACAGCAGCTCTTGCTGCTGCTGAACCCTGCTCTCCCAGCTGGAGCTCAGCTGCGTCTACCACCCACTGCGTCCCGCTGCGTCTCCAGTCTCAGCCTCTCTCCAGCCAACAACTCAGGCCAAGGATCAAGCACAGGCTGGGTGGTGAGCGCTGTCCTCTCCACCCACGTTGTGCTCGAGGCAGATGAAGCACTGTCCCGGCTACAGGGGTCTCTGGCAGAGCCGCCTGCACAGCAAGCAGAGCTCTGAAGTGCTCCCACATCCCTGCACAGTCACGGCAGCAGGGACTCAGCCGGCCCCTTTGGCTGCCCCATGGCACTGCTCCCTCCCTTCTCCCCATTCAGGAAGCAGAGGTACAGACATGACCACCCAGCACGGGCACACGCTGGTCCCTCTCCTGTCCTTCCTACCAGGGATGGGCATGGCACAGCACAGCTCAGCTCAGCTTCAGCAAGACACACATGCATCCTCCGTGCTGCTCTCCTGGTCCCCTGCCCATCCCATTTGGTCCAGAGGGACATCCCCCAGGAGTGTGCATGTGCTAGCCTCCAGCAGATGTGCTGTCCCAGAGCCACCTGGCCAGGGCTGGACCTCTGGAGAAGTGGGGAGGGAATTTTGCCTTTTCCCTCTGGGTTTCCCACGTCAGTTCCTGGGAGTGGAAAAGAGCATTCCCTGCGAGCAGGGGAGGTGCAGGGAGTTTGCCGCTCATGAAAGAGCAGGGAGGTGTATGGAGGTGGCATCACATGAAGGGGCTGGTGAAGACGGGGCCATGAGATGCTTTGGGAACACTCTTGGGTTCCATTTGTGTCTGCTGAGGATTGCCTTTCTCCTCTTCTTTGCGGAGGACAGAGGGCAGAATGGATAGCATTCACTAAACCCTGATTTATTCTCTTTTAGCCCTAGCAAAGGGTGTGCCTTCTGCTTGGTGCTGATCCTAAACACTTCTGATTCCTCTCCCCATTCCCTCCCGGTGAGCCTCCCCATCCCCCCACCCCCAGCAAGACCTACCTCTGCACACACACACAGGGGTGAAGGGGAAGGTCAGTGGCACCAGCCCAGCAGCCGTGACCCCCCTGCTCACAGCCGCCCTGCCTTGGGACACAGGTCCTTCCCTGGGCCCTGGGCCTTCCCCAGCCTCCGTCAGACCCCTGAGGTTCCCACCGCTTTGTCTGGGATCCTTCCTGGGGACTGTGAGCAAAAGCCAGGGTGCTAAGCAGCACAGTCCCCCGGGCACCCCACCACGGGGGCACCGTCCCTGGGTGGGCTCCAACCAACAACCTTTCTGTTTACAGCCGAACGTGCTGCGTGCTGTGCCACAGAAACCCCCCACCTGGGGTTGTGCCGGGGGCTCCAGTGTCAGCACTGTCCTGGTGGTGTGGGCATGGGAACGTCCCTGAGCCCAGCCCCATGCCCAGCCCCAGGCAGGGGGATGCTGCCCTTTGCCTATGGCCGGGTGCTGGTTGGCAGTGTGGTGCAGGGGGAGGCCTGGAGCCTGGCTGAGGGGCTCTGGGCAGCTCCCTGCCCAGCACCAGCTCTGCCTGCTCCCATGGTCCTTCCACCACACAGTCCAGTTCATTGTGAAGGGGGTGCTCTTGGAGTACGCTTGCATTGCTCATCTCTTTGGTTAGGCATGTGCACTTTGGAGTGTGTATGCACACTGTGGGGTGGGTGTATACTACGGTGCATGTGCACACTTTGGAGTAGGTGAGCACTTTGCACGGTGTGTGCATACTCTAGTGTGTATACACATGCTGAGTTCCTTCTGCATTTTAGGTGCTGTCAACCCCCTCTTTGCCCTGAGGCTGCTCTCTCCTGCCCAGCCATGGCCTCCGAACACACGTCCTGGTGAGGTCGGGGGTGGCCAGGCACTGCGGCTGCCCTCAGTACCGCTCCGCTGCCAGGAGCTGCCAGGCCTGTGCAGGAGCTGTATAGAGGAGGCTGGGGCAGTGTGGGGCTGTGGAGAAGTGTGCAGGAGGTGGAGGAGGAGGAGAACAGCTTTTTCCTCATCACCTGCTGCTGCAGGGGTGCAGGTCCTTCCCTGAGCCATTCACTGGCCTGTGTCAGACTCCTGAGGTTACAACCGCTTTGGGATCAGACATTCCTGTGCTGGTCATTTTGCACCAAAAATTTGGGAGAGGCCGAAGGCAGCAGGCTATTGCTGAGGCCTGGTGAGTGCCTTGCCCCCAGCAGCTCAGCGGGCTCCCATGGGACAAACCCTGTCTGAAAGGGGCTTTCAGAGCTGCCCTGGGATAGCTCTTTCCCTCCTCCCCTGCACCAGGGGAGAAGATGTGCCCAGCTCCAGAGTGATCCCCAGCCCCAGCATGCCAGAGGGAAGCTTCCCTCTCCCAACCCACCCTGCTGGTACCAGTCCAACCTCCAAGGCTTCAGCACAGACCTCCAGGAAGCTGGAGCTGCCTTGGGCCTCAAGGCAGTCTGGTGGCAGGAGGGATAGGCATGGGCACAGCAGCAGCAGTGCCAGGAGCTAGGGGAGGAGCAGGGCAATTGGGGTGGAGACCCCTGCCCTTGGCTACATAGCTGGGACACTGCATGGCTGATGCCTCTGTGGGCAGCCAGGGTCCAGGTTTGGGGTGGATGGCAGCTTGAGGATCATAGCACTGGGATTTTAATGGACTTCCAGTGCAAGCATGGCTGTGGTGAAGGCAAGTGGGTAGAGCCAGGTACATGCAACTGCAAAGGATGGGGGTGGAATCGGCAGTGCGGAGCTGGTGGAGGCCCTCCCTCTTCTCCCTGTGAGAAAGAGAGTCCTGGAGAGATGGGAGAGGAGCACAGGGCAGGGTGAAAGAGGCAGACGGAGCCACTTGGGGTGCATCAGGGAGTTTTCCAAAGCCCCAGGCTCTGCCAGAGACCTATGAATCTCTGCCCGACACTCTCCCAGCAGCGCTTGTTCTGTCCTGCTCTACTGGCTCTTGGCCCCACACCAGCCATACTGGAGCAGAGGCTGATGAGCTGGAGGTGCCTCTGGGCAAGCTGTGCCAGCCCCAGGCAGCTGGCCCTGAGCATGGGGCAGCCCAAGCCCCTCCTCATATGTCCCATCCTGCTTGGAGGGCAGCATGCGAACATGGGAGCAGCCTGTTCCTGCCCAGGGGGACCTTTCGCAAGGGAGGCAACTCGACAGCTGTCGCACTGCAGCAGCACCCACTGTGGCCCCTGCCGCAGCCCTGCCACCCCGGCCCCTGCCTGGCCTCCTGCCTCCTTTGCTTCTGGCTCCCAGCCCCTCTCTTTGCACTGCACGGACCAGCTCTGCAGGCAGCAGCTCAATGAACTCTGCCCCTCCCCACCTTTCCCCACACCGAGGATCTAGCCCCAGACAGGCAGCAGGATGCCAGCCTCCCCTCAGCCCACCGATAGGCTCCCCCATGCCCCTTCTCCCTCATGAGGTTGGTGGAGCTGAGCTGGCCCGGGGTGGCCAGCCAGCACCAGAGCAAGGACAGGGCAGGGCGGGGAGCACTGGGGCAGGGTGAGCAGCACAACTTGGGGCCCAGCAGCTGGACGGGGGAGGACGGAGGCCACTGAGGCCTGAGGATGCTGCTCTGGCAGCAGCTCCATGTTGGGAGTGTTGGGGTTTCACCCTTTACAGGGAGCAGCCTGTGGTGGGGCCATGAGCAGAGCACTACCCTGGACCCAGGCTCTGTCCTGCTCAGAGGTAGAGGTGCATGAAGGAGTGTGGGGCCGGCCATGGGCTCTGCCCCTTGCTCATCAGTAGTGCAGCTCACAAGACAGGCGGAGCCTGGCTCTGTGCTCAGGGTCTTTCCATTCATGCAATCGCAGAGGAGTTTTACTGGGAAGGGTCCTCAGGGCATTTCCAGTCCCAGAAAGCAAAGGAAAGTGCGTATGTCCAGTTCCTAGGGTGCCTTTAGAAATGATCCCTTTCATCAGCATATGTGGAAATATGCGAGAGATTAGTGAGATTATAGCCACAGCAAAACAGGCAGAGCAGTGGTAACACGAGTCAACGGCTGTATTATTCTCCTGAGACTCATACCCTGCCTGAAAATTTACATTAGTTCCTCACAGGGAACATTGACATTTATATTAAAATCATTCAGTCATCTTAGCTGATGAGTGTGTGTTCATGCTTTGCAAATGTTGAAAACGGTTCTTCACCTTTTCAGGCAGAGCTCAGGCATCTCACTGCAAGCATCCAGGGGCCCTTGGAGAGGCTCTCGTGTATCTGAGGTACCTGCCCGGCCCTGGCGGCCCTCCCAGTGGACCCGCAGAAGATAGGAGACCCTTGGAGCCACAGATGGAGGCAGGGCAGAGGGCAACAAGGCACCTACCCTGGCACTGACATCCATGACCCTCTGACTGCATTCCACCGCAGTTCCGAAAATCACTTTCCTTTAAAAAGAAAGAAAATCCCCAGCCCAAAAAAAAAGACCAGTATAATAAAGAAAAACAACAACAAAGTGAAGGACAATAAGAACACAAAGAATTTTAAAACCTGAAAAGTGTAACAAAACCCCTCTTCACCTGAGATCATTTTTGAACTTCCTGGCTCCAGCCGCCAGGCTCCTGGTTCCTGTCAGGGAGGGAAGCGCCGGCCCCGCCCGCGCCGCCCCCGTCGCCTGGCAACGGCGCCTCCTGCTGCCCCAGCCCTCTGTGCTGCCTGTCCAATCAGCTAGCGCGGGGAGGCAGAGAGCCAATGAGTGCCTGGGAGGGGCGGGCTGTGCTGTGAGAGACATGCAGAGAATCACAGAATGGGTAAGGTTGGACGGGAGCTCTGGAGATCATCTAGGCCAACGTGCCTGCTCAGCAGGGTCACCCAGAGCAAGTCAGACAGGGTTGCAACCAGGCGGGCCTTGAATCTCTCCAGAGACAGAGACTCCACAACCCCTCTGGACAACCTGTTCCAGTGCTCTGTCACTCCCACAGTGAAGACATTCCCCCTCACGTTCAGGCGGGACTTCCTGTGCTTCAATTTCTGCCCATTGCCTCTTTTTCCTGTCACATGGGAGTACTGAAAAGAGTTTGTCCCTGTCGCCTTGACACCCTCCCTTCAGGTACCTGTGCACATTGATAAGATCCCCCCTCAGTCTTCTCCTCCCCAGGCTAAAGAGGCCCAGCTCTCACAGCCGTTCCTCCTAGGGCAGGTGCTCCAGTCCTCTGATCATCTTTGTAGCCCTCCGCTGGACTCTCTCCAGTAGCTCCATGTCTCTCTTGTCCTGGGGAGCCCAGAACTGGACACAGTACTCGAGATGAGGCCTCCCCAGGGCTGAGTAGAGGGGCAGGATCACCTCCCTCCACCTGCGGGCAACACTCTTCCTAATGCAGCCCTGGAGGCCATTGGCCTTCTTGGCCACAAGGGCACATTGCTGGCTCATGGTCAACTTGTTGTGCACCAGCACTCCCAGGTCTTTTTCTGCAGAGCTGCTCTGCAGCAGGTCAGCTCCCAGCTTGTACTGATGCCTAGGGTTATTTTTCCGTAGTTGCAGGAATCTGCACTTGCCCTTGCTGAACCTCATGAGGTTCTATGAGGTTCTTCTCTGCCCAGCTCTCCAGCCTGTCCAGGTCTCTCTGTATGCAGCACAGCCCTCAGGTGTGTCAGCCACTCCTCTCAGCTTGGTATCATCAGCAAACTTGCTGAGGATGCACTCCATCCCATCATCCAGGTCATTGTTGAAAAAGTTGAACAGGATGAGACCCAGTACTGAGCCCTGGGGGATGTCACTAGCCACAGGCCTCCAACTAGACTCCACGCCACTGATGACAACCCTCTGAGCTCTGCCTTTCAGCCAGTTCTCAATCCACCAAGGAGAGCACCCAATGGCATGCCCCTGTGGGGCTGTCCGTGCTCACCCACCCGGGCCAGCCTGGCCTAGCACCCGCCGCCCGCCACGTGAGGCTGGGCCAGAGCTCGCCATCCTTCGGTGGCAGGCATAGGGGTCTGAGCTTTTCCGGAGGGCATTGGGAGGGTGCCGGAGGCACCGGAAAGCACACTGAGGGTGCTGTAGGGGAGACCGGGGCTCACCCCGTGTGTATTTTGTGGTGCGTGCAGAACAGAGTGCCTTTGTGCGGTCAGGCGCAGCCGTGTTGCTCGTCTCCCAGCACATCTCTCTCGCCCAGTGCCGGTTTCAGGCCTCATTTGTGTCCCAGCTCTGCCAGGGCTCAGCTTGGGTTCACAGCCAGTCTGTCTGCAGGTGCTGTGGCCTCTCTGCAGCTCCACATCACCTCAGTGGACATGGGGATGGAGCATCTCAGTGGCGGAGTGGTTTCCTATTGCCCCTGCCTGCACACATGCCGCTGAGGGACAGAGGGATGGAGGTTGTGGTGTATTACCTGAGGAGCCATCGAGGAAGACCTTGCCCCCTGCCAAGTCCTTCCCTCTCTGGCAGCACTGAGCCCAACCTCTGCTGGAGGAAGAAAGAGCAGTATAACCATCGGAGCCCCCTGAAGTGGCCTCTGGGAAGTGTAAGCCTGGTGCTAAGGTAGAAGGAGCTCTTCCTCCCCCCCCATCCAAGAAAAAAAAAAAGTTGAAATGTTTTTTGAAAATAATAACTATTGCAGCATTTACATTTCCATGTATTTGTTTAAACTGATGAGTATTCACATCATGTAATCGATGGTTATAGCATTTTCTTAACATTCGCAGAGGAATATTGAGATGTAGCTTAAGAATGGGGCAGATGAGGACCCCAAGGGAAACAGACCCCGACCAGAGGGCTGGGGGCACAGGAGGCCCCTGCGGCCCAGCCAGTTCCCACTCCTGGCCCACCTGCTGGGCACAGCAGTGCAAGGAAAGTCTCTGGCACCCGGCCCCATGTGGACGGCTGCTCGTCCACTGCTGGCCCTAGTGGCCACAGACCGACCTGCCTGCTGGGGGCACCGAACCACCCGCACTTGGCTCTGGGGAGCCTTATAGCCCTTCTGCACTGCATCTTGCCTCTCTTCTTCATCAGAATTTTGATTTTCTTTTCCTCTCTGGTGACCCAGCTGGTGGCTGTGGACTGCTGCGGGGGATGACGCCTGGCTGTGCTCTGTCTTCCTGGTGGTCCCTAAACTCAAAATCCAACACCGCTTGTCTTTTTGAGACTAAAGACAGTGGCACATTGAAGGTTACAGCAGTTGTTTCTGACTTAAATTCCTGGGTTTGTCAAGAGAAGACTCAGCTGGGGCTGCAGGCCCATTTGGTGGCAGCAAAATTCTTGGGTCCCTGTTTGTATCTTTATGGGGAGGGTTGTTCTCCCAAGTGAGCATTTCCAGCCAGGGTGCTCCTCAGAACAAGCCTCGTGGGAGTTTGTTTGTGCTGAATCGCGGCAGAAGTAGAAGCTGGTGCTGCCCAGCAAGGGCTGGAGCTCAATGTCTGCCCCATCTGCTTTGCCAGGTTCTACAGCATACAAGACAGTGCTGTCCTTTGCAGCAGTCGCTGTCTTTGGGCACCATCGCAGCATTTCCCAGTAGTTTATACAGCAGACTGAGGCCCCTGTTCCCAGAATGCTAAAACTCTGAGCAGTGTTGTAACAGTCCATTTGCAGTTGCCTGAATCAAATAATCTGTTTTCTCCCCCGACTGTGTTCAGTGCTCTGTGCTAGGGGAGAGAACTGGTGGAGTTGACAGTGGCTGATGCACTCTCCTGCCTGCGTTACCAGTGCATTCCAGCCCAATGGACTGGGAGTGCCCATGGCTGAGCTCTCTGCTTGCAGGAGCCATCCATCTCTCCTGGTGCTCCCTCTCAAGCACACCCTTTCCTCAGCAGCAGCAGGGAGCAGGGCGCAGGAGTCCCCCTACAAGCCGTGTTGTCCTTGGCGCGTCTCCTTGCTGCCCCTCCTTGCCGTGGTCTGTTGAAGATCGGCGGTGTAGCAATGTGGGCTCCTGATATCAGCTTGGTCAGGGATTGCCGTGTCCTGCAATCACACGTGCTGGGCTCAGCACTGGGGAAGGCACCCAGAGCGATCCTCCCACATCCCTCTGAGGCCTACTGCCATCACGCAGGTGGCAGCGCAGCCTTGGTACCAGGACCTAGTGGAGCATGGCGCAGGCTGCTGTGTGACATGGTCCTCGGGAGAAGGAACAACCTGGGGCACACCAGTGCCAGGCCTGTCTCGCAACCCCTAGCCACAAGCTGTATGGAGACAAGTCTCTGCCATGGCTGTTGGGGCTGAGCAGGAGCCCCATGTCATCCCTCACTGTCAGCCCCAGTCTGTGCCTGACTGCTGAGTAGTGTTGGGGATTGGCTGGGCTCAGGGAAGGACAAGAGTGGCTGGGAGACTGTCACAGCTCCACGTATGCCTGATAGCTGCTGTATGTAGGCTCTCAGGTTCTTGACATCCTTGATCTGGCAGTGGCCTCTTACTTTTCTCATTTTTCCCCTTGTTTCAGGGAACCAGTCCATTGACCTGACAGGAGCTGAAAAAATGGAGGCTGCAAAAACCTAGGAAAAGAGATGCCTTGACTGGGGGCTTCTCGCATCAGAGGTGAGCTGGCTGGCACATGGGCCTGAATACTATGCTGCCAGCATGGCCTCAGTGCTGTGCCTTTCCCAGGAGCATAATGGAGCAGCACATCCAAGCCCCAGCTGCAAAGGCAGCTTGTTCCTCAGGGAAGGGGTGAATGCACCACATGTCTGTCCCAAGGCTGGTCCAAAGCTGGATTCAGAGTGAGGCAATGGAGAATGTAGGAAAGGATGGGTCTCCTTGGCAGGGCCATGAGAGAGGGCAAGATGATCTTCTCTTCTGCCCAGGCTGTGGCTGCTATGATTAAGCCTTTCTGGTGCAGGAGCTGACCATGACATTGAGCTCGCCCAGGAGCCCAGGACCTGTGCCCAGTGGCAGAGCCCAAACAAAGCCCCTCCTGCTGAGGTCTGTGGCCTCAGCTGTCTGCTTAGGTGATACTTGGGCACCGATGCCACTGTTCACCATGTCCTGCTCTATCCGGGTATCTGATGTGGTCCTCTTGGCCCTCTTTGGTGCCTGAAAAAGGAAAGGAGGCATTTGCAGGTAGAGGGATGAAGCCAGCCCTCGTCCTGGGGGAGGGGCTGGCAAGTGGCATCATCGCTGCGCTGCTGAGCAGGCTCCCATCTGTCCCCAGTCCCTTTTCTAGGGGAGAGAAGTGAGGGCAGAGGAGAGGCATCTCTCATCTCTGCTGAGAGTTCAACTGTAGCATCTGTCTCTTCCCTTGGCTCAAGACCAAGTTGGAAGGTTTTTTCCCTGGAGCTTTCCATTGACAGCAGTGTCTTTCCCAGGGTGAAGAGCAGCCTGGCAGGTGGCAGAAAGCTGTCCCCAGCACTGCCACTATCACCCCTGGCCAACAGATCTGGCCCAGCTCCCCGTAAGCCCATCTCCCTGCTCTCAGGATGTGGAGAGAGATGTGCCTATGTCCTGCCTGCCTGCTCCCGACATGGCAGTGATTTCCTCGTGGGCATTGCCAGGGGCTGCTGCCAGTGCCAGGCACCTAGCAGCATTTGCGGGAGGGGCTGCTTGAGCACCAAAGCCAAAGATGCCACAGTGCTGTTAGGGTTCCACCTGGCCTCTTCCTCCACCTAAGACCTGGGGATCAATCACATGTAGAGGTAAAGATGGGGTGGGGGGTGTTGTGCTGAAGGGAGCCGCTTTCTCAGCTCCCAGCCTGTTTCCTCCAGAACAGAAGTCATCCAGCCACACCTGCTGCATTCTGAGCCACCTTCTGCCTAGTGCTGTCTCTTGGTTAACAAGGTCTTCAGGAGTGCCAACCCAGATTTTCACTAGGGAGCTCAAAGGCTCCTTCCTGAAAGACCTCCCTGTGACTGTCCAGGATTCTGCTAGCAGTGCATCCTGGATCCTTCCAGGGAAACTTGAACAGGCATTGTATCGTCCCTTCCCATCCTGTCGCACTGGCATAGACCAGCTGTCCAGGTGCTGTGGGCAGTGGAGAGAGTTTTGCGCCTCAGACACACTGACACAGGCTTCTAGACGTCAGTGCAGATCCTAGGTCAGAGCCCCATGAGGCAGACGATGTGGTGGGACCCACTGTGCCCCCCTTCAGGGCCCTTCATTCAGATACACCAGGAAAAGGGCCTTGGTCCCGTTTCCCAAGCCAGGAGTGGGGCCGAGCTGCCAGCACACTCTGCTGCCCTGTCCCAAGCCCTCACCAGCTCTGCTGTCTCCTATGCAAAAGGCAATCTACATCACTGCTTTGTGTGGAGCCTCTGTGGGGTCTCGCTGGCTGCAGTGGTAGGTTTTGTGGGCAGCACCTGCAAAGCCAGGAAGGGCAGATTGTCACAGGACATCAGCAGTGGAGTGAGGGGGAGGTGCTGGGGCATCCTCAGCAGCACTGGGAGGACAAGACTGGTCCCACAGAGGACATGGGCATTCTGGACACTCAGGTCCTGCTGAGGGTGCATGTGTGTCCCCTCCTCAACTGGGAACGGCTGATCATGGTCATGCTGTGGGGTTCCAGTGTGACACCAAACAGAGCAGCCCTGGTATACTCAGTAGAATGCTGAGCTGTCTGGGTACAGAGGAGGTTTGGGAGGAACTGGCAGAAAACCTCATCTTCCTATATCCGCTCTAACACTCAGCTGTGCAGAGCATGAATTGCTCTTGGTCAAGTTGAGGGCACCCAGTACAAGAGGGTCCTTCTGCCTGCTGCAGCGTTCCAGCCTGACACTGGGAAGGGGTGAGCGCTCATATCAGGAAGGGCCTGGCCGCATCACCCCGAAAGAGAGCTCTTCCCCATGTGCATGGAGCACTCTGCCAGGGCGGGCTGTAGCGTTGACTCTTGCTCGCTGTCGAACAGGGAGACCACCTGCAGAGCCTGGATTTTTCTCACTCTGGCATGGGCTGTGGGATCTTGGCAGCACTCTCGTAAGAGAGACCCTCCAGTCCTCTAATCCTCTTCGTGGTCGTGCGCTGGACTCTCTCCAATAGTGCCATGTCTCCCTTGTACAGAGGAGCCCAGAACTGGACACAGTATTCCAGATGTGGCCTCACCAGGGCTGAGTAGAGGGGAGTATTACCTCCTTGGACCTGCTGGCAACATTCTTCCTAATACACCCCAGGATACTGTTGGCCTTCTTGAACATAAGGGCACATTACTGGCTCATAGTCAACTTGTTGTCCACCAGGACCTGCAGGTCCTTCTCCTTTCCAGCAGGTCAGCCCCAGTCTGTACTACTGCCTGGAGTTATTCCTGCCTAGGTGAAGGACCCTGCACATGCCTCTGTTGAACTTCATGAGGTTCCTTTCTGCCCAACTCTCCTGCCTTTCTGGTTCTGCTGAATGGCAGCACAGCCCATTGGTGTATCAGCTGCTCCTCCCAGTCTGGTATCATCAGCACACTTGCTGAGGAGGCACTCTGTCCTTTCATCCAGGTCACTGATGACTAAGCTGAAGAAGACTGGCCCTAGTACGGAGCCCTGGGGGACATCACTAGCTGCAGGCCTCCAACTAGACTCTGTACTGCTGATCACAACCCTCTGAACTCTGCCATTCAATTGTGAATGCACCTCGCTGTGCACTCATCTAGTGCAGGCTTCCTAAGTTTACCTGGGAGGATGTTATGGGAGAGGATAGTGTCAAAAGCCTTGCTGAAATCAAGGGAGACAATATCTGCTGCTCTCCTATCATCTACCCAGCCAGTCGTTCCATCACAGAAGGCTATCAAGTTGCTTAAGCGTGATTTCCCCATGGTGAATCTATGCTGACTACTCCTGATGAGATACAAGGAACCTCATAATCAGCATCCAAGACATGTGCCTGCTGCTGGTCTATCAGCTGCTAAGGCAGGAGTGACCTCACATGCCCATGCCCCAGCCATGATGCTGCTACTAGCCTATCAGAGGCTGAGACAGAAGTGATCTCATAAGCAAGAAAGGAAACTTGGTCCATGTGAGAAGCTGAAGGGTCATGAGTGTCCACACGAGCTTGGTAGATGATTGTAAGGTCACCTCTGTCTGAGCAGCTCATAGGTCTGCCCTTGGCTCATGCCTCAGGTAACTGTTTGTGTGGTCAGTTCTGTGCGAGGACCTGATCGGCCACCAAGAGGCACAGGGCTAGGGTGTTGATTGTGAGATCATTCAGAACATGCTGAGGTCATTTCCGTAAGGGAAGATGAAAGAGCAGCAGGAGGCCCATTGGCTTGGTAGGTGATTACAAAATCAGTTGTATCTGGTGAGCTAGTAGGCCACCAGGAGGCTGATATTTTTGTGACATTTTAATGAGATTGTGTCTCAGAAGCTCCTTGATGGGAGCAGGCCCTGACCTGGGCCCATGTTCTGAAGGTGACTTTGTGACTTCTGTCTCTGCATGTGGTGGACCAGGAGCAGGAATATGGATGGGAAAGTGGTTGTGAGGTCATTTCTATAGGTGAAGCTGATGGGAGCACTTGACTTCTCTCTGGGATGAGTGGTTGTGAGGTCCTGTCTGCCTGAGTAGCTGATAGGCCACCAAGAGGCATAAGATTGTCTGGGTTTGGGAAGTGAGGAGGAAGGTTGTCCATACATGTCTCCTGTCAAAACTACTGCTTTTCCTCCATGCTCAGACTTCATTCTGGCAGAGACACTCCGGGTTACTATGATCTGGAGAGTGTGGCTATCACTTTCTCTGTAACCTGAAAAGTAAAGAGAGCTTAAAAAGCAGAAGCCCTTTCTTTTTCAGGTGTTTATTGACAGCTTGCTCTTGTAAATACACTCCTGAAACCTCTCCCATGAGCCACCCAAGAACTGAAGAAAATCAGGGGGAGTGAGATGGGTTGCTAGGGCTTTGAGTATTTTAATGACCCGTCAAGTGTATTTGGTGCTGAGTCCATGAGCCTCAGGTACTGAGAGGAGACTGAACAAACCTCTCAAGTAGTTAAAGTCAGCAGCAAATGCCAAAGCTTCTTGGAGCATTAATGAGTCCCACTGAGGGCCATTACTCAGAAAGCCTCCCCACGGGGCAATTACACCCAAAAGTTGGAGGCACTAGTTGCAAGTAGGCAAAGGAAATGTGCAGGTGGCCCCAATGTCATGCAAAGCTGGGTGAGTTTTGTCAATCAAAATGGCCAGGCACTGACACCCTGGCCCTGGGTAGGGTGATGCTTTCCCTCGCACTGTGCTCAGGCCTCTTCCTAGGGCAATGTGAGTGTGGGGGTGCGCCATACTGAGAGCAGGACAATGGTACAGCACCTCCTGGGTTTCCCGGGGACAAGGAGGCAGCAAGGCCTCAGTGACGTAAGGAAACCTCTTCTCAGAGGCCTTAGTGGCAGAGACAACAGCCATAGCCAAAGGACAAAGACCTCAGTTCTGCTGGGAGCTTTCAGCCTCGGCTTTCACCCTTGGTTGTTTCCACCACAGGCTGTCCTACGCTGTCTCATACCTCCTCCTCTTTCCTTGCAGACTGTAGACACCCAACCTGCTTCCTCACCTCACTACCACTGCAGGATCTCTCTGCCTTTACTGATGTCTCCCTGCCCTCACTTGCTTTTCCTTGAAACACAAAGCCAGTAGCTGGTCACAGACTCCCTCAGGGTGACCTGTTGCACTACAGCACTACACTTCAGGTGACATTTCTTTTCCTGAAGTCACATCTGCACGTTACAAGCTGCAGTTTGTGGTTGTTTCCCCTTCTCATGCTGTTTGCCAAAACCAAGAAAAGCTCTATCCTGTCTGAAACTACCTTTCAAGCAGTCTCTCCTGAAGAGTTTGGACCCTGCCCTCATAGCCCTCTAGCTGTATGAGTGGTCCCACCACATCTCAGTTCCATGAATCCATGCTGACTACTCCTGATCACCTTCTTTTCCTTCTAAGCATGATCATATGCTTAGAGGTGACCTGCAGGGTGAGCTACTCCATCAGCTTTCCAGGGATGGAGGTGAAGCTGACTGGCCTGTAGTTTCCTGGGTCATCCTTCTCACCCTGGTTGAAGACTGGAGTGATACTGGCTTTCTTCCAGGCCACAGGCATCTCTCTGTTCTCCATAATATTTCAAGGATGATGGAGTGTGGCTTAGCAGTAACATCCACCAGCTCCCTCAGTACTGGTGGGTGCATCCAATTGGAGCCCATGGATTTGTGGATGTTAAGTTTGCCTAAATGTTCTCTAACCTGATCCTCCTCAACCAAGGGAAAGTCTTCCTTTCTCCAGACTTTCTCTCTTGTCTCCAGAGCCTGGAGGGGTGTAGGTCCCATGCTGTGTCTGCTAGAGCGGTGGTTGTGCTGGACACCCCAGGCATCTGATGTGGTCCTGCTCATCTGTTTTCTGTCACTAAATCAAGTGTCTGCCCTGAATTACATTAACTATCTGCAATGTAGAGATGTGCACGAGTCTCAGCTTCCTAGAGAGCAGAGCTTTAGTCATAGCAGGCATCCAGTGTCATTTCGGGGAGCCAAGAAAATTCCTCACCTGGCTCTCACCTCAGGCTCTAGAAGGACATGGGGCTCACAGCTTCTCCTTCAGAGTAGGTAGACACTGTCACATATCTTGGATCACTGCTGTCTCTTCATATTTCACAAGGTGTTTTTGTGTGAACAGTTGATTCCCACCCTCCATCTCCACTGATAATAATGGGAGTGTAGACAGGGAGCTTGCATGCAGACATCTGTGTTGTTCACAGTTCAGTCTGGGCAATGAGAATGCCACCACCTGTGTTTTGTGGAGTCCAAAGGAGGGATCTGAATCCCATTCCAGACCAGGGACTTCTAAAGGGCATGTGATGCCTGGATTGATTCATCTGAACTCTACCTGAGCCATGGGGAAACAAACTCCCTTCTTGTCCCTCTTGGGGTGTCCTGAGCTGAGAATAGAGTCTTCCAGAGTGGGACATTTCCACCTCTCTTAGAAAATCATCCTCTGATGTGACAAATTACAATGCTGGAATCGGTGTCTCTTCAGTCTCTCTTAGGGAGAGACTAGAGATGATTGTTTCAGTCTGCTTCAGTGAACATTTCCCAGGAGGAGGGAGTCCGAAGGACAGATAAAGTCACACCTTCAGCTGGGCAACTATTCCCAAGCAGGGCCAGGCTCCTGAGATGGAGGGATGAGCTCATGGCAATGTGGCAGTACTGCTGAGAAGCAACTCTGCCCAGGAGCAGCTCCTCTGCATACAGCAGCAGGGCTGCAGGTGTGCACTTGCCAGGTGCCCAGAGGAGACAAGCAAGGTGAGCAAGATGAGTGAGACAGAAGGAAGTTAAAGGTAATCAGGAGTGGGAGGACAGCTGAGAGCTCACTGGGAGATAAATCTTTGCAGCCCTTAACACAGTAAATCTGTGGCTGCAGGGCAATGCAGGTGAGGTACCCTGAGGCTTTCTCTGAAGCTAGCACATTCCATGGCCTATAGGATCTTTCACAATGGGTATCCCCATTTCTCTGGTGTGGAGCAGCTGCTGCTTCAGAGCAGGGATTCCTAGGGACCCTGTCAGAGGGACGGGGCATGCTGTTTCCTTCTTCCAGGGATGCTGCAGGGCTGTGAAGCCAGGGAGTGCACTCAGGTCTGCCCAGGGCTGTAATTCAGAGCAGTGTTTCTGCACCACAGGGTGCAGTGCGCCCAGGGCAGTGACTCTGCCACCTGCGAGGGTCAGCACTCAGCGTGCCCAGGGAACTCCCCACAGTGCTGTGGGGAGGAGCTCTGGGTGGGAGGATCACACCCCTGCAGGACAGGTTATTCTGCTGTGGAGGGGATGCTGCCTGGGTCAGGGCTGCTCACAGCTCCAGCTCACCCTGCGAACATTCTGGAGGGGGGTTTCCAAAAGGAAGGTCAAGGCAGGGCATACTTGAAAGGGAAGGGACATCCATGAGTCTCTACCTTCAGTCGTATTGTCTGTGGGTGGGATGAAATGTTGCTGGATCTGTCAGATTTAGACAGGCAACTGAGGCTCCAAAACATGACAGTGAGCGAGCTGCAGTTCTGGAGAGAACTCAGCAAATCTCTTCATCCACCCCAAGCCTACAGACAGAACGAGCATCACCTTTCCAGCCTCATCAGGGTATATCTCACCTGCTCCTTAGCCCCTGTGTCACTGAGATGCCCCTGGGCAGTTGCCTGCCCCTGGGAGGTGTCTGCAGGGCAAGGTTGAGTGCCCCATGAGGGGAATGGGGTTTGTGAGCAGTGACAGGAGAGAGACATGGGGACAGAGAAACACCTCCCTGCAGGAATAGCTCAAGGCAACAGTCATGGTCACAGTGCAGGAGGAAACTGCAGACTTCAACATCTCCTCTTCTCACCCATCAGCTCACCAAATCACAGAATGGGTAAGGTGGGAAGGGACCTCTGGAGATCATCTAGTCCAACCTCCCTGCTCAAGCAGGGTCACCTACAGCATATTAGACAGGATTGCATCCAGGCGGGTTTTAAGTATCTCCAGAAAAGGAGACTCCACAACCACAACCCCTCTGGGCAACCTGTTCCAGCTCTCTGCCCTCAAGCCTGTAGGATCCATGGCATGAGGTTTTTCCTTGGCTGATGGACACCCAGGAGAGGAGAAAACCCTGAGTGTTCCCCTGAGTCTCCATGTTCCTGCCTCCCTCAGAAGAAATGCCACGATACTGCCCTGTATTTCCCTA